>NC_048602.1:11806563-12164152 GCF_003668045.3 Cricetulus griseus | reverse complement strand
ATATGTTGCCTGATGTATTTGGGGTGCATGTTATAGAAAGTCTGGCAGATACAATAACTTTATTTAATCCTGTGAATTATTTTAATAGATTTCTTATCTTAATGCTTGCTATTCTTGTTTTTGCTGTAATAACTTTACTGGCTTTAAAATCTATTCTGACTTTTATACCTAAGACTCTTTGAAACCACAAAAGAGAAAATGTTGCCTTCACTGTGTGACAACATAATTTTCAACATAATTAATATACCTTAAACAAAAGGGGAAATGTAGGAATCTAGCAGAGCCGATGTATCAAGGGTGAACATTAGAACAGAGTAGTTGTTTTCTAAATGTACTTTAACCTTGAAGAAATCTTTGTGGAAATCAATGATTGTTTTCTGTGTTTCTGAAGGAGTTTTATAATCTTTTCATGACTCTGGTCATGACATACTTGTGGAACACCTAAAGCTCTTGGATTATTGGATACTGAAAATAGTACACCTTAAGGAGTAAAGAAGCAGGGGAGCATTCCTTCAAAAACCATATAGATTATATCAAGGACTTTGGTATGAGGAACTCGTTTAACCCCCAAAACAATTTTTGCAACAATCAATAAATATGCCTTTGTATGGCTGTTCGAGGATGCCCATCAGAAGCCAGAACATCCTGCTGCCACGCGGGTGTGAAAATTTGATCTTTGAATGAACACTTCCTTTCACTGACATGAAACACAGAACACCTGACAATGATAAAACAGTACTTGTGGGAGTGGCCAACCACTGACTTGTGCAACTTGAAGCCCATGTCGAGAGAGGGTCCCACACCTGACATTGCCAGGATGGCAGGGACCCAGAAGCTGGACAGCCCACAAATTCAGGATAGAACCAAACATGACTGGAAAAAAACAAAATGAAATTGTTACAAATGATATTCTGTTATACATGTTGACTGATCGACGTGCAGCCTAACTGTCATCAGAGAGTCATCAACCAGAAACTTAAGGGAGCAGATACAGAAACGCATAGCCAAACACTTGGCGGCAGCAGGGCAACCCCACAGAGGAGGGGGGAAATGGATTGTAGTACCAAAGGGATCAAGGACACAATGAAAACATGGAACACAGAATAAATTAAGTAAGGGTTATAGAGGATCACAGACTGAAGTGATAGCCACAGACCGTGTATGGGTCTGAGCTGGATCCTCTGCATATAACTTATGTTAATGTATCTGGGTACTATTACAGAACTCCTAACAGTAGGGTGGGAGAGATCCCTGATTATTGTGTCTGCCCTTGGAATCCATTTCTTCCCAATGGATTGCCTCACCCAGCCCTATGACGGATTGTGGCAGGTCTAATATCACCTGTCATGCCATGTGCAGCTCATTAATATTCCTGGGAGGCCCGCTCATTTACTGAAGGAAAAGTGAATAGGGGTTCTGACGAAGAGGGGAGATAGGAGTTTGTGGAGAAATGAAAGGCGGGGAAGCTGTGGTTGGGGGTAATAAATGACAGGACAATATAAGATGAAAGAAATACATATTAAAAATAACCATGTGCTGTGGCCCAGACTGCTGTCTGGGAGGCCCGCATGGGACTGATCCAGACCTCTGAACGTGGATGTCAATGAGGAGGCCTCTGCACTCTATGAGGCCCCTGGTAGTGGATTAGTATTTTTTCTCTGGTGTAAGAAGGGACTTTGATAGCCCATCCCACATGAAGGGATGCTCTCTCGGCCTGGACACATGGGGGATGGCCTAGGCCAGGCCCAGGATGACGTAGTGGACTTTGGGAAGCCCCCATCGAGGGCCCTACCCTCCCTGGGGAGTGGAGGGGTATGGGGTGGGGGGCAGGTGGGGGGCTGGGGGTAGGGCTAGGGGAAGGGAAGGGAGAGGGAGAGAGAGAAGGGATTGACATGTGAAGCAAGCTTCTTCCTAATTTGAACTAATAAGAAATTTAAAAATATATAAAATAAAAAATAACCATGTGCAAGGTCCCACTGCGAGTGCTTCCCTCAGGATGAAAACAGTATGATCTGCTCTTATGTCAAGAAATTTACATCTGCACATCAAACTGTGGACCAAAATGACTTAGACACTAGCTAATTCCATGGTGAAACACAGACAGACCCTCCTGTCACTCTTCCTCACTTCACATGGATGACTGGTATGCAGGCAACATTGGTCTTAGTTTAATTAGTGAATGAGTTAAACATTGCATGTATTTGACCCTATGAGAGGATGTTTTTTCTCTATGCAAAAACTCTACCATTTTTACAGCAGTCAGAGGGCATTCAAAGTTTTGCCCTTCCTGAGTTAGTTCCCATGAATTCTGATGATTGGCTATGTTTGATCCCCAATCCAAGCTCTTAACTCCTTTTCATTTCTGTTTACCATTTTTGTGTCTTTATTTTCTTTGGGAGACGGAATCTCACTTTAAATCTTGGCCTTCCCTTGTACACATATGCATCCTGGGATTATAGATATGAGCCACCATGCTGATTATAATTGAGGGATAACTGATCAATTTCACCATATGACTTTTCTCCGATCAGTACCCTGATGATATAGACGGATGAGAAGAGAGGCCACTCATCCATCAGTGAAACGTGACTGGGAGACTGGTCTTCACACTGACTCTGTTGAAGACCTCACATTTATATTCTCCAAAATTCTCCATCCGTACGGGACATATTCTGAGTCCACACTTTGTGGGGGACAAAGTCATCCTCCTTGAGAGTTGCAGATTCTTGTTATTGAAGAACCAACGGATGGAGACATCTGTGTCAGGTGAAACACAGGTGAAGATCACACATCTGTGTGATGAGACTACGCTGTTTGTGATTCGCACGAAGGGCTGAGCCACATGCTCTGTGGAGAAACAGAGGAGAGTATCAAATGACGGTAGTCTAGAGAGAGTCGAACCAATCCTTCTCTAGTTGATACTTGATAAAGTCTCCATGGGGCAGTTTAGAGCTCCAACTATAGACATACCTTGTCCTTCAGATATGCCAACCAAGAACTTTGTGACCCTCATTCAGGCACTAATCCCTGTGAATCAGTTTCCCTCTACTAGCACACACAGACCATGTCCATGAGTTAAGCTTAGTTACAAGCAATGATCTGACCTTGTAGACGCCCTCATGAAGAGCTTCTGTCACTATTGGTTTATAGAAGAAAATTCCCCAGGACGGACCCATGAGGGGAAGCAAGAATCTAGAGTAGCTGCCTCCTTCCTTTCTTCCCTTGGTGCCATGAACTTCTTCCTGTGAAGTCTCATAAGCCCATCAGAACAACAGGCTTGGACATCTACCAACCGAGACTCAGGAGAAGAAGATACTGAAATAACCTACCTAATTGCAGCTGCCATGGCAGCACACAGCTAAGAGATTTTTTTTACACTCTAAGAGATTTGGAGAGTCAGTGAAGACTTGTTCCCTGAAAACTCTAACAGGAAATCAGAGCATACAGTGTCAAAACTCTTCCCAGTGTAACCTGGAATGTGGCCCCGGGCAAAGTCTTGGAGTCAGGGCTTCGTGGTACTCTCTGTGAGGATCCCAGGGCTTCCTCGTCCAGTGTCTGCCTGACTCCCCAGAATCTCTCTTAAGGCTGTGTGCATGGTAAGAGCCTCAAGTGTCTGCACTGAGGTTGGCATCCTTTTGCTGAGTTACCCAGCATATTTTCTGCTCTCTATAGGTAAAGACAGGTGAGGGACTCTGACCTATTTGTTGTCTACCCAATGTGTGTTTTGCAGTAAGAGCCCAAAGGCTATTGAGGGGACACAATGCAGTGGGGAGAGAGCAGGCATGAAGAGAGCTCAGTGTATGAAGTGGCCTAAGACACACCCAGCAGCTGGAGGCCAAGGGGAGTCACTTACTGTTTACATGGAATTGCACATATACTTTTTCCATTTTGAAATCACTTTTCAAAATCTCTAGTGTGTACATTCCTGCATCTTGCTCAGTGATGTCCCTGAGCAGCAGGGATCCGTTGAAAAACACAGTCTCTCTTGCGCTATATTGATCACCCCAGGTGAGGGTATTCAGGATTCTGCTGTATTCGACGATTTCATAATATGGAACACGATACACAGCCCTGTACCAAGTAAAAGCTTGGAAATCTTCCGGAAGATTGTGGACTTGGAGAAGAACAGTTCCCCCTTGAGCAACATACAAAGGCACTGGTTGGATCATGACTTTGATGAGGCAAGAGGGTTACAGCATGGAGAAAGGGGGCCTGGAAGGGAAAAGAGAAAAAAAAGGCTATCAGATGGGAACCATTGCACATAGTGAAAAGACAGTGGCCTCTATCATGAGCAGATGGCTTTGTCATGAAGCCTAGAGCTGCAGATGTGTGTGTGTCTATGCCACTTAATGAAGGTCATCAATATGTCCTCCCCCAGTACATCTGTCCCTGAAAAGGTGTCATATGGGACCCTCCCCTCATGGTCTTCATGACTGTTCCCTCACTGCTCTCAGTCTGACATTGCACACTCACGCACACTGAGCATTGAGGTAATATCTCCCATGAATTCAATACGACTGGAATTTTCATTTCATTGGTGTTTTTTTCAGATTCATTTGTGACTCCAAACAAAACCCTGACGTTACACTATTGATGCTCTTTCTTCTTTGTCTGCCATCCCCCAGGACTGGGACTGGGTGGGATCCGGGAGAGTCTGATCTTCAGGGAAAGCTCAGGTCTTTAAAAGGATTGGGCACTAGGCTGGCTGGTTTTATGCAACTTGAGTAATTTTGAAAGACAAGGCCTCAGCTGAAAATGCCACCTTCGGATTGGCCTGTGGGCAAGACTATAGCACATTTTTTAAATGAGGGGGTGATGTGAAAAGGTTGAGGCCACTGCAGGAAGTTCCACCCCTAGGCAAGCACATAAGAGTGAAAGCTGACCAAGCCCTGAGGATCATGTCAGTAGGCAGGACTTCATTATATCTCTGCCAGTTCATGGACTTTATTTATGACACCCTCAATATGGAGCCAATTCATGCCCCATTTTGACATGGATGACCTAAAACCATTGTTCCCTATCAGCTTTGACAGGAAGAGTGGAGTACTGG
This sequence comes from Cricetulus griseus, assembly GCF_003668045.3. Classification (NCBI taxonomy): domain Eukaryota; kingdom Metazoa; phylum Chordata; class Mammalia; order Rodentia; family Cricetidae; genus Cricetulus; species Cricetulus griseus. The sequence goes on along the minus strand of NC_048602.1, from coordinate 12,159,102 downwards.
AAAATTCCTCTCTTTGTTCCCTTTATCCTCACCTTGGAAAGATGACAGGGCTCAATGGCTACCTGGTCTAAAGCCCCAAGAGACTGGGCTGACTCTGACATCTTTTGTTTTTGTTTTTGTTTTTCGAGACAGGGTTTCTCTGTGGCTTTGGAGGCTGTCCTGGAACTAGCTCTTGTAGACCAGGCTAGTCTCGAACTCACAGAGATCCTCTGCCTCTGCCTCCCGAGTGCTGGGATTAAAGGCGTGCACCACCAACACCCGGCGACTCTGACATCTTACAATGAGTTATTTTCTATCAAGTTCTTCCTTGATGCAGGTGAAGTGAGAAGATGAAGTCTGATCTATGGCCATTTGTCTCTACCAGGTTTTCCTGCACTTAGTACACAAACCTCCACATGGGGGCACATTACAGAGGAAAAGAAGGATAGGCATGACAGTCCTGTGTGTCTAAGCCCCACCCAGCACTGAACAACCATAGAGAATCACTTACTGTCCACCCGGAGTTGCACATGGGTTTCTTCACTTTTCTTATCTGTACCCTGAATTCGTAGGGTATACAGTCCGGTGTCATTCCGTGTGACATTGTGAAGCACCAGGGATCCATCACTGTTCAACATCTCTCTGCCACTGTGTGCAGGCCCCGTAATTCTTGACTTGCTGTCTATTATGTATCGGGCAATCTCATGTTCCCAGAACACAGATATTCCTCTGAACCAGACAAAGCTTTGAAGATTCTCAGGGAGATTGTGAATTCGCAGAAGAACGCTTCCCCCTTCAGCAACACTGGGTGGCTCTAATTCAATAGTGGGTTGGGCAGAGGTGGTGAACCGCCCACAGTTCCAAAGGAAAGCTAGAAGAGAAGAGAAAGATCCATCTAACTTCAGATTTCTGTATTTGACTAAGATGAGGTCTTGTGTCCTGACCAGCTATGTCCATTTCTCAGCCTAGATTTGTGGGTGGTTCTCTCCCTGTCATACTAGGTGGAGGCCAGCACAACCTTCATGTCCTCAGTATCCCCATACTCATCATTTCTATTGTAATGGTCTCTATCTTCAGTTGTCAATATTGCCATGACCTACTGCCATCAGACCCCTGCTCTCATTTATAGTGGATTGTGTTAGGGTGATGCCAGCCCACTCTCTTCTCCTACAGACCCCGTGTCTTCACTATCTGACTTTGGTTGTTGTTCTGCTCCTCTTGAGGTTGTAGCCAACATCTGAATTCACCTTCTACCTTACTTTACTTCAAGTCTACTTGAACTGTGTCATTGTAAGAACCATAAGTTGTTTTGTATTTAAAAAAATGATGCCAGAAAAAAACTTCAGAAACATGTGGAGCCTGAATGAATGAATGAATGAATGAATGAATGATGTCCCAGAATCCAGTATACCCATAGATTTACTTATGAAACTCATATGTTTATGCAACCAGAACTGGATAATTCCATTTTCTTTGATTTTTTATATTTCTTTACATATTATACTTGTATTTGTGTAGTGTAAGGTCTAGTCTTGTGAGTGTGGATGGATCCTGTATACAATGCTTTAGTGGAGTTCAGAGGACTTCTGTTTACTGGTCTCAGCTTGTCAGACAACAAAGCAAATGCCTGTATTCATTGGACTGTGTCAGTGATCCACACTGGCTTGATTTTTTTATGTGTGCTCTCAAGCTGAGAGTATCAGTCTACAGAATATTGTGGCCATGCTTACTAAATTACTGTAAGAATAATGTCTCCCTCACCCTTACCATTTAATATCAGTGAGAGCATCCTAATGTTGAGACTCTCTCCCACTCTCTGTCTTCTCCCCTAGAAACACTGAGACAACTTGTTTATCCTGTGTCACTCAGGAGACTCCAAAGTATGTCAGTCCTCTCCTCTCACACACTGTCAACTCCTGGTCTCCTCATCTGTGAGAAGAAGCCCCTGAGATGTGGCATACCCTTTTCCATGGAGTACAGAGAGGACCTCCACTGTCCCAGTGGACTGATCTATCATCCCTCTGAGGACATCAGCTCCAGCACAGCTCCCAAGCTTTGCTTTGTTCCCCCATCTGAGTTTAGCCTCTTCTCAGCAAGAAGAGTCTCCCAGAACCCCATAGGCCGAGGTTGTGTTCAAAACACTGCTCTGCCCCTCTAGCTTCATTGATGCCCCGTGTTCCTTTCTCATTTTCTTTACCTTTCTGTCCTGCAGAATGCAGAGTGAGAGTCAAGAATAATGACCATGCCTGTGACAAGAGATAATAGCAGTTGACTCTGGGACTGCACTCTGCTGTGTCCTGGCCTAGGTTAGTCAGCGCCAAAGGGAAAATCTGCACAAGTGGGTGACAAAGAAACTCAGCTGGGCACCAAACTACCCTGTGTTTTGAATGCCCTGCAAACACAGAATTTTCTCCCAGCAGGAAGGAGACAGTTATGTGTGAGGAAAAGAACAGCCCTATTCTCACTCAAGTTGCCATAAGACTGGGTTCTGACCAAAGTCAAAGCCCGGGATGTCACATCTTGGGTGTGTTGGAGGAAGCTACCTTATTTCTGGAAAAAGGCTGTGAGCTCCTTCATCATATGCTTGATTTTCAAGACCATGCTCCTACTTCCTCTGTTTGCTGAACAGTGTATTGGGTCTACATATGCTTTCCATCATCTTTCTGAGATGCTTTGGATCTCTACCTAGTTGATTCCCCTTGGATGGCATGTATTTCCCAAAGGAAACACATAGAGTGGGAAACAGAACATGAACTCCTGGCAATGTGGCAGAGACACTAAGCAGCCTATAGGTCTCAGAATGCTGTGACCATGATTTCCTGGTCTGTAAAAACAGGGGTAGAACTAGACTACTAGGTACATTCCTGGTTCAGGCAAACACTTTTCCACCAGTTCATTGTGTGTCCTGATGACATCCCTGGTGATCACTGGGGGAACTACAGCCCATAGCTGGGAAGCTACAAGATCAGCATAGCCATTTGCCTGCAGGAGAGAATTCCCTGAGCTGGATACAGTGGATAAGCTCTTGTCAGGACAACCTATGTCCTCAGTCTCTCTCCTTGGGGACCATGACCATCATGTAAATCTCATATGCACAACAGGACAGTTATTCAATGGCATGAGCACCTGTTGAACTATGTTCCCATGCTGAATCTCTGAAGAAATGACCAAAGAATGTAGCCCAAACAAGGTGCTCTGTCTGACTCTACACATCACGAGACTTTGTCTACTAGGGAGCACTGTTACCTGCCATCGGGAAGTTAAAATTCAACACTTATAAAATGTTTGTCATAGACACCTGGAGTTGAGTCTGGGACAGAGACCTGGAGACAGAGCATTCTGGTGCTCATGTAAGGATCAAATGTCTTCAACAACCAGGCACAATGTTGATTCCCTCTGAGTCTTCCTCAAGGAAACATTGCTGGTAACAACCCCTAGAGTCTAGGCAGTGGCTAATATCCTTGGCTAAGTTACCCATCCCACATCCATCTGTGTGCAAGGTGAAGTCAAATAAAGGATGCTGATCTATTGCCAAAATTCTATACCATGTATGTCCTTCACTAAGTGCACAAACCCCAACACAGGGCAAAATACATAAGGAGAGTAGACACAGACTCTCTCCTGTATGTGTCCAGTGAAATGAACATCATCCAGGCTCACAGAGTTCACAAAAAATCACTTACCATGCACGTGGAGGTATATGGATGTTGTTGATACGATTTTTCCGAGTCTATTATAGGTTCTCAAGGTATAGAATCCTGTGTCCTTCTTGGTGAGCTTTTCGAACAGCAGAGATCCATTGCGATATATTGTCTCTCTGTCACTGTGCCCAGGCCCTGTTGCACTTAAATTCTTGTGAAATCCATATATTGCAATTCCTTTTTTCTTGTCTGTTAGTCCTTTGAACCAGGCTAAGGCTAGAAGATTCTCTGGCAGATTGTGGACAAGGACAAGGACGTTATCTCCTTCGGCCACTAGGGGTGGTGTTAATTCAGTGGCCACTTGGGCAACAGTGGGCAGGTGCCAGAAGGATAGCAGGTAGGCTAGAAGGAGATTGAGAAAAAACACCAATATTAACAGGTGTGATAATCACTCAGGATTTAGGGTGAGAGTAGGGGTGTGCCCACTCTCCTATACTAACATGAGCAACATGTCTTCCCATTGACTCACTCACTGTATCTGGCTGTTTCATTAATTCTCTTAGGAATTCTCTGCTTGGGTGTCTGCCTGTCTCTCCTCTCAATGCCCCACATCTCTCCTCACATAGAGTATTTGGTGTGAGCAGCAATGCCTTTCGGAACTCCTTCTGTAGAGTCCTCACTTTCTGATATTTTCCCTTTGTGATTCTAGTCCATGGATTCATCTTTTGGATATACTGTCATCAGGTCCACTAGAAGCAGGGCCTTTTGTTTGGAAGTTTGATTTTGGTTTTGGATTTAGTTTTGTTTTTCCTTTTTTTTTTTTTTGAGACTTGGTTTTTCTGTGTGCCATTGGCTGTCATGGAACTTGCTCTGTAGACCAGACTGGCCTTGAAATCACAGAGATCCCCTGCCTCTGTTTGGAGCTTATGACAATAATTAAATTCCAATGCGAAGAAATTATTTACTTATATAAATATATATGAGCATTTGTGAAGGCTCATGTCTCTTTGTGCACATATGAAGATGTATGCCACAGGTCTGTGTGTGGGAACATGTGTCAAGGTATGCATGTGTGGGTGCATGCCACAAGGCATATGTGGAGGGTACAGTTGAACATGCAAGAGTCTGTTCTCTCCATATACTATGTGAAACGTAGGATTGGTTTCAGGTTGTCATATCTTCACACACTGAGAGTTCTTGCTAGTCCTCCCCTATTTGATTTCTATTTGGAGGGAAATGATGCCATGGCTGAGGACAACCGCCTTCGTAACATTGGACCCAATGTAATCACTGTGAATACTGAGAATGTGAGGTTTTCTTCTTACCATCGCCACCTCCTGTCTTCTGAGAGCTTCAGGTTGCTGAGCCTCTGTCCCTCATTGTACCTTCTGCACCATAACTGCAAACAGAAGCCTTGAGTCTTGTTTGGGGCTCATTTCCTCTACAGGAGACTCCATCCTGCCTCTGAGGTCCACTCCCCATGCAATCAGAGAGTATGTATACTTACCTGTGAGCAGAAGGCCCTGCCAGGGGGCACACCACTTGCAAAGAAGCACAGAGGACCCCTCCATCACTCTTTTCACTTGCTGTCCTCCCTCTGACGAGAAGATTCTCAGCTCCAGCACAGCAGGCAGGCACTGCTGTTCTTCCTTCAGGGCTGAGATTTTTCACAGTCAGGAGCACTTGGCAGTGATGAATCTAATGATCAGTGAGTAGTGGGCTTGGAGTCCAAGACACTGCTCAATCCCTTCCACTCTCAGTGCTGACCCTCATCCCTCTCAACTTCCCTTTATGTTTCTCCTCCAAGCAACACATTAAGCAACAAGGGTAATAAGAATCCCCATGCCCTCAGAGAACAATTATTCATCCCAGTGTCGACACCCTCTGTGTCCTTGCCTTGCTCAGCCCAGCTGAGCATCCAGTCTACCATATGATCTCAATGTTATGGGAATTTAGTATTTACTTAACCCCTGCAGGAATGTGACAATAATGTCTCTGTGGGCTATGCATAGACTAGCTGAGTGATGACTATGGATGAAGATCAGTCCTTTATCACTAATGTCACCATCAATTAATGATCCAGGAGAGAGGACCAGGAACAGTTATGTGAGGAGTTTCATGTGCCCAAGGATGGAGAAGAGGTGATCTGTTTGTCCTTAAAATGGCCATGTGATTTCTCTTCCCATGGAGGCTTTCAAAGCAACAGTCTACCATTTTGTGATGGGTGTGCCTATATCCTCTCAGATTTCCTGGGTCATCTTTGACATTTCAGAAAGGATTCCCTCTTGGTAATCTTGTATTTCCATTTGACAAATACTAAGAACAAGGAGACCTTCATGGTCCCCAAGCAGAAAGGTGTTCATAGACAAAAGAAGGAGCAAGTAGTAGATCAAAGCATATTCTAGGAACGGAGTTAAATGTTAGTAGGGACAAAAAGGAAAAGCATTCTTTTCATGGAAATGATTTTCTGAGGATTGAGCATGAGCCCTGCTATCAACTACTGGAGATCACTGGGAGAACTGAAACCTCATGTCCAGAGCAGGATTCACTGGCCAGCATAAGTATCTGTGCTGTTGGTCCTCATTAACACCCAAGAGTGGCTGAGTGTCCCAGGAAAGGGTCTCATTATGTACGTAGTTATAGTGATGAAGAGACAGAAATCTCTCACAATTAAATTCAGGTTGAATAGGTCCCTTTGAGTGTCGGTCACTTGTTTCCAGATTACACACTCATAGGGTTCTGTGTCTGTTGTGGTGCTGAATAAGTAAGAGTCCACTTGCCCTCTGAGAGTTTCAGCCTGTTACATTCTCAGTGAGGCTTTGACCATTTCTCCTCCCCAGGTAGATTGTATTCTGAAATTCATATACATGCTTTAATGGCGTCATCCATGGGGTTAGCATCATCACTTAGTAGCACTGTTGTTCAGACAATAGAGAGAAGATGACCTGCTATATGACTTATTACCCTTGAAAAGGCCTCTTTTAACCACTGTGGATCTTTCTAGCATCCATCGTAAATCTGTGTCCTTATATAATCAGACAGAAGGTAAATCACAGGCAGATGCAGGAGGACTTGAGTAATCATAGATGGTGGTTCTCCTGCGTTGGGAGGGAGAAATAGCTTAATATAAATGGGTTAATGATTAAGAGAGAGGTAGCCAATAAGAAGCCTGAGCCATTAACCAAACAGTTTATACTTAATATAAGCCTCTGTGTGTTTATTTGGGACTAAACATCTGTGGGATCTGGTGGAACAGAAAGATCTGTCCAGAGCTGGTCCAAAACATGGCTCCTTCTTCATAGGTGTTTGATGGTAACTGAAATGATGTACATGTCCCGAAAAGATAAATGAGTCTCAGAGTGATCTTGGAAAGGAAATAATTAGGGGTACAGTTGAGCTTGAAGCAAACCCAATGTCTTTGCCTGTAATGCTCTATCTTGCACAGATAAGGAAGATGAAGTCATAGTTCCTGAAATATAACTTGCTGCTTTCTTTCCCTGTTCCTTTCTTTGTTTCTTTTTCCCATCCATCCTTTCATTCTTTCACTCTTTCTTTCCATGTGTATGGTTCTTTTTCCTTAAAGTGTATCTGTGAACCACAAGTATGCCTGATGCCCACAGAAGGCTAAATGGGCCCTTGGAAATGGAATTACACATGCTTATGGGCTGCCATGTGTGTCTTTGTAACAATACCCCAGTCCTCTAAAGAGAATTTATGGCTCTTAAACCCTGAGCCATCTCTTCTGCACTCCCAGATGAATGTTTTCTGAGGCAAAAATTATTGATAGAAAGTAGAGGTGTGTTTGGCAGAACTAAGTTCTTGATTTTGGACTATAACATGTTACATATGAGACCATTGTTACTAACAATCCAGATATAAGACTGATGCCTGAAAGGGTTATTTGTCTAAGGAGTACAATGAGGTATGATGAAAGACCAATGCTCAAGTTCTGTGAAATAGTATCTTTCTGGACAGAGAGAGTTCTCTGTTAGATGTAGGATCCTTTGCCTTTCGGGAGTTGTGGCAGCAACATTCCAGAAAACACATGATTTCCTGTCCAGCAGCTGGGATGCAGTGTCCTGGAATTTTGTACAAATTCTCCTGAGGCAGATAGTTTAGGTTCTAGACTCAACTCTAATTGTCCATTTTCTTCACTTTGTGCAACAGACATCCCTTCAAGTTGCCAATATCCAAGATTAACCTCTCTAAAAACATAGCTCCTCTCCCTCCAGAAACCACAAAAGGCCTCCAGCGTGAAGACAGTGTAGACATGGTTGAACAAAGACAACTTGTCTGTCACACATTGCTGTGTGAGACAGATGCATTCACTAGGGTTCCTGTGTCTCAGTTTCACAATGATAGCATACATGGTGAAGGAATGTTGCCATGGGAATAAGATAGACTCAAACATGAGCAAGACCCTGACACTAGGACAGGATAGCTGTATGGATCAGCACCATCTGTTACTACTTGCCTGCAGAAGAGAATTTGATAGACTTAATCCCTGAGGCATGCAGTCATCAAGAAGATCAACGCCCTCTGTTTCTCCCCTGGGGACACTGCCTGTTCTGTTTGAATCTCATAAGCCCATGAGAACCATTGTTTAATGGCCTGGTCAACAATGCATCTTGGGAATTTGTGCTGAGACTCAGAAGGAGATGCCCAGTTGACTATTGGGAACCAAGGGATTGTGTGGAATCCCCTGGAGTTGTAGGTAGGGGAGTCTGTGATTCCTCTTCAAATAGGTATGGGAACAGAACCCAGGTCCTCTGGAAAAGCAATAAGTGCTTTTAAACAATGGGTCAATTCACAAGCCCCCTTTTCTCATTCAAACCTTGTTCCCATTATGGATCTATTCAATACCTGAATTCATCTTCTGAATGTCGGTATGTTGCGGTGGTTCTCTTTTGTTATCTATCAACATGAGAATCTTTCAAAAGTCCCAACCTGGTCCCATTGCTTCTTCTAGACCCAAATGAGCACACAAAGACTTAAATTAATTATTAACCTGTTGGCCGATGACTAGGGCTTCTTACTGGCTAGCTCTATCTTAATTTTAACCCATTTCTATTAATCGAAGAGTTTTCATGTAGTCTTATCTTACTGGAAAAGGGTCTGAACTTGTTACTCCTTTGGTGGCCTACATGGTGACTCTTCTAGTGGGCCCTCTCAGTCTACCTTTCTCAGAATTTTTCTCATCCTAGTTTCACCTGTCTTCCTGTCTTATTGGCCAGTGTTTAGTTCATCAGCCAATAAGAGAACCATATATACAGAAGGACTTCCCCCATCATATGTCTGCCTTCCTGTCCATTGCAACTAGTGCTTTGGGAAGAAACAATGCCCCAGCTGTTTTGAGATATTATAGTGCCTAGAAAAAAGCTGAGATATATGTGGATTAATGAAGAAATAAAGGACTGAGAGATTATACAAGAGCACTGACTTTTGAAAGAATCTCATGTGATAGATAACAAAATAGGCTAATACCACAGCTTGATTTTTATTTTACAGATTCTTATGAATTTTGTGTATTTTGTGTTTATGCATGCATATATCACTGTATGTGTAATAAAATGCTATTGTACATATAAGGACGAAAAGAAGGAATGGTTTCTCCCTTTCCACCAAGTTTGATCTGGGAAATTAACTCAGCATGCCAGCCTTGGAAGCAATTCCCTTTAGTCTCTGAGCCATGTTGGTAGCACACCCTTCTATGGATTTCATTTAGAAATGAAATTAGTTAGTTCCCAACTGTCATAGTTGGGAACATCAGACTTCATTAAAATGCCAATGATGATAATATTTGTCTAAAAAAATTTTGTTCACCTCCCACTATTGTTTTTATTTTGCTGATGGCTTCCTGCTAAAAAACCATTTGTCCCTCTCCATCTTCTCACTGTAGGCTAGAAGAACAAACTTCTAGTCCCATCTCAATATCCTATCTTAGAAGACTCAGTCATTCTCTGAGTTCCTATCAACTGTCAAGGCATGAACTCAACAACTTCATGTTATGACTCAAGTCTGCAGCTTTAGACCAGGTTTCCACATCTTCAGTTAGACCATATCTCCTGCAACTCACTCTAGGACACAGAGTATGGGAGATCTCTGTGCTGTGAAATGACTACTCTCAGGTTACAGTTCCTCTATTCTCCATGCTCCTTGCAACATACATTACACTGAAGTGAACACATGGTGTCAAACGTCTCTCTAACCATATAAAGTTATAGATGACACCTTTCTTATGGGCTTGGGAGAGTGAGAAATGGACTGAAAGATGTTGCCCAGAACTAAAGCATGCTGTCAGAAGAGGCTCCTCATTTTCTTTGAGCTCAAGGGAAAGGACATGAGAAAATGAGATGACTTTGCACTCAGCAGGTCTGTCTCTTTGTCTATTCTCTTTATGCAAAGAATACTAATGGGGATGCATATGAGGAAGGATGATAATATTTGTCATCTACTTAGATGTGTTTTGTGCTCTCAACTAAAAACTCTGCTTTCTATTTTTGATTCTGCTACTGTGTCAACACTCTGTAATCAGCAACTTAGGAAGCAAAGGACGGACTTGCCTCATGAGGAGGTCAAATTCATCACTTAATGAAGACAGGGTAGAAATTCAAGGCAGGAAACTGATGGAAGGAGCAGAAGAAGAAAGTTGCATAGTGTCTTCCCGTCATTATTTATCTCACCTCTCTCTCTCTCTCTCTCTCTCTCTCTCTCTCTCTCTCTCTCTCTCTCTGTATGTCTGTCATTCTCTGTCTTTCTGTTACCCCTTTGGCTCAAGTTTAGCTAGCTTACTTAGATAGCCCAGGACCACTGGCAGAGGGATGGCACTGCAACAGCTGACTTGGACCATCTAATTCCATCAGGAAAAATGAAGAAAATTCCTCACAAATAATTGTGCAGAATGACCTGATTAACATGACTCAGATGAGATGTGGGCCCCACAAAGGTCACTTTATCTTATGTCAATTTGACAATTAAAACAAAGACAAGAATGGTAGGCTTGTGGAATAAACAGAAAAATCCAAATGTGGAATCACTAAAAGAATTCTATATTTAGAAGGCCACAGTAGCTCCGAGGTACATCAAACTCTGAAAACGCAACTTAAATGGAGGCTAGGAGTATATTCAATAGGCAGATTATTCTATGTCAAGGACAACAGCCTGGATCCCAGCAACAGCACAACACACATACTGAAAATCCTAAATTACACTCACTAGGGTTAAGAGATGAGTTGGTGGATGTCCCATTTTGCCATCCCATGTAGAAACCCTGAGCTTTGCAAGACAGAAAAAGTCCCCCTTGTCATACTTTGATGGACCTGGAAAGAGGAGCAAGAGAAAATCCCAGATGACTTTGCCAACCTAGTTGTTGATATATGTGGTTCTATGTCATGAAATCAAAAGGAGTGAGAATTCTTTCTCTGGCCCTTTGAAATTACACAGTTGTAGCAATAATGGAATAAAAGTTACTCAATATAACATTTGAGTTGACTATGTCATATTATCTTGTACTCAGTGGGCCCCAGGTTACATACCCATAGCATTCTGAGTCATTCCTAATGACACTAAGAAAAGTGAGAGTTCTTTTGATCTCAGAGAACCTGAGCCTGAAAGCTTCTGAGAGGCTATGACCACTTATCTATGCATGGTTGATTTATCGTGAGACTAAGGTTCACATGTTAATGCTACTGAGTCCTTGCCTTCTGCTGGGCTGGAGTTGCTGCTTATGGTTGTGTGTAACAGTGCTCTGCAGAAAACTGGGGGAGATGTTGCTCTATATGAGACCTCTGACAGCCTACTAGTGTTGATCTCTTACATGCCTACATTACATATTCTGAAGAAAACAAATGTAAGGATGAATACCAATATATTCAGGAGGACGTGGGTGATCTGAAATAGTGGGATCTCCTTGCTCTGTAGGAAAACGCCGATTATGTTACATGTAAGCTAAGCTGAATAGCCTGATGTGAGACAGACCCGGAAGGCTATGAAACCCAAAGTGCTTTATCGGTCAAGCCATATTGACCCTCAGAGATGAACATTGGCCAGTGCCCACCAGGTTTTAATGAATAAACCTATGCTACTTATAGGTGATGATGAGAATTCCCATGTTACTTCCCTGTGAACCTCACAACCTGTCCCGAGGACTTGATGTGTGAACAGAAACCTCAGCTAGCATGCTAGGATAGAGCCTGAATTCACCTCAGTCATCCAGCTAAACTGCAAAGTGAGCCATTCTGCTTAGGCAGTACATGATAATTTACAGGGGTCACTGGTTACCTAAGGATGAGACATAAATATGGGAGTTATCTAGGAATGTGAAGGACCAGGAGGGCTTTTAACAAAATCACATTTTTATCCATGGGTTTTAATATCCCTTCTCACATATGTGTGAACCACATAGAAAGCTTTTTTCTAAAGTTCATGTGGACATTGACCATGTGACATATAAAAACAAGGGGTAATAACTTGCTGAAAATAGACTGATGTGTGAGATAGCTCACAGTCATATGCTGAAGGAACATGGTATTCACAGGTGTTGTGTCTCTTGTGCTTTGTAGGATAAAATGTCTTTGCAATGTGTGAGCTGAGCTGCAGGTCATGGTGATAGAGAACTAGGATCTGGTCAGATGCCCATTGTCTCTCCTGGTCTTCACTGACCAACTGTCTTCCTTGCTATAAAAAGTGCTGTGTCCCTGCTGCTGTCCTGATGTCCACTTCTGAGTATGTGACAGGGCCTCCTAAGGCATTTCTGTTCAAGGGTGTCCAAAGATTAGACAAAATAAGACTTTCCATTGAGATTACAAGGAAAGCACCCACATACAGTCCTTGTGACTTGATGTGTTCAAGAAATCTCACACATGAAACCAGGAGTGGTCCCGTCATGAAGCTAACTACTCAATGAAATGTGATAATTGTCCCATGTGTTTGATGATGAATGAGATGAGGCACAGGTCCCCAAAAGGCAAAGGATGAGTCTCAGAATGATCTATGAGAAGGAAAAATATGGAGTATATGGGATCTTGAAAGAAAACCATTGTCTTGGCTTATAATGCCCTTTTTGTATAGTTAAGGACCGTAGAGAGATTTTTCTTGAAATTCAAGTGATTTTTTTCTTCCCTCTTCCTTCCTTCCTTTCCTCCTTTCTTTCTTTGTATGTGTATGGCTATTTTTATTGCATGTATATCTGTGCACCACAACTATACCTGAGGTCAACAGAGCCATGAAGGGTGACTTGGATCCCCTGGAAATGGAATTACAGACTGGGTATGACCTGCCGTGCATGATCAGGGAAGAGAAATATATGTCCTACACAAAAGCAATCAGACCTCTTAACTAATGAGCCATCTCTCCAGACTCTCAGGTGAATGTTTCCAGAAGCATATCTTCTAGAAGGAGGTAGTGAGCAAGAACTTGCTGGCACTCTGGCTGGAAGGGACAATTGTATTTAGCTCGTGTGGATTAGGGACATGGAATGCTCACTTTCTTAATGTGAGACAATTGCTCCTACTACCCAGGATCTAAGGCCAATCCCCCCATGATTGCTTCTCTAAAGAATACACTGAGGTATGATGAGAGACGGCTGCTGAAGTTGCTTGGTATCAGTGACTTCCTGAGCAGAGAGAATCCTGTATTAGATGTAGGATCTTTTTCAAGGTAATAAGCAAATCCCTATCCTTTGCCTTTCTGAAGTAGTGACAGCAGTATAGAAGAAAACACATGACTTCATATTCAGTAGGCAGGCTATAGAGTCCCTGAATTGGTAGAAATTCTACAGAGGTGGGTAGTTCAGCTCTAAGGACAAACCTAACTCTCCATTTTCACTTCATAGAATATACATTTTTCTCAAGCTGTTGATGGCCAGGATTAGCATCTATGAAAAACAGCTGCTCCTTCTCCACATACATCTGAGAAGGCCTCCAGGGTGAAGACACTGGATACGTGGTTGATCACAGATAGCTTGTCTGTCACCCATGGCAAATGAGACAGCTGTATACACTCTTTACTGTGTCTCTTTTCCATTGATAGCACATGTTGATAATGAAGGTTGCCATGGAGATAAGGAAGCCTCAATTATGAACATATGGCCCTGACTCTGAGGCAGGACAGCTGTCCAGATCAGCACCATCTGTCACTACTTGCCTGCAGGAGAGAGAATTTTTCAGGCTTAATTCCTGAGGAATTGGAGATATCAAGAGGACCTATGGCTTCTGCCCCTACTCTTGGGGATCCTGAAGGTCCTGCGATAACTCATAAAATCACAGTTGGGTAACAGCCTGAGCAGTGCTATAGCAAGATTCTCCATGCTGGGACTCAGAAGGCGATGCCCAAGTGAATAGGGCATTCCCAGGGACTGTAAGTAATTGCCTGGAGCTGGTTGTAGGTGAGGTTTTGAAGCCTCTTCACTTAGGTTCTGGGAACTGAAATTGGTACAAGATCAGCTTGTGCTATTAAACATTGGGACATCTCCCCCCAGCTCCCATTTCTCATTTTCTTTTGTGCTGCCCTGGTGATTCCAGTCAAACCCTGAATTCACCTTGTAGATATCTGTCTTCCTTCTGATACTAGGGCTTTGGCAAAATGGAATGTCATTGTTCTTCAGGAGTATTCTTGTGTCTGCAAAATGCACAAACACCTGTGGTGAATGAGTGAATGAATGATACAAAGACACTGATTTAAAAAAACCTCATGTTGGTACACAACAAATTAGCCTAATTCCACAGTTTGACTTTTAATTTGCAGTTACTTATACATTTTATTTGTGTGAAAAGAGCTGTAGATTGAGAATATGTGTGTTTTTACTCAGCATAATACTGTACTGGTATAAAAACTGTTACTGTACATATAGGGAGGTTAGAATGCATGGAAAAACTGGTTCTCTAATTGCATCAAGTCGAATCTTCAAATTGAAGCCAGCATTTCAGCCTTGGCGATAAGTATATTTACACACTGAAAGATCTTGGTGGTGATGCTTCTCTGCTTTTAATTTAGAGGTGCACCCTTTCATAGTTGGGAGCACCAGTTTTCACTAAATAATGGCCAATGAGTGTAATTTTGAGTAGAAAACAATCTGGTTCCCCTCCCCTTATTCATTCTTAGTTCACCAAGGACCTCCTACTGAAACTCTGTTCCCCTCTGTTTTCTCCTTTTGGGCTGTGAGAACAAAGCTCTAGTCCTCTCTCAATCTATCTTAAATGACTTCAGCAATCCTTTGAGTTTCCCTCTTACTGTCTACTGTGAAGTCATGGTCTCTGCAACTTTGTTAGGGCACAGGGCTGAGACTTAGGCCAGATTCCCACATACTTAATCAGACCAATCTGCTGCAGCTCACTCTAGAATAGAGGGTTGGAGCTGCCTTGCTGGGAACTGACTACTTTTCAGAGTGCCAAAACTAGTTCCTGCATGCTCTTTGTATCTTACACTACACTGAACTAAAAACATGGTGTTAAACTTTCTTCTGCCCATGTAAAATTATAAATCCGTCTCTTTCTTTGTGCCAGGGATTGGGAGAAAACTGCTCAATGATGCTGCCAAGAAACGGAAACTGTTTTCAGAAGATTTTCCTTAAGCCTCACTTCTTGGGCACTACCATGATAGCTATTTCTTGTTCTCCAACTCTCCCTAGCTCTCTTATTTTCATTCATTTTAAAGGCTTTTAAAGGTGTTTATTTAGAATTCTCTTTATACTTGTTGTATTTACATCATTGGTGTTCCTCATTTTCACCAACTACTTCCTCCTATGTCTTTCAATCTCTCTAAAATCCCTGTGTCTTCTGTATTTATTATTAATATTACCCTTTTAGTTTTGGAAAAATTAATAAATGCAGAAATACAATATGCTGGGCCCAGTTAATATTGTCCATGTATATATGTTTATGTCTGATCATTTGGGGTTAGATAATCTATCAGGAGCTCATCCAAGAATAATACTATTTTCCCTGAGCACTCATTAACACTATAACTCTTTAATTGTAGGTGGAGCCCTGGAGATTTCCTCATCCACATCGCAATGTAAGATGATATTGTGAGTGTGTTAGTCTAATGTAGGCAGCTACATAGTTGAGAATTGTTGGATGCAGCTTCCTTGTCATATATAGAACACACAATCTCACAGTAAACAACTTGGAAATCTTAATGGGGGATGTCCTTCTGTATATATGTTTCTCTTTTTGTTTGATGAATGAAACATGGTTTGGTCAATGGATGCAGGAAGATAGGTGTGGCTAGAAGAGGAGAATTCTGGGAAAGATAGGCAGAGAGGGCTAAGGGAGTTGTCATGTTGCTGGCAAAGGAGTTGCAGGTCCTGCCATACTATGGTAAGCCAAGACCAGGTGGAATTACATATATTTATAGAAATGACTAATACTTAAGACAGAGCTAGTCAATAAGAAGCTCTAGTCATAGGTCAACAGAATAATTTATATAAGTCTTTGAGTATTCATTTGGGGCTGAAGCAGCAGGACCTGGTGGAACAAGAAACCTCGAGCAACAAAATGGTGCCCACAAACAGAGTGAGATTTTCCATAGGAAACCTAACAAAAACTTTAAAACATATTCTAAAAACAAAATAACAGAGGCAAGCAGAGCTTCTTGATAGCAACATTTTCTCAGGTGGGCTCTGTTTGCTAGAGACAAGAAGAGGCTCTACAATGCTTTAAAGGAAGCTTCCTGTAAGTGGCAAATCACACACACCTCTTTTAGCAATGCTGTTTAGCAGATAAAAGAAAAGTGGCCATAAAAAGATAGAGCTTTACAGTAAAGACAGATTCAGATGAAGAAAAACCTCTTCAGGGTTTACAGTGTATTTAAAACTATACATACATTTGGGAGAGAAAAAAAAAAGGGTAATGTGCCTAAAAAGAAATAAAGTAACTGGGTGTGGTGAAGCACACCTTTAATTCCATCACTCTGGATGCAGAGGCAAGCAGATCTCTGTGATTTCAAGACCAGCCTGGGGTAGAGAGTGAATTCTAGGACAGGCAAAAGTACACAGAGTAGCCCTGTCTCAAAAAATGAAAAGATAAAAGTAAAAGAAATAGAGTAATAAAAAGCCATGTAAAGATTTAGAAAATACACAGAGAGTCTGAACACTGTATGTTATTGTGTTGTCTATGATGTGTTTAGTTGTTGAGGACAGATCAACAGCTGCTAAAACATATTTGATTATAAATGTTGCTGGATTAATACAACATAAATATTTTAAAAATGCGTTGACTTCAAAATTTAGTCTAAGAACATGTTGCTTTGGAAAAGAGTTTTTGTTTTGTTTCCACAGAAAATGAGAAGCTGTGGATTTCTTCCAGACCAATATGGTTTGATCAAGCAAGACACCCTGAAGCAGTGGCCCAGGTTATCCAACATCTAAAACAGCTGAGACAATGTGGCCTCAAACTACTAAAGACAGGGTTTGGAGAGGTTTCTGGGTTTTCTAAGGATTCCCAGGGTATGGACAGTGCCTCCAAGCAGCAGGAAGCAGTTTGGAGAGAAAGATGCCCAAATTCCCAAATATCATTTTTTTTTCATTTAAGTGGGATTGGTTATAAATTGTTAGTGATTACAGCCAGTCTCTTAAAGGGGGGGGATATAACACAAAAATGAATACTTTGCAATGGTATGGATTTTGGTTTACTAATACAAATTTAAGGTCAATTTTGTGATATGTATATTTCTCCTCTTGTTTAGGTATTGTGTTTATACAGCTCATTTAAAAATGTAATGTTTAATTAAAAGAGATTATAGACAGTTACCTATGATAGCCAAAATTTATAATCATGTTAGTTAGATTTTCTAGATATACTGAGATATATTTGAGATGGATAGATAGCCTTCAAACCTTTCAAAGACCTACAGAATATGGCATTTAAAATGGTTTAAGAAATTGGCTATAGTATATTCTCCTCTATGATCAATGACCTTACTAGACAAATTTACTTGTCCAGGATTCTAATGACAGAAATTATTTCCCATCTGTCAGGCCAGAATTACTTCTAATTAGACAGTTGTTGGTTACCTCAAATATATAAGTGTTACTTTTGGAAATTTAGGAATATCATGCCATGCTGGTCAGTTCTGTTTTTTGTAGATTGTATTCCTCAGTTGTTAGCTTGCATAGAAACAGCAAGCACTATGAAGTCCAGTTCAGAGATTGGAGCCATCTGGGTGAGATCCAGGTTGACTCCTCAAAGCCTTGAGTTCTATAAGTCCATGGAGCCTTCAACAATAAGGACTTATTCTCAAATTCTAGGAAACAACCAAGGGAAACAGCAATAGCCAATCTGGTCTACATAGTGAGATCCAGGACAGATTGGGGCTAATACAGTCACCCTGTCTCCAAACCTAAGGAAAGAGAGAAAGACAAAGGCATACAGGGGCAGGGGGGGACAAACAACTGAATTTTAAATTGCACAATGGATCTGTACAGAGTGTTTACAAAACAAACAATAAAAATGACTAACAAATATCTCTAGAAGTGTTCATCATTATTAGCAATCAGGGAAATAGAAATTAAAACTACATTGATATTTCACATTACATTATTAAAATGGATAAAAGCCTACAACAAATGCTGATGAGGATTTGAAGAATGTGGAACCCTCATTCACTGATGGTGCAACCACTGTATAAATCATTGTGGAGAACTCTCACAAAAAATAAATCTATCACAGCAGACAACTGCACCTCTCTGGCTTTTGATCAAAGGACTTGACACTCAACTCCACAGATACTCGCTAAACCATAGTCATTGCTATTATATTTACAATATCTAGAAAATGTAAAAAGCTAGAATATGGTGAAGGGTAGTCCTACCTCTCACAAGCAGAAGCATTCAGATGATTGGCCCCTGTCACTTTGGCAACACCAGAGAGCTGGTCAGAATGGTAGAGCCACGGATGAGCAGAACCTGAGGCTGTGAAAGCAGAACTGTCCCCCCCCCCTTTGTTGCAAGAGGTTAATTAGTTGGGTCAATGCTGGAGAGCTCACCCTGGTGGTGAATACATGGGAGATCTGGCTGACAGACCAACCCTACAGCTGCCCAGACAGAGAACCAGGGTGACGATTTGGCCTGCCCCCAATATCCATCCAACCTATCTATGGTCTGCTGAAACACATGAAGGGACCTGACATGCAGACCCAAAGCTGCAGGATTTCAACAAGACAGGGCAACCAGAAGCTATCCAAGAAGAGTCATAGTGCGTGACCAGCAACTACAATGTAGTAGGAAACAAAAGGCCTTGAACCAGACCAATGACTCTTTGCAATGAACACACACAAGTAAAGATATATGGACAAAAGGGGTTTATTGTGTGACTCACTGTGGCGCACTGTAGCTTCCATCATGACTTTTTAAAGTTTTCCCCTTTTCTTTCCTTTTATCTCTTCAATTTTGTTTTATTTGGGGGTGGATGTAGGGATGTAGAGTGGATGGGGCGGGACAGGGACATGAATATGGTCAAGATACATGATGTGAAAGGTGCATAGAAAAGCAAAAAGAAATAAACAAAAAACAAAGCACAAAAAAAGGAATTCCCCTACTCTGATGTAGGCTGCAACAAGAGAGGTCACTCATTCATCAACACCACCCTGACTGGGAGCATGGTGTGTGAACTGACTGGGTTGGAGAACACCCTGTACCCTGTGTCTTTACTCTTGCCAGGGTCTATGCTGAGTCATCACTTTTTAGGGACAGTGTCATCCTCTCTGTGAGCTTCAGACTCCAGTTATTGAAGATCCACTGGGTGGATATTCCAGTGTCATCTCGGAGGCAGATGAGGACAACAGAGATCTGTACTGTAACTGTGGGGTCTGTGTCTTGAATAAAGGGTTTCATCACGGGCTCTACAAATCAGAAAATGGTGGGGGGAATAGGACACTAGTTCTTCAGGTGTTTCAACCAGCCCCTCTGTAGTCAACAGACACTTAATACATCATCTAGGGTGGAGACATCAGAGCTATGACAATAGAGAGGTTACTTTTAGTTCAGATTCAAGACCCAAGACCTATGTAACTCTCATTAAGCCACTCTTTCCTGGGTCTCTATTTGCTTTCACTAGTGCAAACAGTGCATGATCATTGTTGTGTCCAAGTCAGTCAAGCTTAGATATGAGTAATGGCCTGCCTTTGAGATAGGGAAGCTACTCAAGTCAATATCATCTGTTACTATTTACATTTAGGTGACAATTCCCTAGGTAAATCCCAAGGAAAAGCAGCTTCCTATAGTAACTTTCTCCTCTGTACCCTGGGTATCCTGATCTTCCTGTGAAGTCTCTTAAGCCCATCTGAAATGTTGGCTTCTGTATTGGGACCTGTCCACAGAGTGTGCCCCAGCATACTTTTGTTAGAGGTTAGTACATTCCGTGAAAAGCCACTTCTGTTAACAATGATTAGAAAATTGTGGTTTCTCTGGCATATAATAAACCAGTAGGAGACCATTTTTCCCTTCAACAACATTGGGCAACATTGATTCAGTGTGAGCTGGGAAATAGCAGGTTGGTGCCTACAAGCAAAAAGGGAGAGTAGAGGAGAAGAGAGACAAATTCATCAACATTGAGAGCTTTGTCTTTGGAGGAAAGAAGGTCCCTGTGTACTGAGAAGCTTAGCTCCATCACTCCATTACTCCATCACTCAGCTAAGGTGGGTGAAATTGTCTATCCAACTCAGAGGAAGTAAGCAGATGACCTGATTGTATCACTTCCTCTCTAGAAAACTCTCCTCAAGTGTTGCCTCTCTCACAGTTCTCACATGACTGCTCACAATCAGAAAATATGGTGGGTGGTGGTGCCTTTAACCACCACTTCCTTTACAGTCTTCACACTCTGGCCTCTTTTATCTCTTCTCTCTGTGCATGCAATCAAGCCCCAACTTCCCTTAGAAATAGGCTTATTTGTCTGTCTTCCAGTCCAATATGGCTGGGGCCTTGTTAGGAAACTTGCGTTTGATCTTTCTGGAAGGCTAGATACCTGGACAGGCTCAGATCCATGTGGGGGCTAGATGAATGAATGTCCCAGGTCCCTGCATGTATGAGTGATAATGAAATTCTCATGTGTGGAGCTAATGAAACCAGTTCCAAATCCAGCTTACATTAGCTTATGCATGTGGGGGAAGTGTGGGTGGCTGTGGGTGTGTATAAGTATGAGTGTTTGTTCAGGTCCATGCCATCCTGTGTATATGGATGAGTTCAGGTCTTAGCACCTAGATGGAAGTCATGGGAGGACTTGAGGGAGCCTTTTCTTTGCATCTTAGAAGATCCCAGCCGGTGTCTGAGCTCACCTCTTGCCACACATTATCAGAAAGGGTTCTCCTCACCTGTGAGCAGGAACCAATACCAGTGACTGCACCCTTTGCAAAGAAGTAGGCAGTGAGCTGCTACCCTGATATTCCCTCCATCAATCTGTGGAGAGCACTTTAGTTCCAGCACTCCCAGCAAGCCCCACAGCTTTTGAATCTCTGAGCTCTGCCTCCAGCCAGGCAGGGCCAGGGTAATTCAGACTGTGGTTAGAAGGGTGTCTAAGGCTGTGCTCTATCATTTCAATTCTAAGTCCTCCCTAGAGTCACATTAAGATTCTAGCTATGTATATTTCAGTCCTCAAGAAAATGCAATGACCAACAATTCTTATCATCATCCTTGTGCCCTAGGAAAGCAACACTTCACCCCATGGCTGCCCTGTGCTGTGTGCTCCCCAAATGTCCTTGATGATGCAGAATCTTAGATGAACACCTATGCTGCCCTGAGTTCTCAAAGCTCAGAGAATGTGGAATGTAGAACCTGAAAGAAAGTGTCAGGTTTGTGAAAGTTGCAAGGGAATCAGATGAGTGATGCCTAGGAAAATGGACAGACCCATTCTCAATGGGGTCACCAGTCAGGATGCAATGTTAGGGAGGACTTGTGTGAGAAGAGGCATGTGGGTGAAAAACAGGAGGTTACATGAATCCCGGAGAGAGGATGGTGGCTACATCAGCCTAGGAAGTTTTTCAGAGAGACCCTCCAATTTCCTGTAATGGCTGAGTCTTGCCTTGGATTCTTCAATCTCTTTCCTGGGATACAGCTAACCTCTGTGTAGGTGAATATCCCAAGGGACATTCCTAGCAGGAGTGTGTTGTAACCAGGATCCTCTGGTAAAGTAATATGACTAGAAACACAGGAAACAGCCAGTGGGTCTGAGAATGCTGTCAGTGACCTACAGGTGTGTAGGAACAGGGGTGGAAGCTAGGATACAAATAAGCTCATCACTCTTCAACATAATATTCTGGATGTCATTGTATACACACCTGATGATTAGTAGAGGAACTGTGCCATTGGGTAAATTCTAATTGGTCTTAATTATAAAAAACCTGGATCCACATATTGAGGTAAATGCTGAAAGATCAGAGAGACAAAGGACCAACCTATAGCCAGTCTTAACTTGCTAACTCCTCATCAAAAACAGGGCCTAGCTCCTGTCTCCTCCTGCCGTACTGTACTCTCTCTGCCCAGCCATATCTCTTCCTGTCTGTGTGGACAGATCTGCAGACCTCTGATTAACTAGTAGCTACCTCCACCCTCTGATATTCAGGTAAGATTTACTTTTTAAGAACACAAACAAAAATAGCACCATATTTTCTCTATTTTGTCTAAAACTAAAAATGATTATAAATAACATAACTATACATTAAGCACAATAAGTATTTACATATATATATATATATATGCAATAAATACATCAACAATTTGTAGTCCATTAGCAATTCAGAGATAATACTCCATATCTACCCTATCTTGGTGAGTCCAAAACCATGAACTAATTGTTTTTCTATCCTTACTTGCATTACTAACCCAAAATTATCTTTTTCATGTCCCTCAACTGTATACAATTAAAGGCCACTTTAGTGAATTTCTTTTCTAAATCTGGTTACAAGTAAAATTGTAACTATAAAGTTTTCAACTCTGTCAGTGACACTGGAAAGTAGTAGTATTACCTGAGTAAACAGGAAGCAAGGGACTTCCAAAAAATGTGAGAAGTGACAGAAATGGCTGACTGCCTGGACAGTCATTGAAGATTTCTCTATAGTGTTGGGCATTCATTTTTGGCCTAGAGGCCTAGCTTATCTGACAGACATTTCTGTTAAGCAGGATATTCTGAGGGGCTGTCCTTCTTTGACCTAGCAAAGTCTGGCAATCCTTTCTCTTGTGCCCTGATTGCCCAATTTGGACAGCATATCCTCAGCAATCAAGCCAAGTGAGTAAGTTTTGCCACAAAGAAAGAAAACTCTATGTTTGGTTTCTTCAATGCCCATTGTCTTCTTTGAAGTAGATTGGTGATGCCAGGAGCGGACATGCCTCATTGTCATAAAAAATAACCTATATTATTAAAACATTAATGCCATATTCTATAGATCTCTAAAGTGTTTGAAGATGTCCTTTCTATCTGTTATATATTTCTATTTGATCTTGAGAACATCCCTAATATGACTACAAGTTTAATTATTGTAGTTGACTAACTGCCAACATGCAAATTCTTATTATCTGAAATAGCTGCTAAAAATCACATTACATTTTTAAATTAGTTGAATAGGTACAATACCTTGAATAAGATTAGAAATGTATGTACAGTATATTCTAACAAAAAAATCCTAAATTTGTATCAAATTTACAAAAATCCATGTCAATGTAAAACGGTTAATGCTAGTAGTTGCTTTTGGTTTAAAAGTAGACTAAATAATCTACCTTTTTTATCCTCTTTCTGTATCCTCCCCTTTTTTTCTTTTCAGACTACACTTAATAATCTACCCTTATACCTTATCATATCTATACCCCCTTCTCTTTTTTTAAACAAGAACCAAAAATCTACTCTCATTTGTTCAGTTTTTATTTAACCATTACCAATAACAACTTATAAACAATAGTAAATATCCATAACCCTTATAATGTCCAAAATCCGCCCACCCCACCTCTTGGAAATGTTGTTATTGGGCTCTTAAGTTTGGTTCATGCTGTATGGGTGCAATGGCATCTTTAGCCAATCCAGAAAATAAAAATTTGGGTTAATTGTCAAGTGTCCGGAGAGGTAGCTATTATCATTTGTTGCCCAGTCCCTGCAGAATGGGAAAGTTCAGGGCTTTTCTCAGGTCATGGCTAGAGTACTGTGATGCTGGATCATCTCGACTGGCCACCTTAAAATTGTCCTGAGCAGTTTAGGTCCAAAGCCAATCTTTAGGCAGTGTTTTTCAGATAAGTGGTATTATCTTAGTTCTTGTCGAATCATCACTGTCAGGCCCCATCATCCTTTTGGAGACTTCTTCAATGATTGCTGTTAGGCATGGTCATGGTTTATTGCAGAAATGTTAAACATTTTAAATTACACATGCAATATATCTCAGAAGTTAACAGATCAATACTTATTATGTATATCCAGAGTACAAAACTAAATTTCTAGTTACCTGATAGAAACTCAAACCCAAAATCATGTACAGGAAGCAGATGAAGCCTTTTCTAGAATGAAACAGTACATTGTATGACCAAGGTTCTCTTTCTGCCCATAATTTCTCAATTCCTTCATTAGTAAAAGGTAGTATAATTTCTGCTGGTTCTATTTCTGATAATTAATGAAGTCCCAATTTTCCTTTTAGAATCAAGTCAGAGATATTTTCAACATAGTTTTTTTTATTTTTTCCTATGCTTATGTGGTAAAAAACAGTCTGTTCAAAGATAATGTCTTCCCTTTGCATCAGTAATCATATTCACAGCTGAAATCAATAAAATAGAAACAAAGAAAACTATACAATGAATCAAATAAAAAGATCAGGTTATTCAAGAAAAATCATAAAGTTAGACAAACCTTTATACAAAATAAGAAAAAGCCAGAGAAAATATGCAAATTAAGAAAATCAGAAAGGAAAAGGGGGACATAACCATAGACACTAAGAAAACCCAGAGAATCATTAGGTCATACTTCAAAAACTTGTAATCTATAAATCTGGGAATTTTTTTAAATGGACAATTTTCTGGATAAGTATCACATCAGAAAATTAAATCAAGAACAGATAAACAATTTAAATAGACCTATAACAACTAAGGAAGTAGATGAAGTCATCTAAAATCTCCCAACCAAAAAAAGGGCCCATGGCCAGATGGTTTCAGTGCAGATTTCTACCAGAAATTCAAAGAAGAACTAACACCAACACTCCTCAAATTGTTGTACAGAAGGGACATTGCCAAAATATTTTTATGAGGCTAAAGTTACACTGGTAACCAACCCAAACAAGGATACAACTAAGAAAGAGAATTGCAGACCAAGCTCTTCCATGAACATTGATGCAACAATACTCAAAACTACTGGCAACCAAAATCCATGAATACATCAGAAAAATTATCCACCATGATCAAGTAGGCTTTATCCCAGAGATATTGGGATAGTTCAACATATGAAAATATGTCAATATAACTCCCATATAAACAAATTCAAAAAAGCAGAATCATCTCATTAGATGCTGAAAAAGCCTTTAATAAAATCCAATACCCCTTCATTATAAAGGTCTTGGTGAGATCATGGATACAAGGAACATATTTAAGCATAATAAAGGCAATGTATAGAAATCCAATAGCCAACATCAAACTAAATGGAGAGAAATTCTGTGCCACTGGTGTCATATTCAGGAAGTGGTCACCTGTGTCAATACATTCAAGGGTAGTTCCCACTTTCACTTCTAAGAGGTTTAGTGTGGTGGGATTCTGATGAGGTCTTTGATCCATTTGGACTTAAGTTTTATGCATGGGAATAGATATGAATCTATTTGTATTCTTGTGTATATCAGCATCCTAGTTTTCTTGTTTTTCCATATAAAGTTGAGTATTCTTCTTCAAGATCTGTTAAGAGTTGTTCTGTGATTTGGATGGTAATTGCATTGATTTTGTAGATTGCTTTTTGTAAGATTGCCATTTTTACTATATTGAACCTACCTATCTAAGAGCATGGGAGATCTTTCCATTTTCTAGTATCTTCTTTAATTTCTTTCTTTAAAGACTCAAAACTTCTTGTCATACAGGTGTTTTGGTTATTTGGTTAGAGTTACCCCAAGATATTTTATATTGTTGGTGGCTATTGTGAAGTGTGATGTTTCTCTGATTTCTTTCTCAGCCCATTTATCATCTATATGTAGAAGGACTACTGATTTTTTTTTACTTCATTTTGTATCCTGCCACTTTGCTAAGTTGTTTATCATCAGTATGAGTTTCCTGGTAGAATGTTTGGGTTAATTCTGTAAAGTATCATATTATCTGCAAATAGTGGAAGTTCGACTTCTTTCCAATTTGTATCCACTTGATCTCTTTTTGTTGTCTTATTGCTCAAGTACAATTTTGAAGAGATATGGAGAGAATGGAAACCTTGTCTTGACCCTGATTTGTAGGAATCTCATTGAGTTTCTCTCCATTTAGTTTGATGTTGTCTTTTGGCTTGCTTTATTATGTTTAGTTATGTTCCTATCATCCCTAATCTCTCTAAGACCTTTATCATTAAGGGGTGCTGGATTTTGTGTAAGGCTTTTCCAGGATCTAATGAGATGATCATGTGGTTTTTCTTTTTCAGTTTGTTTATGTGGTGGATAACATTGACAGATTTTCCTATGAGGGACCATCCCTGCATCTCTGATAAAGTCTAGTTGATCATGGTGGATGGATTTTCTGATGTGTTCTTGGAATTGATTTGCCAGTATTGAGTATTTTTGAAACAATGTTCATGAGGGAGATTAGTCTGTAGTTCTATTTCTTTGTTGTGTCTTTGTGTATTTTAGGTACCAATGCAATTGTAGCCTCATAAATAAGACTTTGGCAATAACCCTCCTGCTTCTATTGTGTAGGACAATTTGAGGAGTATTGGTATTATCTCTTCTTTGAATTTCTGGTAGAATTCTGCACTGAAACCATCTGGCCCTGGGATTTTTTTGTTTAGGAGACTTTTGATGACTGCTTTTATTTCATTAGGTGTTATAGGTCTATTTAAATTGCTTATCCCTGATTTAAATTTGGTAAGTGATATTTATTCAGAAAATTGTCTATTTCCTTGAAATTTGTATTACTAATATCCCTTACAATGACTCTCAGTTTAACTAGAGTCATATTTGTAATAAACATACATAAAGTTTATCACTTGACAAATTAAGTATTGATTTTCAAGACCTGCATGAAGAAAATTTAACAACTCATCATTAAAATTTATATAAATTACCCTCCTGCATTTATCCATAAAGCCTGTCAAAGATTTTAATAATTGTTTTTCTGTGTCTAATTGTAATTCTAAACTGTGGTCCATGTCTCTATAAATTTTTGTTAGTTATAATAGAAAATATTATATGCTTGAGATTGATTTGCTACTCTGTGTCTGCTTTAAATATTGAGTTACATACCCTAAATTTTTAAAAAAAGTGAAAATTTCAGGGAACAATGGAGTTTCCTGTCCTAACTGCCTAGAGACATGAGACATACTTTTTTTTCAAGTAACACTCGATGGCTCCTGGGTCACTTGGTGCCTTTCAGTTCCTGAGAAACTAATTCAGTTCCTCAGGCAGTTGGGCATTACTGTTCTGTATGTTCCCTAAGAAGTTAAGAAAGCATATACTTTTACAGGACATTTGGTCTGAGACATAACTTCTGTTCACTGAATAGCTTGGAGATATCATTGTATCTTGGCAGCCACACCTGTATTGTTGCTGGCAATTGCTACTGTATTCTGATTATATTAAGGGTATGACAAGTCTGATTGCTCTCAAGAAAATGGTCACAACCTCATTCTTGTCATGGTCTTTCAAACCTGAGTCTGACTAATTCCTTGACAAGCCATAACAGGTAACCTTGTATCTTAGTTTGGGTTTCTATAATTATAAAGAGACACCATGACAATGACAATTATATTTAATTTAGTGAAGCCAATTAATTAGGTCTGGCTTGCATTTCAGTGGTTTAGTACATTATAACCATAGCATTACATAATACTAAAGAAGAAGCTGAGGCTTCTACATCTTGTTCTGCAGGCATCAGAAGAAAACTGTGTACCACCCTGATGCAGCTAGAGCATATAAGTCCACAAATCCTGCCCCCAAAGTGACACACTTTTTCTGATAAGGACATACTTATTCAAGGTCATGTCTCCTAATATCACAATTTTCTATTAACTCAATATTCAAAAACACAAGTCTATGGGGGCCATAGATATTCAAAACACCATATCTTGGATCACTAAGTAAGCAGATGTCCTTACAGCATGGGAGATACACAGAATTCTGATAGAACCGTTGCTTTCTCCCTAGCTGGCAATGCACTGTTCCATACTGGAAAGAACCATGTAGAGATGTGTTGTGTAATACCAATCTCTGTTTTCATTGTTCCATTTGTCTTTATCTGTACAGCATTTCTGGCTGCATGTAAGCCTGTGAACATAACCAAATATGGTGCCCATGGAAGCCAGAACAAGACTCTGGATCTCCTGGAACTGGAATTAGATGGTTATGATCTGCCATGTGTGTGCTGGCCACAGAACTTTGGCCCTCTATGATATAATGCAGTGCCTTAATGACTGAGGCACCACTCCAGCCATTCCAGGTGAATGTTTTCCCAGGCAGATCTGACTGGTAGAAGGTAGAGAGCAAGAATGTGGCAGGACTCTGTCTGAAAGAATCCGTTGTGTTTGGCAGATCTTGGCTAGGGATTTGGGATGCTAACATATTCCATACGTGACCATTGTTACTAATACTCAGAATCTAAGGCCAGTTGCTGCAAGGGTTATTTCTATAAAGAATACAATATGATAAGATGAGAGGCAGAAGTTAAAATGGATTGATTCAGTAACTTTTTCAGCATTAAGTCCATGTGCTAGATACAGTATATACTGGAAGGAACAAATTTAAGTCTTGTCCTTTACCTTTCGGGTGTGGAGATAGCATCATACAAGAAAACACATCATTTCCTGTC
This sequence comes from Cricetulus griseus, assembly GCF_003668045.3. Lineage (NCBI taxonomy): Eukaryota > Metazoa > Chordata > Mammalia > Rodentia > Cricetidae > Cricetulus > Cricetulus griseus. The sequence goes on along the minus strand of NC_048602.1, from coordinate 12,130,542 downwards.
CAATAGGTGAGCTGGAAGAGACCCAAAATTCTGTAGAAATTCTCAAGAGGAAAGTGGCTTAGGTCTAGAGTTAAATCCAATTGTCCATTTGTTTTCATTGCCTGGAGCAGATATCTCCTCAAGCTGCTAGTGACAAAGATGAACATTTTTGAAAACCAGCTCCTCCATTTCCATAGACAAGGGAAAAGGTATCCATGTTGGAAATACTGGATATGCAGGTGTAGACAGATTGCTTACGCTTTACATCTTCCATGCATGACTTGTGTGAGCCCAATTTGGCTACTGTGTTTCCTATGTCTCAATATCCAGTGACATCACATATAGTAAATGAAAATGTTATTAGCAATGAGGTAGGCTAACTATGAGCAAGGACCTTACACTGGGACAGAATATCTGTACACATCAGCCATGTCTGTTACTATTACCTACAGAAGGGAGTTCACTAGACTTAATCTTGAGAATATTCAGTCATCAGGAGAACTTGTGTCCTCTCGTCCTCCCCTTGAGGAACCTGATAATCTTGTGAAGCCTTATAAATCCATCAGAACAGTTGTATAAGGATCTCAGTACCTGTGTAGCTGTGCTTTCTATGCAGAGGTTCAGAAGAATATGCCCATGTGACCTGGCCTAACTGTGGTTCTCATGGGAACACTGGATAATCCAGGAGCCAGGAAATTCAGGCCATTGATAAATCATCCTTCTCTGTTGGCTCTAACAGGTCGGATTTCAAGCTTGCCCACACTCCCCAGCTCACATGGAGACAACGATCTGGGACAATGATCAGGGACAATGATTTGGATCCTAGTGGTTGGTCCCCCTCTAATAAGATTCCATAGTTCCTTCATCTGGACCCTGCCTGAGTCACAAGGTTTTTGGGGTGGTCACATTTATGTTAAGATCCATGCAATCTGAACTTGTTCTGATTTATTTGATTGAGCTACCTGTGGTGATATCTTTCTTGCACAAGTAAAACCTGTCTGAAGGTCAGAGAATGGAGCTTGCCACTAGCTAACCATAGAGGTCTGGAGGTCTGTACAGACAGGCAGGAAGTGATGTAGCTGGGCAGAAACATAGCATAAGCAGGGAGAAATAAGAAATAGCTCTCTCTTCTCTGCTGAGACACTTAGGAGGTAAGGTGTGCTGTGGATTGGTCCTCCTCTCTGATCTCTTAGCAGTTCCCTTTATATCTGACTCCAGCCTTTTACTATCTAGACCAATTAAGAACTCCTTTTAGTTACCCCACCAGAGTTGGATGAATTCAGATATAAGATTGATATTGCAGTTGACCTACACTTGGTGTCCATTCACTTATTAATCCTGATGAGAGCTAAAAATAAAATAAGATTAATTAAAAAGTAAAAACTATATTATGTGCCTATCAGGATGATATTAGAAACAGCTATTTCTCATTTTCTCGCTCCCCCTACCTCTCTCTCTCTCTTGTGTTCATTCTTATTTTTAAAGATTTTAAAAGTGCTTTGTTTAGAGTTTTCTACATCATGTTTATTGTTTTACATTATATCCTTTCCATCCCATCCTCCAATTAGGATTTCGACTCCCTCCAAAATTCATGGCTTTTTCTTTACCATATATATATATATATATATATATATATATATATATATATATATATATAAATACAATATGATGGGTCCATGTAGTGTTCCCCATGAGGGATTAGAGTATATATCAGATGCTCATCCCTGACTAACACTGACTCTCCCTCTCTCAGGACTCAATAATTACCTGGAGCTCTTTTTATAGAAATGGAGTATCTTGAGATTTCCACATGCATTCTGGCATGCCAATTCATGGGGTCACTTAACATCTATTTATTCAACCATATGATTGACTTTTCTTGGGTGCAGCTTCCACATAATATATAGAAGACAAAATCTTATGGTAGACAACCTAATTTTCTTCCTTATGCAGTAGTTCTAATCCTTTTCTGAGATGTGCCCTGAACCTCTAACAAGAGATTTGTATTATAGTTAGATCACGTAGGGCTGAACACACCACAGCGTGTATCTTAGTTAGGTTTTTATTGCAGTGAAGAGACAGCAAGGCCTTGGAAACTCTTTTTAAGGACAACATTCACTTGTGGCTTGTTTATAGCTTCAAAGGCTTAGTCCCTTATCATCATGCCAAAACTATGATGCCATGCAGGCAGGCATGGTGCTGGAAAAGAAACTGAGAGTTCCACATCTTGATTATCAGGCAGCAGAAGGAGATGGTGTGCCACACTGGGAGAATCTTGACCAAATGAGATTTCAAAGACCACCTCCACAGTGACAAACTTCCTCCAATAAGATCGCACATACCCAAAGAAAGTCATACCTCCTAGTAGTGCATCTCACTAAGAGCCCTTTGTGAGCTGCCAAACATGGGAGTCTATGGGGGACATTCCTATACATACCACTAAGCATTTCCACATGCATGCTGGCTAAATTTGGATTCATTTTGGTGACTTCTGACTGTGCAAAAGTAAAACATCTTTAATGTAGGGCTAGAGCTACAATTGTCTGTGGGAATAGCATGTATACTTAGAATGAACCTAGAAATTAAACTGGTTTGTTGCCATTATATGTTCTCCTCTAAGATCCATAAAATCTCCATCCATGTACAGTTGCTTGCATTCCAGTACCAGCCATGATTTTCCTCCTTATAAGCAGCCCGAGGTCCAATTAGACTGCTTTGTTACCTCCAAGTTACAACTGCCACTCTTGCACATCTAGGGATATCTTGCCATGCTGGCCATTGCTGTCATTTGTAGGAATCACAAGTGGGTAGGACAATTGTTTTCCTCTGTTGCCAGCTTGCATAGAATCTTCAAATACTCTAATAAGGTCTAGACCTCGGTGAAGAGGTTTCTGCATCACATCAGCAATCAGAAAAACTACAAGTGACAGCTACAGGTCCTCTGTATATATACTATTGCTATTAGCTGAGTATTTTGGTGAGTCTCCTGACTCTGAGAACAAGTGAGCCTCAGAATCTTTTGCTGTTATGGGTTTCAGGGTCCAACATCAATATGATAGTTTTTGTTCCATCTTATTATATTTGTCGTGTTTTGTTTTTATCTCTTAGAAGCCTATTATTCTCTAATGAGAGAAAGAAAAAGAGTGAATCCCCATTTGGGGGGTTGTTTTGAGGAACTGCGAAGTGTTGAGAGAGGGTAAACTTTAAAAGATATATACTGTAGGAGAAAAGAATCTGTTTTCAATAAAAGACACTAAGTTCATTCTTCAAAGTGATTAATGACATTAACAGCATTTAGTCAGATCGACTTTGTTTTTAAAAGAGTAACTTTTTAAAGACTTGAAGTGGAATTTGAGAATTGCTGTCTATTTTTCAGATTACTAAATTTCTATTACTACTCAATAGTGATGGGGTAATTGTAGCATGAATAACATGAAACAGACAAATACCTAGAATCCCAAAACCTACAGAGATGGACGCATGAAGACACACAAAATGGATTTTGTGGATAATTCATAAGACTGAATCAATAAGTACATTTGACAAAAAGTCAACTATTTTTAATAAAATTAAAACAGACAAACTAAGGGTAGAACAGGTGCACACAAGAAAAATCCACTGTCAACTTAGAATTCACTGGAAAAATTGATAGCTTTCCATCTAGGACAAGGATTAACACAAGGGTACTGTGGTGGCCACTTTTCTTCAGTGTCATCTTAGACGTCCTAGACAGAACAAATGGCAACATAAATAAGTAAAATTTGGTCAATTAATAGGCTGTAAAATAGATCTGTAGATGACATGAACTTATCTTTGAAAAATTCTAGGCATTCTACAGAATTTTATAGAACTGGTGAACAAACATAGCCATATGAGCTCTACTTCTGTAAACTAATGTTGTGCACAGACAATTAGAAGTAATGTTTTTGGGACATGCATAGAGAAGCTAAGTAACAAGGAAGACTCGATCCATGTATCCCCCTGGGAAGATGAAATAAATAGACTTTTGTGAATGGATCAGGCCATGTAGGGATGGGAACAGTCAGAAACAGGTGGGGGGATAGTGAGATGGAAGAAAAGAGCACTTGGAGTAATTACTGGAATGGTGGGGCATTTGGGGATCAATGTGGAAATCTACGACAGGGGAAACTCTCTGGAACCTATAAGAGTGACACTAATAAAGACTCCTACTAGTGAGTAATAGACAGCCTGAACATGCCATCTTCTAAACAGCAGAAGACTTCTAGCAGTGGGACTGAGATGCCAATCCATCCAAAACCATTGGCCTACAACCTGTCCTGCTTGAAATATGTACTGGGTTATAGTGGAAGAGAAGTTGTGGGATTGGAGAAACAATTACTTGCCCAAATTAAAGCATATGCCATGAGAGAGACTTCAGACCTGACACTGCATGAATAGCCAGGAACAAGAGGTTACACAGCACAGAAATTCAGGATAGAACCAAACATGATTGGGAAAACATTTCCATGAAATGATTACTAATGATATTTTGTTATGCTACTAGATCAGTGTGCAGGCTAATAGTCATCAGAAGGCATAATCCAGAAACATATGGGAACAGATGCAGAGACATATAGCCAAACACTTGGCAATGCCAGGGGAACCCCCACAGAATAGGGGAAGAATGGATTGTCGGAACCAGAGGGGTCAAGGACATCATGAAAACATAGAGCACAGAAACAATTAATCGGGGCTTATAGAGGATCACTGAGACCAAAGTGATAATAAAAAACACTGTATGTGTTTGAGCTAGGGCCTCAGCAAATAAGTTATGGTAGTGTGGATGGGTATTCTTTAGAACTCCTCACAGTGGAAAGTGGTAGACATCCCTGACTCTTTTGCCTGCCATTTGGACCCTTTACTTCCTACTGGGTTGGCTCTCCCAGGTCTGATGAGGGATTGTGACAAGTTTAATATGACTTGGTATGCCATGTTCTGTAGATATAAACGGGAAGCATGCAAAATTTTTGAAAGGAAACAAAAGAGGAATGAATCTAGGGTAGAGGGGAAGTTTAGGGAGAGGAGAAGAGGGGAATCTATAGTTGTGATCCAATATATGAGAGGGGGATAAAAAAGGAAAAACACTCTTGTGTGAATGCCACTATCAGGATGCAAACAGTGCAATCTGCCCTTACATGAAGGATTTCATGTCTGTGCATCAAACAGTGGATCAAAGCTATTTAGAAACCAGCTATGTCTACAGTGAAACTTGGGCAGACCCTTCTCCTGTCATTCTTCTTCATTTCACAAGGATGAGTGGTGTCCAGGCAGCATTGGGCTTAAATGAGTTTGTAAAACATTTAAAACTGTTGTATTTGAGTACTTGAGTGGACATTTTTTCTCAATGCAAACAACACACCATTTTCACAGAAAATTCAGAGCATCCAAAAGATTGAGGGCTCCTGAAATTAGTTCCCATGAATTCTGAGGGATGTCTATATATTTTAACCAAAACCTAAGTTCTTAAAGCCTTTGAATTTTTGCTTACCATATTGTGGTCTTTATTTTCGTTTTAAGACAACCTCACTTTAAATCCTGGCCTTCCCTTGTGCATACATGTATCCTGGGATTATAGGAATGGGTCACCATGCTTGCTGTACCTGAGTAGTAACTAATCATTTCACCGCATAAATTTTCTTCATTCATTTTGTACCTCATTGATAAAGAAATGCCCCCACTGTGCTATAGAAGAGGAGAGGTCACTCACTCATCATGGCCAGGAGACTGGGAGACTGGTCTTCAAACTGAATCCATTGGAGACCTCACACTTATACTCCCCAGCATCCTCTCTACTAACAGGATCTATTCTGAGTCCACACTTTGTCGGGGAGAAAGTCATCCTCTCTTTGAGCTGCAGAGTCTCTTTTTTGAAGATCCAATGGATAGAGACATCAGTGTCAGGTGAAATGCAGTTGAAGATCACAGATGTCCCTCCTGTGAGTGTATTATCAGTGATTTGAAGAATGGGCTGTGTTACATTCTCTGTGAAGAAAGAGAGAAGGGTACCAAATGACGGTAGTCCAAAGAGTTCAACCAGGCCATCTTTAGTTCATACCCTATAATGATTCCGGGGCAGGGATTGAAGCTGTGACTATAGACATATATCAGGCTTTCAATCTGCCACCCAGAAACTGTGTTACCCTGATAGGCTTAGTTATGAGAAATGGTCTGAACTTGGAATGGGGAGCTGCTCATATCAACAGCACCTGTTAATATTTACTTGCAGAAGAAAATTCCCTAGGCTGGACCCCTGAGTTGAAGTAGGAATCTAGAGTAACTGCCTCCTGATTTTTTTCCCTTGGTGCTTTGATCTTTCTTTGAAATCTCATAATCCCACCAGAACAATAGCCTAATGGCTCACATACTTGTGCACTGAGCCTCAGGCAGAAGGAGATATACAGGTGATCTCCCTAACTGCAGCTGTCATGGCAGTACACGGCTGGTTCTATGCTCTATGGGATAGTCAGTCCCATGACTTGGACAGTCTGTAAGTCCTCCGTCCCTTTCAGCTCTGACAGGAAATCCAAACAGTTATGAAAAGCTCCCAAGGGTCACCTTGAGGCCAGCCAGGGCCAAAGATTTGGAGTCAGGGCTTCATGGTCTCTGTGAAGATCCCAGGGCTTCATCATACAGAGACTGCCTGACTCCAAAGAGCCTTTCTGGGGACATATGTGAGAGCTCTAAGGTCTGGGCTGGAAATAACATCCTGGGGCTGAGATTACCCAACATAGGTCCTCTTCTCTGCTGGTAAAGACAGGTGTGCAATTCTGATATTACAGTTTGTCTACCCAACATATTTCCTGCAGTAGGGACCAAACCCCTGTAGAGGAAAACAATGCAGTGGGGAGGAGAGGAGGTATAGCCCAATACTGACAGCTTACTGTATGAAGTCGGATAAGCCATACCCAATAGTTAGAGACCATCGTGAACCACTTACTCTTTATATAAAGTTCTAAGTATGCTCTTTCAAATTCGACATTTTTGTTTAAAACTTCTAGTGTGTACATTCCTGCATCTTTCTCAGTGATGTCCTGGAGCAGCAGGGATCCATTCGAGAACACCGTCCCTTTTCCTCTGTATTCAGGTGCCCAGGTGATGGATTTTGAGTCTCTGATGTATTCTATAATTTTAAGAACTGGGATCCTGTAATTTGATTTGTACCAGGTAAAGGCTAGCAGATCTTCTGGAAGATTATGAGCTTGGAGAAGCACATATTGACCTTTGGAGGCATGTGGAGGCACCGGATGGATCACAATTTGGGAAGAAGCGAGTGAGTTACAGAGCCCAAAAGGGGAAGCTGGGAGGGAAAAGAGAAAAAAAGCCATTACACACCAATCAGATGGTTTCATCACTCAGGCTAGAGTTGCAGTGTGTGTGTGTGTGTGTGTGTGTGTGTGTGTGTGTGTGTGTGTGTGTGTGTATCTCACTGATGTAGGGCAGAAATACGAGCTCTTCATTTTCAACCATGTCCCTGAAAGTGTCATTTCCTCTACATGGAATTGTCACCTTGGGTGTCTACACCCAAGCAGTGACCAGTGACTGCTCCCTCACTGTCCTCAGTCAGATACTACACACACTCGTGGACAATGGGATTTGAGACGATGCCTACCCTGAACTCAACAAGCCAAGAATTTTCACTTTCTAGGTTTTTTCCTTCAGGTTCCTTTGAGGCAACACTCAACCCCTGACTTCACCTAATAGATTCACTTGCTGCTCTGTCCAGTAGCCCTTATGTCTGGGGCTGCATGGGGTCTTGGGGCAGTCTGATCATCAAGGTAGGCTAGGGTATTTAAAAGGCTTGTGTACAAGTCTGGCTTGTTATATGTCAACTTGACCCAAGCTACAGTCATGTTGCAAGACAAAGCCTCATTTGAACACACCACCATCAGATTGGCCTATGAGCAAAATTATAGTACATTTTTAAAATTGGGAATTGATGAAAAATGATTCAGCCCAATGCAGGCAGTTTAAGTGCTGGACTGAGAGTCACAGGTGACGTAAGAGTTCTAGCAGAGCAAGCATGAAGAGCAAGCTAATAGGAAGCACTGCCCCATGGTCTCTGTACCAGTTCCTGGATTTTATTTATGACACACAATTTAGAGCTAATAAACACTCCAGTTTGACGTGGCTATTCTAAAACCATTGTTCCCTGTCAACTTTGAGAGGGTGTAAGTGAGGAGCACTAGAAAAATGCTCCACTGGGTCACATTAGGCCAGCCTTGGAACCATGACAGGATTCTGGAGTCTCTGGTCTAAAGTCCCAAGAGATTGGGCTAACACTGACATCCTAAACTGATTTACTTGCCATCAAAGTCTTCCTTGATGCAGGTGGATTCAGAATATGGAATATGACCTATGGCCATTTGTCTCTATCAGGGTGTCCTGCACTAATTGCCCAAAGCTCCATCTGGGACACAGTGAAGGGGAACAGAGGCTAGGCCAGCCATGACAGTCCTGTGTGTCTGAGCCTCACCCACCACTAAACAATCCCAAATAACAACTTACAGTCCACGTGGAGTTGCACTTGCACGTCATCGGTTTTTGCATCTGTCCTCAGAAATCGAAGGGTGTACAAGCCACTGTCTTTCCGAGTGACACGCTGAATCAGCAGGGATCCATCATTGTTCATTATCTGCCTGCCTCTGTATGCAGGCCCCCACAGTGTTGGTTTCCTGTCTCGTACATTTTGGATACCCACAAGGTTCTTGAGGTCAATTTTTCCTTTGAACCATATATAGCTAGTAGTAAGCTCTGGAGGATTTCGAACCAGGAAAAGAACACTTCTCCCTTCAGCAACACTGGGTGGCACTAATTCAATAGTGGCCTTGGGAGAGGTAGCCAGGCGCCCACACTTCCAAAGTAAAGCTAGAAGTCAAAAGAGAGATCCGCTTAAGTTGGTACTTTCATATCTGATTAAGTTGAGGCCCTGTGTCCATTGCTCAGCCTAGGTTTGTTGGTATTTCCCTGTCTACTTGGTGGAGACCAACACATGTTCCCACATTTGTCATGTCTTCTCTCTCTCTCTCTCTCTCTCTATATATATATATATATATATATATATATATATATATATATATCCAGTTTTCAACATTACCCCGTATTACTGCCATCAGATACCTGCTCATATTTTCATATGCACACTGGATTTGGTGTTGGTGTGATGCCTGCCCAATGTCTTCCCTTATAGACCCTGTGTCCTCACTCTCTGACTTTGTCATTGTCCTGTTCCTCTTGGGGTTGTAGTCAACACATGAATTTACATTCTAGCTTTCTTAATTTCAGGTACACTCAAACTTAGACATCATAAGAACCAAGTGTTATCTTGTCTTTTTTAATGATGCCTAGAATAAACTCAGATACATGTCAAGATTGAATGAACAAATGATGTCCCAGAACCCTGCATGCCCATGGACCTAATTTAAGAAACTGATAGATTTAGGGATATGGCGTTGTATTATTCCATTTGCTTTTATTTTTATGCTTGTTTACGTATTATACTCGGGCATGAGTAGTGTAAGGGCTACACTAGTGTGTATGGGTCAATATATCTAGGACACAGTATTTAACTGTAGGTGAGGACTTCCCTTTATTGGTTTCAGCTTATCAGACAATAAAGCAAATGCTTATATCCATTGGACCATGTCAATGACCTACACCAGTTTGATCTTTTTAATTAAAGTTGTGCCATCAAGATGAGAGCAGTGGTTTTCAGAATATTGTGGCTTTACTTACAAACTTCATGCAAGAGAATGTCTCCACCACTGTTACTCATTAATATTCAATTAGATCAGCCTAATACTGAGCCTCTCTTCTGCTCTGTATCTTCTCCCCTACGAATGCTGAGACTCCTCTCATCTCCTTGGGCCACTCAGGAAACTACAAAAAGTATGTCATTCCTCTGCTCTCAAAAAACTGTCAACTCATCTCCTCTTCTGGGAGCAGAAGCCCCTGAAAAGTGGTACACCCTTTGCAGAGGAGTACTTGGAGGGCCTCATTGTTTCAGTAGGCTGGTCTGTCATACCTCTGAGGTATTTCTGTTCAAGCACCTCTCCCAAACTCTGCTGTTCTTTCCCATCTAAGCTGAGCCCCTTCCCAGGAAGAATCACCTCCCAGGGTCCCATGGTCTATGTTCCAAACACTGCTCTGCCCCTCCAGTTTCAGTACTGCCCCATGTTCCTTTCCCATTCCCTTCCTTATGTTTCTGTTCCCTAGAACACAGAGTGGGAGTCAAGGGTCATTAATGATCACCCCTTTGACATGGCATAATAGCAGCTGAAGCTGAGGCTGTCCTCTGCTGTCTTGGCCAAGATTTGTCAGCACGAAAAAAGGAAAGTCTGCAAAAATGTATGACAAAAACAGCCATCTGGGCACACATTCTGCCTGTGTTTGCAATGCTCTGTAAGCATGGAATTTGCTCTCAGCAGGAAGGTGAAAAAAAAACTGCCTTGGAGACTCCAAACGGATGTGTGTGGAAAAAAAGAACAAATCTATTCTCACCCGAGTCACCATCAGACTGAGTTGTGACTGAGGACAAAATCTCAGGACGAGTCTAGAGTCGTCCTAGGTGTGTGGGAGGAGGTGACATGATCCCTGGGAAAAGGCTGTGAGCTCCTTCATCCTGCACAAGATTTTAAAGACCATGCTTCCACTTCCACGGTTTGCTGAGCTGTGTAATGGGTTTCCTCGTGTGCTCTGTGGTCCTTCTGAGATACCTTGGACCTCTGTCTAGTTATTTTCACTTGGATATCATGTATTTCCCAAGGAGACACATAAGCATGATCCCCTGGTGGTGCAGCAGACACATTAAGCAGCCTGTAGGTCTGAGAAAGCTGCGACCATGATTTCCAGATCTATAAAAGAAGGGATGAAACTAGGCTGCTATGTAATTTCTTAGTTCAGGGAAATACTTTTATGCCAGTTCATTGTGTATCCTGATGACACCCCTGGTGATCATGGCGGGAACTACAGCTCGGGTCTGGGAAGCTGTCAGATTAGCATAGCCTGTAGCCATTTGCCTCCAGGAGAGAATTCCCCAAGCTGGAACCAGAGGACAAGAACTTGAAAGAAGAACCTGTGTCCTCAGTCCCTCTCCTTGAGGACCATGACTTTCATGTGAAATCTCATATGCCCAATACAATAGCTAGTTAATGGCATGGTCACCTGTTGAGCTGTGCTCCCTTGGGGATTCTCTGAAGATGGCCAAAGAATGTAGCCCCACCAAGAATCTCATGGAAGTATACTGGTTCCACACATTACAAGACTTTGACAACTAGGGAGCACTGTTCCCTGCTATCAGGAAGTCAAAATCCAACCCTTATAAAATGCCTCCCTTGGACACCTGGGGTTGAGATTTGGAAAGAGGTCTAGAGGCAGGGCACCCTAATACCCACATCTCTATGAGGATCCCATGTTTTCCACAATCAGACACAATGTTGTTTACTTAAGAGTCTTTCTAAGAAAACATTCCTGGTAAGAACCCCCTAGAGTCTAGACAGAGGCTGATATCCTTGGCTGAGTTACACACCAGGCATCCACTTGTGTTCAAGGTAAAGTCAAATGAAGGATTCTGATATATTGCCATTATTCTATACCATATGGGTCCTGCACTAAATATTCAAAACCCAACATGGGAGCACAATGAATAGGGAAGGTAGACACAGACCACACACCTGTGTGTATCCAGTGAAATGAACCTCACACAGCTCAGAGATTTCACAAGTCACTTACGTATTACGTCGAGGTACTTGACTGACGTTGATACAATTTTCCCGTGTCTATTACGGGTGCGTAGAGTATAAAATCCTGTGTCCTTCGTGTTCACCTTTTCAATCAGCAGAGTTCCATTGCGATATATTGTCTCTCTACCGCTGTGTGCCGGCCCTGGCTTATTTAAATTATTGCGCAGTGTATATACTGCAATTTCTTTTGTCTCATTTCTTATCTCTTTGTACCAGGTTATAGATTTAATTTTCGCCGGCAGACTACGTACAGGGAGAAGAACATTGTCTCCTTCAGCCACTAGAGCTGGCACTGAATCGCTGGGAAACTGTTCGGTGGTGGGCAGGTGCCATAAGGATAAAAGGGAGGCTAGAAGAGAATGGAGGGGAAAAAATACCAGAATTACATGGGTGTGATCAGCACTCAGGTTCAGTGTGTGAGTGGGGGTGTGCCCACCCCCCTTTGCAGACCTGAGCAACATGACTTCCATTGATTCAGAGCATCTGAGTGTATCAGTAACTCTCTTCAGAATTCTCTGTTCAGGTGTCTGCCTGGTTTCCCAACCCCCTCAGTGTCCCACCCTCAAGCGGAGTATGTGGTAAGGGGAGCAATGCCTCTCTGAACTCCTCCTCAGGAGAGACCTCCTCAATCCTTAATTTTTTCCTCTGTTTCTTTTCTGATTCTGGTCAACCCATGGTGTCATCATTCAGATATACTGACACCAGGCCCACTAGAACCAGGGCTGTTTGTTTCTTTGGCTTTTGTTTTTGTTTTGAGACAGGGTGTCTCTGTGCAGCCTTAGATGTCCTAAAACTTGCTCTGTTGCCCAGGCTGGCCTTGAACTCACAGAGATCACATCCCTCTGCTTCCCAAGTACTAGGATTAAAGGCTTGAGCCACCAACACTAGGCAGAACCAGGAATATATAAGAGCAGGATTATTCTGACCTTTTGGAGGGTTCATTTCGTGAAAAATATTGGGAAAAAGGAATGGATGAACGATGAATGTGCCTCCATAGATTTCTTTTTATATTATCTAAGTCTGGAGCTTATGACAATAACTATATTCCAGGGTGAAATAAATGACTTTAGATTTACTTATGTGAATAAACATGTTTACAAAAGAAGTCTGGTGTCTCCTTGTGTATATATGAAGATATATGCTATCAATCTGTGTGGGGGCACACATGTCAGGGTGTGAATACGTGGGCACATGCAGTAATACCTATGTGGAGGCAAAGTAAAGCCTGCAAGAGCCTGCTCTCTCCATCCACTGTGTGGGAGCTGAGGATTGGTTTCAGGTTGTCACATCTTCACACCTTGAGACCTCCCTCCAGCCCTACCCTGTTGGATTTCTATTTGAAGGGTCATGCCGTCACGGTTGAGAGCATCTGTCTTCCTAACACTACAGCCAATGTAATTCACAACAAACACAGAGCGTTTGAGGCTTTCCTCTTACCATCATCACCTCCTGTCATTTGGGAAGTCCAGGCAGCTAAGCCCCTGTCCCTCACTCTACTTTCTGAACCAAAACTACAAACCAAAACCTTTAGCATCCTCTCAAGTTTCTGTCTTCTTCAGGAATCTCCAACATGATTCTAGGTATGCCTCCTCATACAGTCAGAGAGTAGATAACCTTACCTGTGAGCAGAAGCCACTGCCAGGGGGTACACCTCTTGTAAAGAAGCACAGAGGACTCCTCCATCAGTCTTCTCACTTGCTGTCCTACCTCTGAGTTGAAGAGGCTCAGCTCCAACACAGAACTCAGGCTCCAGTGTTCTTCTTCCTTCTGGGTTGAGATTTTTCTCAGTCAGGAGCACTTCCCAGAATCGAATGACCAGCGAGTGGCTGGGGTTGAGTCCAAGGCACTGCTCAATCCCTTCCACTCTCAGTGCTGACCCACATTCCTCTCAACTTCCATTTATGTTGCTCCTCCAAGCAACTCATTAAGGAAGAAGGCTGATAAGCATCGTCATGCCCTCAGAGAACAATTATCTATCCCAGGGTTGACACCTGCTGTATCCTTGCCTTGGGTCTTTCAGCACAAAAGAGGGAGCCTCCATCATGATTATGTGTCCTTGTGACACAGGAGCCCAGCTGAGCATCCAGTCTACATATGATCTCAATGTTATGGGAATCTGGTATTTACTTAACCCCTGCAGTAACATGACAGTAATGTCTCTGTGGGCTCTGCATAGACTAGCTGAGTGATGACTAGGGATGAAGATCAGTCCTTTATCACTAATGTCACCATCAATTAATGATCCAGGGGGAAAGGACCAGGACCAGTTGTGTGAGGAGTTTCATGGCATCATGCTGGGAAAGAGGTGATCTGTGTATCCTCAAAAAGGACTGTGTGTTCCTTCTTTCCATGGAATATTTCAAGGCAACATTCTAGCAATATGTGCTGGGTGTGCAAACATCCTCTCTGATCTTCCTGGTTCATCTTTGCCATTTACCAGAATATTCCCTGTTGGTTATCTTACATTCCCCTTTGACAGATGCAAGGAGCAAGAGACCTTCATGTTCCCCAAGCAGAGAGGTGTTCTCAGACAAAGGAAAGAGCCATAAATAGGTCAGAGCAGGGTCTATGGAGGGAGCTTAAGGTTAGTAGGAACAAAAAGGAAAAGCAGTCTGTTCAGGGAAACAATTTTCAGAGTATTGAGCATGTGCCCTGCTTTGGACCCCTGGTGACCACCGGAAGAACTTCAATCTCATATCTGGGCCAAGATTCACTGGCCGGCCTAGGTATCTGTGCTGTGGGTCTGCATCAATACCCAAGAGTGGCTGAGTTGCCCAGGAATGGGTCTTTTAAGTAAACAGTTACAGCAATGAGGAGACAGAAATTGCTCACAATTGACATGCAAGTTGAGTGGGTCACTTTGGGGGGCAGTCACTCATTTCCAGATTGCACACTCACAGGGTTCTATGCCAGCTGTGATACTGATGCACTTGCCCTCTGATAATTCCAGGTTGTTACCTTCTGAGTGAGGCTTTATCCATTTCTATTCCACAGGTAGATTGTATTCTGAAACTCACGCACATGCTTTAAGGGTGTTATCCTCAACCTCCATGGGGTTAGCATCATCACTTGTGATGATGGCCTTGAGTAGCAGTGTTGTGCAAACAACAGAGAGAAGATGGTCTGCCATGAGACTTTCTACCCTTGAAAAGACCTCTTCCAACCACTGTGAGCCTTTCTAGCATCCATCCCAACTCTGTGTCCTTACAGATCCAGACAGAAGATAAACCACATGCAGATGCAGGAGGACATGAGTAATCAGAGTTGGAGGGTCTCTTGTGTTCTGCGGGAGAAACAGACTTAGCCCAAGATCAGATACTACCTAGGACCTGGGGTAGCATGACCATTGTCTTTTCTGGACCTCACTGACCCACTGCTGCCTTGCACCAAAGAATGCTGTGTCCTTCTAGCTGTACAGATGCCCACTGCTGAGCCCACTCTAGTCCCTTCCAAGGCAATGATGTTCAATACAATATTATAGAAAGGGCAGAATAATGCTTCTCATTGAGCTTCAATGAGAAGTACTCACAGACTGTCCTCAGGACTTGTGTATTCAGAAATCACAAACATGAGAGAAAGAGTGCACCTTCATTCAGCTAAATGAGCCAGCTGAATGATGGTAGATGTTCTTCATTATACTGGGAATACTTGTTTCTCTTATTGGTTGATGAATAAAACACTGATTGTGCAGGAGCAAGGCAGGAAGTATAGGAAGGGCAGCAAGACTAGGAGAAGAGGAATGCAGACAAGAGTCACCAGAGAGACCCCGAGTAGCTGCTAAAGGAATAACATGCCACAGCATTATGGGTAAGCCACAGCCTCATGGCAATAACTGGTTTAATAGAAATGTGTTAATAATTGAGAGTGAGGCAGCCAATAAGAAGCCTGATCCATTGGCCAAACAGTTTATAATTAATATAAGCCCCCTTGTGTCTTATTTGGGATCTGGTAGAAAAGAAACATCCATCTACAGATGGACCATAACATGGGCCAGTCTTCACAGGTATTTGCTGGTAACTGAGATGATCAACATGTCTCCAAAAGACAAATGAGTCTCAGAATGATCTAGGAATGGGAAGAAAGAGGAATACAGTTGAGCTTGGATGAAAACCATTGTCTTTACCTGTAATGTTCTACCTTGCACACATAAGAACCATAAAGAGACATATCCTGAAATATGCATTGCTGTTTTGTTGGTGTGTTTCTTTCTTTCTCCAATCCATCATCCTTTCATTCATTCATTCATTCATCCATACGTTCCATGTGCATGGTTATTTTTACTGAAAGTGTATCTGTGAAGCACAAGTATGTCTGATGCCCACAGAAGCCTAAACGAGCTTATGAACTGCCACGGGTGTCCTTGGAACAATACTTCAGTCCCCTAAAGAGGAATTATTGCTGTTAACCCCTGAGCCATCTCCTCGCCACTCCCTGATGGATGCTTTCTGAGTCAAATATTACTGATAGAAGGTAGAGGTGTGTTTGGTAGAACTAGGCTCTTGATTTTGGACTATAACATGTTACATATGAGACCATTGTTCCTAACAATCCAGATATAAGACTGATGCCTGAAAGGGTTATTTGTCTAAGGAGTACAATGAGGTATGATGAAAGACCAATGCTCAAGTTTTGTGAAATAGTCTCTTTCTGGACAGAGAGAGTTCTCTGTTAGTGTAGGATCCTTTGCTTTTCAGGAGTTGTGGCAGCAACATTCCAGAAAACACATGGTTTCCTGTCCAGCCACTGGGATGCAGTGTCCTGGAATTTTGTACAAATTCTCCTGAGACAGATAGTTTAGTTCTAAACTCAACTCTAATTGTCCAATTTTTTTCACGTTGTGCAACAGACATCCCTTCAAGTTGCTAAGATTAACCTCTCTAAAAACATAGTCTCTCTCTCCAGATACCACAGAAGGCCTCCAGGGTGAAGACAGTGTAGACATGGTTGTACACAGACGACTTGTCTGTCACACAAGGCTGTGTGAGGCAGATGCATTCACTAGGGTTACTGTGTCTCGCAATGATAGCATACATGGTGAACGAATGTTGCCGTGGGAATAAGATAGACTCAAATATGAACAAGGCCCTGACACTAGGACAGGACAGCTGTATGGATCAGCACCATCTGTTACTACTTGCCTACAGGAGAAAATTTGATAGACTTAATCCCTGAGGCATGCAGTCATCAAGAAGATCAACGCCCTCTGTTTCTCCCCTGGGGGACACTGCCTGTTCTGTTTGAATCTCGTAAGCCCATGAGAACCATTGTTTAATGGCCTGGTCAACAATGCATCATGGGTGTTTGTACTGAGACTCAGAAGGAGATGTCCAGTTGACTATTGGGAACCAAGGGATTGTGTGGAATCCCCTGGAGTTGTAGGTAGGGGAGTCTGTGATTCCTCTTCAAATAGGTATGGGAACAGAACCCAGGTCCTCTGGAAAAGCAACAAGTACTATTTAACAATGGGTCAATTCACAAGCCGCTTTTCTCATTCAATTCATTGTGCCCTTTATGGATCTATTCAATCCATGTGTTCATCTTCTAAATATCTGTCTGCACCTAGTGCTTTGGGAGGAAACAATGCCCCTGATGTTTCTACTGTTACAAGCCTAGAAAACGATGAGGCATATGTGGAGTAAATTAATAAATAAATGAATGAAAGCTTATACTGGGGCACTGTCTTTTGAAAGACTCTCATCTTGGTAGATAAAAATAATAGGCTAATGCTACAGCTTAACTTTTATTTTACAGGTACTTGTGTGTTTTATGTATGTGTATGACAGAGACAAACATTATGTGTGTGCTTGCTCATGTATATATCACTGTATGGGTAAGAAAATGCTACTGGACATATAAGGGCATGAGGCAATTGTTTCTCCCTTCCACTAAGATGGATCTGGGGATTAAACACAGCATGCCAGCTTGGAAGCAATTCCCTTTCACCTATGAGCCATTTTGGTAGCCCACTCTTCTATGGATTTCATTTAGAGGGAAACACTGCTATAGTTGGGAACTTCAGTCTTCAGAAAACAATTGCCAATGATAATATTTGTCTAAAAAAACAGTATGATTCACCTCTCCTTGCTGTTTCCCTTTTCCTGATGGCTTCCTACTAAAGAATATTTGCGCCCCCCCCACATTAGGTTGGAAGAACAAACCTTTAGTCCCCTCTCTGCTCCTATCTCAGAAGACTCAATCGTACTCTGAGTTCTTATTCACGGTCAAGGCATGATTTCAACAACTTCCTATTAGGACCCAAGTCTGCAGCTTTAGCCCAGTCAGACCACATTTCCTGAAGCTCACTCTAAAACCCAGAGTATAGATGGTTGTCTGTGCTGTGACATGACTACTCTCATGTTTATAGAGCCTCTCTCCTCCATGCTCTTTGCAAAATGTACCACACTGAAGTAAACACATGGTGTAAAACTTCTCTCTGCTCCCATAAAGTTATATTTACACACCTTTCTTATGTGATGGGGATCAGGAGAAAGTTGCTAAAAGATGTTGCCCATAACTGGTGAGTGTTGTCAGAAGAGGCTCCGCAGACAACCTCATCAATCACTCTCATCACAGCTATTTCTTCTTCTCATACTCTCCCAAGTGTTCTTATTTCCACTCCTTTCTAAAGATTTTACATGGATGTGTTTTAGAATTTTCTGCATGGTTATTGTATTTACACCATTTTCATTCCTAAGTTTTACCTTCTACCTCCTTCCCTGCCTTCTACTCTCTCTAAGTCATGACTCTTCTGTTATTAGTATTATTATACATATAGTCATATAAAATCGAGGAATATAAGAATAGAATTTGCTAAGGTCATTCAATGCTTCTCATGTGTATATGTGTTTATAGATGACCATTTGGAAATGGATAATCTATCACAGGCTCATTCATGGTATAAAATGAATATTCCCTCTCTCAGCATTCATTAATAAATGTACCTAATTGCTTATGGGTGAAGCCCTGGGATGTTTCCTCATTCCTGCTAGCATGTGAGTTGGTGTTGTCCTTGTTTAGGTCTTGTTGAGTCAGGCATAGAGTTGAGAATTTCTTATCATATATAGAATGCTCAATCTCACAGTAGATATTCTGGTCCTCTGACTCTTACAATCTTTCTGCTTCAATTTTTGAAATCAGCCCTGATCTCCAAACAAGGGAATGTCATAAAGATACATCACTAGAGATAGACACCCTGTGATGTCTCTTGTTCTACACTTTTGGACAAATATTGGAATTCTTTGTTCATCTCCATCTGTGCAAATAGAGGCTTCATTGATGGCTATGGGAGCTACACTTAGCCGTAGGTATATAGATTGTGCTTAACTTCACCTAGACATTGAACTAGTTTAGGAAAGTGGTCATAGTATGTTCTCCTCTATTTTCCAGGAGCTTACTAGATGACAAGTTTTCCAGGACTTCAATTCTGTGGTGATTTTTGTTTTGTGATCTAATAAAGCTTGCCTGAAGATCAGAATGCAAAGCTAGCCACAGTCATAGAGGCCAGGCAGTGGTGGTACACAACTTTGATCCCAGATGCCACACTAGTTATCCAAAGAAGCTGGGCAGGGGTGCTACACACCTTTAACAACAGCACTAGAAAGGAATATGAGATGGGAGTTTAGGGTCACAGTCTGTATTCAGTCTGCTGAGGACAGGATTGCCCCATGCTTGCTAGAGTTAAAAAAACTCTCTAGTTGTCAGCTGCTTTGCTTTTCTGATCTTCAGATTGAACCTCAATATCTGTCTCTGGGCTCTTATGACTCAAACCATGTTTGTCACCCCACTTTTGGTATATGAATTGAAGAAATGGTCACTAGCCCAGGTTTGAAGAAAAATCAAAATGTCAAGTTTCAATTGTGACAAACAGGGCCATCTGAAAAGGAACTGTAAACAGGGTGTTCCTAGAAACAATCCTTTTTCTAAACCTAATCCAAATGGAATTCCCTCCCATCTGGATTATACATTAATTTGTTAATTATTATTGATGCAAAATTAATTTCATTTAAATTAAATTTAAATTAAAAACAATTTAATTTTACATGCCAATCCCAGTTCCCTCTGTCTTTTGTCCTCCCTTTCAGCCTCCAGACAAGCAGGACCACTTCCCAGGGTATTTTTCTTTTTTTAATGTTTTCAGCTTTGGGTCCAAGGCCATGCCCTATCCCTGCAAATCTTAGTCCTCCCTTGAGTCCCTGTAAGATTCTCTCTATAAATATTTTCAGTCTTCCAGAACACTGAATGAGCAACAAGTTGTATAATCATATCTGTGTGCTGGAGGACAACAATAACTCACCCCAAGGCTACCCTCTGCTGTGCTCTCCCAACGTGTCCTTTATAAGACAAGAGTGCTAGATGAGTATCCAGTCTGGCCTGAGATCTCAGTGTTCTGATAATGTGGTATGTAGAACCTGAAGGAAGGTGTGAGCTGTGGCTGTGAGCATTAGAAAGCCATCAGCTGAGTTATGCCTAAAAAGAGGGGCAGACCAATTCTCAACGGAGTCACTAGTCAGCGTGCATTGTCACGGACAATTGTGTGAGAAGATTCAAGTGGGTTTGAAACAGGAGGTGATCTGAGGCCTGGCGAGAGGATGGTGGCTACACCAGCCTATAAAGACTCTCAGAGGGACTCTCAAACTTCCTATGATGGCTAAGCCATGTCTCGGATTTCTCCATGTCTTTCCTGGGATGCATCTAGCCCTCTGTCTAGGAGAATATCCCATGGGAGCTTCCTGGGGGTAAGGGATTGGTAACCAGCGGCCTCTGATAGAGTTGTATGCTTAGAAACACAAGGAGCATCCAATATGTCTGTGAATGCTTTAAGTGACCTCCAGATGTATAGGGAAAAGGGGCAGAAGCTAGGATACAATTAAGCTCATCGCTCCTTGAAATACTTTTTACGTGTTGTGTGGCCTTTTATTGCCACCTAATGGTTACTATAGGAACTGCACCTCATGTGCGGGTGCTGTCCAGATCAGCACCTCAGTTGCTATTTGTCTGCAGGAGAGACTTCCAGAGCTGGACCCCAGAGGACAATCACTTGGAAGGAGGATTTGTGGCCTTTGTTACTCCCCTTCTTGAACCTGACCTTCCTGTGAGGTTTCATAATTCCATTCAAACAGTTAGTTAATGCTACACTCTCCATGTGATGTCTCTGGGGAAGATAATCCTGAGGACCTAACAAAACCATGGTTCTCATGACCACCACTGGTTGGCTGCACATACCAATAAAGCCTTGTCCCCTATCAGCTCTCACAGGAAGTCAAAACCATGTAGGGACACAATCTCCCATGTGTCATCTGGAGTTTAGGGCAAGGACAGAGATTTGCAGCTGGGGCTTCCTTGTGCTCCGTGTGATCATCCCATGGCTTCATTAGCTAAGGCATGCCTGTCTCCCAAAGTCATTTTGGGGACATGTGCACGGTGAGAAATCCAAGAGTCTGGGCTGCAGGTGACATCCTGGGGCTGAGTTTACCCAGCACAGGTCCTCTACTCTGCAGGTAAAGACTGGTGAGGGGTTCTGATTTATTGCAGTTTTGTCTACCCTAATTGTGACCCACAGGAAGGAGCCAAAACTGAGAATGGGGACGCAATGGGGCCTGTGTATTGAGTACAATATGTCACACTGAGCAGCTAGTGCAATGGAGAATCACTCACAGTTTACATGGAGTTGTACATGTGTACTTTCTATTCCTCAAATCTCTCTGTAAAGTGTCCAGTGTATACAGCCCTGCTTCTCTCTCAGTGGTGCCATGGACCACAAGGGATCCACTGATGTACACCATATATCTTCTGCTGTGTGAGGCCCCCAACAGGTGGAATTAATGGCTCTGTTGTTTTCTTCCGTTTTCAACAGCTGAGCGCGCTACACCAATTTGTACCAGGAAAATATTCACAGATCTTCTGGCTGACTATGCATTAAGGAGAAGAATGCTTTTCTCCTTAGCATCATTCCATGACACTGGCTCTATTATGGGTTGGAAAGGGCTGAGCTGCTGAAAGGGCAAAGAGAAAAAAGTTATCACAAGGATCACTGTGCTTGGTGGAAAGATTGCTACCTGTATCCTAAGCAGGTGGACTTTTCACTCAGCCTAACCAATACAGGTGTGGGTGTTTCTATCCCACCTGGTGGAAGTCAACAACATGACCCCCATTCACCCAGTGTTCCTGAACATGTATTTCCTCTGCATGGAACTCTCTCCTGGAGTGTCTTCATGGTTGCCCCTCCCTGCCCTCCCAAGCACTGTGCACACTGATGAACACTGAGTTTCATTTTATGACTCCTCTGAAATCCTTATCCACAGACCTCACATCTTCATTCCTGGCTTTTTCTGCTTCCTTTGCAGCTTCAGTCAACCCCTTCTAGGTCAAACTTGAGGAATCCTAGTGAAGAGTGAGAAGAAGGGTTCTATGAGCTAGAGCAGTCAAGGACATCCCAAGAAAATCCACAGAAGCAACTAAGCTGTACTCATAGGAGCTCATAGAGACTGAACTAAAAACCAGGGAGCCAACATAGGCCCTCTATGTGACAGGTGTGTAGCTTGATCTACTTGAGAGACTCCTAACAGTGAGAGCATGGTCGATCCTTAATACTTTAGCTGGCTTTTGGCAATCTGTTGCCCAAAATGGATTGCCTTTCCCAGGATAAATACAAGGTGAGATGTTTAGTCCTATTGAAATTTTATATGACTTTTTCTTTTGAAATCCATGTCCTTTTCTGAACAGAAATAGAGGAGGACTGGATTAGGGGTGTGGCACAGGGAATGGGAGAATGTAGAAAAACTAAGGTCGGGGGTAAAATAAATAAATTTAATTAATAAAAACTACTAAATTATTATATGCTATTAAAGGAAGTTAAGCCATGAAAGTCACCTTATACATAATAAAATTCTTTAATATGTTCTCAACTACAGTTTTACTCACACTAAGTACATTACCAAATTAAGCCCTCTTTAGTTTCCTATAAAGGTTTTTAATGTTAAGCCTAAAACAAGTAACTAAAAAGAAGCAAGGTTTGTTTAGCTCAGACAGTTCATAAATAATCGATCTTTATTCTAACTTGTTAAAGAACTCCTGAATGTGGCAGGTAAAATGATTAATGGAGCTCTTTCGGGTCTTGGCTCCAAGATGACAATAAAAGACAACAGTAGTGTCAAAAATAGCCGTGACCACGTGCAGTCAAATTAATGCACAAATAACTGTTCCCAGTGTGAGCCCAATGACAAAGCTATTAAGAAGTTCATCACTGGGGACATTATAAATGCCTTGATCATCAGGCACATATCCAAAGCATGTGTCTTCCATGCTGATGTCCTTCCCAGAATCTACGTCAAATTGTATTACTGCATGAGCTGTGCCATTCATAGCAGAATATTCAGAAAATCAGTTTCTTGAATCTTGGGAAGACTTTAACACACCCCCTACCGCTATTTAAACCTGCTGCTGATGCAACATGACATCTGCCAAAGCCTATGTAAAGAGGTGGCTTCCTCGGGAAAGGAGAAAAAAACACACTGGAAAAGTAAAGTGGAAGTTGTACTTTAACTATGTATATTTAAAACAGTAGTGTGTCCTGCTATAATGAACAGGTATGTGATCACAAAAATGGAATAAAAGGTGAAGCAGATTGATTCGAGCCCTGTGGAGAGAAAAGGAACTGACTATGCAAAGGTGGTGACAAACAGATTGATATGGGTGGCCTATGATGCCACCTGGGTTCATGTGATGTCTGGGCTTTACTAACACAGAAGGATATGTCTGGCTTCATGTTCCTACTTCACATGGTGCCTATGATGATATCAATGGCACGCATGTGTTAATACCAAAGGATATGCAGATGCCTGGGGTCTGGGCCACCACCTGAGACCACATTTGTGTCTCAGGGCCACGTTGTTACTGAGAATAAGTGATCTTTTTGGACTGTGCTGCCACTCAGAGCCACGGTGACATCTGGGCCCAAGTTGCTGCTAAATAGCCTGTCTCTATT
Organism: Cricetulus griseus; assembly: GCF_003668045.3. NCBI lineage: Eukaryota > Metazoa > Chordata > Mammalia > Rodentia > Cricetidae > Cricetulus > Cricetulus griseus. The sequence goes on along the minus strand of NC_048602.1, from coordinate 12,106,821 downwards.
TGTGGTCCTACATGAGCCAGGATCTGTGTTGACATCTGTGCGTCTTTTGACTACCAGGGGCCTTGGGATGGCAGGATCTGATAAGTAGGCAACTGCTCTATGAAAAAAAACAGAAATGCTATTGTACGCACTTAACACGACATTGTTGTTTCTGTACAAACAATTTGAGATTATCAGCTGTCTGTAATCAAAGAAACACTGCAATAAAACCTGAGATGAAATAAAGGAATGGTGCCCATTTTAATTCCCTGGCTCCTCCTAGATATTAACTCTAATGACAGATATTGTATGTAGGGCCTTTCACCATTCTGTTTCTGCTAGTTTACTTTGGGTGGTTGCATCACGAATGCCTTAACCAATGATGATTCTGCTCTAGGTTCCTTTAAGCTGACAATTATGAGATCCCCAATATAAACAGGTACCCAACACACAGTGAGTCAAGGATTTGACTCAGGATACAACTCAACAGGGGAATGTAAGTTCAAAGTTGACCTATAAGCCCCACTCGTCAAAGGACAGAGAGCTTCCAGGAATGCTTGAGGCTACTATTTATGGGAGATAACAAACCACATGTTTTCTCTCTGCTTAAGAAATTTGCTTGACTCAATTGCACCTGAAGTACTTGTTGGCATGTAGGTTGGATGTATACATGGAACAAGTGTGTCAGGATATATGCTTTCCCCTTACAGGATCTTGGGAAACACTGAGGCCCTGTGGTTTTCCCTTTTGAAACCTCTGCAAAATGTGACTCTTCACTATTTCCTGGGAACCCATGCTATGTACCAAGCAAACCCCATGATCCTGGCCAGTATGTAATTCAAGCTTGCTTCAAATTTAGCTCAAAAATAATGGAACTGGCCTTTCTTTTGAAATTCAAAAGAAATCACTGGCATTCAATATTATCCTCATGAATCATTTCTGGACAGAAATAACAGACAACTAAAAGGTTATTTTAAAACTTTTTAAAACTTCCCCTTTAAAGAGGGGAAGTAGGTTTCTACACCTACTCCTCACAAAATTTTATCTTCTAGTTCATTTACTTTCCTTTTTTTTATTTTGGCAAAGATGTCCTTCCTGATGAAGATTGGGGGACTGATTCTATTTGATCTTACTGCTATTGTTACACTCATGGCCTGTGCTACTACTAATGTGCTGGCTTTAACTCGAGAGATGCATACAGCAACATATGTTAATGATATGTATAAGAATCTTTCATACACTTTACAGACCACTTTAAAGGGCCAGTTGTAGGCTGAGGTTTCCCATTCCACGGATGCTCTCAAATAAACACATTGAGGTTTTTATTAATTACAAATGCTCAGCCAATAGCTCGAGCTTACATTTTAAGTTAGCCCATAGTCCTTATTTGCACGCTGCCTTGTGACAGTGCCTTGATTAGCATGAGTCGGGGCATGTATCTCTACCCCGTCTGCATCTGGCTGGTGACTCCAGGTCAAAAGCATCAGAGCAGACGTCCAGAGTGGAGATACTCAGTATGTAACTGTAGACAGGTTCTTATGCTTCACATAGTCTATCTATGACTTGCGTGAGCCTGATTTGATCACCGTGGTTTCTTTTTCTCGATGTTCCCGTGATATCAAGTATAGTAAATAAAAATTGTCATGGCAATAATGTAGGCTAAATATGAAGTAGGACCTGACACTGAGAAAGGAAGGTTGTACCTATCAGCCATGTCTGGTACTATTTACTTAGGGGAAGGAGCTCACAAAACTTAATACTGAGGACATTCAGTCATCAGGAGGACCTATGTCCTCTCTCTCTCTCCTCAGGGACCCTGACATTCTTGTGAAGTCTGATATGCCCAACAGAACACTTGGCTAAGGGACTCAGCACCTGTGAAACTGTTCTGTCCATGCTGAGACTCAGAAGGACATGCCCAGGTGATCTAGTCTAGCTGTGGTTCTTCTGCTAACACTGGCTGGTTCCATGAGCTGGAAGATTCAGAAAACTGATAAATAATTCTTCTCTGTCAGATCTGACAGGTCAGACTCCACCCCTGCTCATACTCCCCAGCTCACATGGAATTGCAAATCTGGAACAATGATTTGGAGCAAGGATATCCTGGTGGTGGGTCTCTCCTCTAATGAGATTCCATATTTCTCTCATCTAGACCTTCCCTGAGTCCAAAGGTTTTTTCTTAGAGCTGTGTTTACAGTGAGACCCACATAATATGGACTTCTTCTGATTCTTTGTCTGAGTAATGTCACCACATTCCCTACTCTCAGCAGGGTGAATTCAGATATAAGACAGGCATTGCAGTTGGTCTACACTGGGTGTGACTGCACTATTTAAACCCTAATACGAGCTAAAAGTAAAACAAAGTAAAATAAAAGTTAAAAGCATATCATGTGTCCATAAGGATTTTGGAAACAGCAAAAATCCATTGGTACATGCTGTCTCTCTGTCATTGTGTGCAAGGACCAGTAAGCTTTTATTGATGGCTATTACAGCCGTACATTTCTATAACTGTCAACCACACTTGCCCATTTTCATCAGCAAAAATTTTCTTTACAGTGATAAAAATTAAATAACTTTTACTTTTTTGCTTTTACTGTCATTCCCTGGCAGACTAAGAACAAATAGAAGGGCAGGCATACCTTTAATACCAGCACTCAGGAGGCAGAGGCCAGTCTGTTCTATAGTGGGAGGTCCAGAGCAGACAGGGCTATACAGAGAAGAAACCCCATCTTGTAAAACCAGAAAAAGAAAAATTGAACTAATGGACAATTCTTACCTTCAGCTACCTTGTGTAACTGTGATTTTATAGTGAGTTTAAGCAGTATGGAGAGGGTACCAGCAGGTTGAAAGTAAGGCTAGGAGCTGGATGGAAGGCTTGTTGATTAATAGAACTAGCTGCTCTTTAGGGAGACATGGGTTCAATTCCCAACACCTGCAGGGCAACTCAGTATAACATTTAACTCTAATTCTAGGAAATCCAATGCCTCTACTGGAGTCTGCATACACGGCAGGCAGGTGGTGCAAAGACACACTTGCAGGAAAACACGTATAAGTATCAATAAATCATGCAAAGTTGCTTTAAAAATAAATAAAAGCTAAGGCTACATAGGAAAGAGAGGAATCTTAGTCCCTATACATTTCATGGAATGATTGACATATGTCCTAAGCAGGTGTGTTCATCCCTTAGCTTCAGTGCGAGTATCTGGGTGATTCTACAGAATTTGGTGGAGAGAAGCAATGTGACATGACCTCCTTTTGATTAGTGCTCCTGAAAATGTCATTCTGTTTTCATGGAATTGTATTCTGAGGTTTCTGGATGATTCAACTTGACGGTTGTCAGGTGCACTCACAATTTAAAGCTTATCTGGAGATCTACAAGGATGATACCAACTAACAATCTAAGCAATAGCGGAGAAGCTACCTTAAATGCCCTCCCCTGATAATGAGATTGATGACTAACTTATATGCCATCCTAGAGCCTCCATCCAGCAGCTGATGGAAGTAGAAGCTGACACACACAGCTAAACACTGAGCTGAACTGGAATCCAGTTGCAGAGAGGATGGAGTGATGAGCAAAGGGGTCAAGTCTAGGCTGGTGAAAACTACAGAAACAGCTGACCTGAACAAGGGGGGGCCCTTGGTTCCCAGAATGATAGCTGGGAAACCAGCATGGAACTGATCCAGACCTCATGAATGTGGGTGTCAGTGAGAGGCCTCGGAAATCTATGGGGCCTCTTGTAGTGGATCAGTACTTATCCCTAGCATAGGAATGGACTCTGGGAGTCCATCCCACATACAGGGATACTCCCTGAGCCTAGACACACAGGGGAGGCCTAGGCCCTATCCCAAAGGATATGACAGACTCTGAAGATCCCCCATGGAAGGCCTCACCCTCCCTGGGGAGCACAAAGGGTATGGGATAGGTAGGGTGTTAGTGGAGGGCAGAGGAGGAGGGGAGGGGAGGGAACTGGGATTGACATGTAAAACAATCTTGTTTCTAATTTAAATAAAAAAGTGGGGGAAAAGTACTTTTTAACGAATTCCCTACATGCATATCGAGTCTACATTATATTATTTCCTCCCATTCCATCACCTCTTAGGATTTTAATTCCTTTCAACTTCATGGATGTTTCTTTAATTGTTATAACTGCCATTCTTGATCATTTAAGGATATCTTGCCATGCTGGTCATCGTTGTCATTTGTAGGAATCACAAGTCAGTAGGACAATTGATTGTTTAGTCCTCAGAGAAGAGGTTTCTGCATCTCACCAGCATAGTCAGGTTACAAGAGTAGGCAGCAGGTCCTCTGTGTGGATGTTACAGCTATAAGCTGAGCATTTCATGAAACTCCTAACAGTGGTAATAACTGGGACTCTGACTATTGAGTTTTCCCTTGGGACTATTTTGCTCCTGTTAGGTTGCAGAGTCAATATCAATATGACAGTTTTCTTTTTATGGTATTTTATTTTCTTATGTTTTGTGGTTATCTCTTAGAAGCCTATTCTTCTATAATTAGAGAAATAAAGGGAGTGGATCCCCATTGTAGGGGAGGTTGTGAGGAACTGGGAATTATTGAGAGAGGGGAAACGACTACCAGTAAACATTGCATGAGAAAAGAAAATATTTTCAATAAAAGTTCATTCTTCAAAGTGATAAATTGCATTGACAATCTTTAATTCAATTGACTTGGTTTTTTAAAAGTAGTAACATTATTAATACTAGAAGTGAAATTTGAGACCTTGCTGTCAAATTTTCAGATTGATAAAATTCCCATGACTACTCAACATAAATGGAGGCAACTGAAGTGTGATTTACATGAAACAGACAAATACCTAGAAGCCCAGAGCCTACAGAGATGGAAGCATGAAGAAACAAAAAGCTGATTCATGAAAACTCATAACAGTGAATAAATAAAGACATTCGAGAAACGTGAACAATTTTCATGATGGAAACAGGCAAAATAGGTATAGAAGAGAGCCCAGTGCATTAAAAACACATACAAAAAAACCCTGCAAACTCAATACTCTGTGGGGACACTGATAGCATTTCTTCCAACACCAGGATTGACACAAGGATGCTGTGGTGGCCATTTTTCTTCAGTATTGTCTTAGATGTCCTAGATGAAATGATTAGGCAACAAAAAGAAATAAAAGTTCACCAATTAAATGGCTGCAAAATAGATCTACAGATGACATGAATGTATAAAATTTCTCAGAATGGTGAACAAACACTCCCATCTGAGCTCTACAACTGTAAACTACTATTACATCCAACCATTAAGTTTCCTGTTTTGTCACATGGATAGAGTCACTAAGTAACACAGAAGACTCAAGGGGAACACACGTGGCTCCCTGGGAAGAAGAAACAGAAAGGATTTTGTGAATGGATGGTGGTCAGGTAAGGATGGAAACGTAAGAAAACGTGTTTGGAAAGGTGGAATGGAATTGAGTAATGACTGGAATAGTGGAGCATTTTGGAAGTAATATCGAAACCTACTACCGTGGAAGCTCCTTGGAACCCACAAGAGTGACCTGAGTAAAGACTCCTAGAAATGAGGGATAGGTAGCCTGAACCATCTGTCTTCTACAACCACAAAAACTCTAACAATAAGACTAATGTGGGAAATTACCAATACGGAGCCAGGTAGAAATACAAGGGATTTTAATAGGGAAAAAGCCTTACTTACAGAGCGACCTAGCCAGCCGGTGTGGCAGCAGTCTGTACAGCAAGCCGAAAGTGAAACCGAAACTGCAAGCCAAACCAGCCACCTGAATGCCCCTCACTCTAAGTCCCCTGACCATGCCCTCGGAGGCATGGTCAGGCACACCTGTAGCCAGCACCTAAGCAGGCGTGGCTACAGCATCCCCTACAATAGGACTATGACAACAGGCAGTCACAAAACTTTAGGCCTACAATCTGTCCATCCTGCGGACATACTGGGGTAATGTTGGAAGAGAACTTGTGGGATTTTGCCAAACAATGACTGATCTAAATCAAAACCCATGCCATGAGATGGTGCCCAGGACTGGCACTGTCTAGATGCCCAGGAACCAGAGGCTAGATAGCCCAGAAATTCAGGACAGAACCAAACGTGACTGGGAAAAGATAGGGATAAAATTATTACTAACAATGTTCTGTTATACTAGTAGATCAGTGTCCAGCCTAAAAGTCATCAGAGAGGAATTGTCCAGCAACATATGGAAACAGATTCAGAGACATACAGCCAAACACTTGGCCATGCCAGGGGAAACCCACAGAGTAGGGGAAGGATGGATTGTAGGAATCAGGGGGGTCAAGGACACCATGAAAACATGAAACTCAGAAGCAATTAAGCAGGGTTTATAGGAGATCACAGAGACTGAAGTGGCAATCACAGACCCTGGAGGGGTTTGAGCTGGGGCCTCAGCATTTTAGCCATAATAATGTTGATCTATATTTTTGTGGAACTCCTAACAGTGGAAGTGAGGGACATCTCTGACTCTTTTGCCTGCCCTTTGGACCCTTTTCTTCCTATTGGGTTAACTCCCAGCTCTGATATGAGTGACTGTGACAAAATATAACTTTCTATGTCATGTTCTGTACGTATCCTTGGGAGGCCTGCTTATTTTCAAAGAGAAACAGAAGAGGAGGGGATCAGGGTAGAGGAGAAATGGGGTTTTATGGAAGAGTTGAGGAATGGGAAACTGAGGTCAGCATGGAATATATGAGAGGAGACTAAAAAGGAAAGTAATACGGTTTAACAGGATAAAACACTCGTCCACAAGGTCCCACTGTGAATGACAGTTTCTAGATGAAAACAGAATGATAACATTCCATGTAGAATGTTACATCTAGACATCAAACAAAGTGTGCATCAAGGCTATTTGGAAACCAGCAATGTCCACAGTGAAACTCGGGCAGCCCCTTTTCCTGTCACTCTTCTTCACTTCACATGGATGAATGATGTGCAGACAGCATTGGACTCAGGTGAATTGTTTCAACAAGGAATGTATTTGATCGTATGAGAGGATTTTTTTGTCAATGCAATCAATGCACAATTTTCCGAGCAGACTCAGAGCACCAAAAATTTGGAGAGCTGAAATTAGTTCACATGGAATCTGAAGGATCACTATGTATTTGAATCACAACCTACACTCTTAAGGCCTTTGAGTTTTTCTTTCCATTTTGATTTCTTCTGTTTCCTTTTAAGACAAACTCACTTTAAATCCTGGCCTTCCCTTGTACACAAGAGTATCCCAGGATTTTAAGTGTGACTCGCCACGCTGGCTGTACCTAAGTAGTACCTAATAATTTTCTCCACATTAAATTAATCTTCTTCATCTTGTAACCCCATTGATAAAGAAATTCAAGCATTCTACTGCAGGGGAAGAAAGGTCACTCACTCATCGTGGCCAAGAGATTGGGGGACTGGTCTTCAAACTGAATCGATTGGAGACCTCACACTGATAATCTCCAGTATCCTCGATCCTGACAGGATTTATTCTGAGTCCACACTTTGTCGGGGACAGAGTCATCCTCTCTGTGATCTCCAGATTCTGCTTATTGAAGATCCAACGGATGGAGATATCAGTGTCAGGTGAAATGCAGGTGAACGTCACAGATCTATGTCCTGCGACCATAGTATCAGAGATTCGCACAAAGGGCTGTGTCACATTCTCTGTGAAGAAAGAGAGGAGGGTACCAAATGACAGTAATCCAGAGAATTGAACCAGGCCATCTTTAGTTCATACTTTTTAAAACTTCCAAGGGGGAGAATAGGGAGCTGTGACTATAGACACATCTTGTGTTTGGATCTGCCACCCAGGGGCTGTGTGACTCTGATTGAGTCACTGTTTCCTGTGTCTCAGTTTTCCCATAATAAGACACACAGTGCATGGATATTGCCATGTCTGTGAGCTATGATTAGTTACAATGGTCTAACCTTTGGCAGGACAGCATCTGTTGTTACTATTTACTTGCAGAAGAGAATTTCCTGGGCTGGACCCCTGAGATCATGGAGGAATCTGAAGAAGCTGCCTCCTTTTTTTCTTCCCATTGTGCCTGAACCTTCCTGTGAGGTCTCATAAGCCCATCAGAACAACAGGCTAAAGGCCCAGACACCTATCCACTGAGACACCTCCTCAGCAGGAGATGCACAGGTCACCTATGTAACTAGAGCTTTCATGGAAGTACACAGCTGATTCTACACTGTATGGGATAGTCAGACCCTTGACTTGGACAGATAGTAAAGCCTGATCCTGGCAGCTATGACAGCAAATCTTTTAAAAAGAAAAACAGTTACAAAAAGCTCCAGAGTATCACCTTGATTCCAGCCAGGGTCAACATTTTGGAGTCCGTGCTTATTGTTGGTCTCTGTGAGGACCCCATGACTTAATCAGCCAAGTTCTGCCTGACTCCCACAAAGTCTTTCTGGGAACATGTGCCTGGTGAGAGCTCCAAGTGTCTGCATTGAAGCTGACATCCTGGGGCTGAGTTTATCCAACACAGTTCCTCCTCTCTGCAGGTAAAGAGAGGTGAGGAGTTCTGATCAATTACAATTTGTCTACCCAATGTATGTCCTCCAGTAGGGACTCAAACCCTACTGGGGGACACAGAGAATAGACACAGACAATCCTGACAGTTTAGTGTATGACGTAGCAGAAGACACACCCAGCAGATGGAGACCATAGCATCACTTACTTTTCACATAAACTTCCACATATGCTCTTTCAACTTTGAAATATTTGTTTAAAATTGATAGTGTGTACATTCCTGCATCTTTCTCTGTGATACCCTGGAGCATCAGGGATCCATTTTTGTACACCATTCCTCTTCCTCGGTGTGTAGGCTCCCAGGAGATAGAATCCATGGCTCTGCTGTATTCTACAATTTTATGGAACAGGTTCTTGTCCTCTAATTTGTACCAAGAAAAGGATTGCAGGTCTTCTGGAAGACTGTGAACTTGGAACAGGACGTCTTCTCCTTCAGCAGCATACCGAGGCACAGGTTGGATCGTGAATTGAGAAGAATTTAGAAGGTTACAGAATGGAGAAAGGGAAGCTGGGAGGGAAAAGAAACAAAGCCATCACACGGGGGCCACTGTACTTGGTGAAAAAAAGATGGTGACCTCCATCCTAAGGAGATGTATTTGTCACTCAGAGGTACAGGGGTGTGTGTGTGTGTGTGTGTGTGTGTGTGTGTGTGTGTGTGTGTGTGTGTGTGTTCCCACTTAATGAAGGGCAGAAACATTACCAACAGTGCCCCTGAAAGTGTCACGTCCTCTGCATGAAACTGTCCCCTTGGGTGTCTGCTCCCTCAGTACACTCAGTCAGATACTGCAAACACTCACACACCCTGGGGTTTGAGATGATGACCCCTGAACTCAACAGGCCTGGAATTCTTCACTTTCTAGGTGTTTTTTTAAATCTCATTTGATACAATACTCAACCACTAACTTCAAAAATAGATGCACTTGTTGTGCTGTCAAGTCTCAAAGCCCTTAGATCTGCAACTGTGTGGGGTCTGGTTGCACTGTAATCTTCAAGGCAGGCTAAAGTCCTTAAAAGGCTTGTGTGGTAGGCTGGCTGGTTTTATGTCAACTTGACTCAAGCTGCAGTCATTTCTCAAGACAAGGCCTCAGTTGAAAATACCAACACCAGCTTGTCTTGTGAGCAAAACTATAGTACATTTTTTTTCATTGGGGTTGATGCGAAAGTATTCAGACCAATGCAGGCAGTTCAAGCCCTGGGTTGGGAGTCCTGGGTGATCTGAGAGAACTGTTTGAGCAAGCAGGAAGGGCAAATCAATAGGAAACACTCCACCACCATGGTCTTGGTACACAGTTCCTGGATTTTATTCAACACTCTGAATATGGAGCTGATAAATATCCCAGTCTGACATGGATGTTCTAACACCATTGGTCTCTATCAACTTTGAGGGCATGTAAGAGTAGAGAACTAGAGCCGGGCGTTGGTGGTGCACGCCTTTAATCCCAGCACTCGGGAGGCAGAGGCAGGTGGATCTCTGTGAGTTTGAGGCCAGCCTGGTCTCCAGAGCAAGTGCCAGGTAGGCTCCAAAGCTACACAGAGAAACCCTGTCTCGAAAAACCAGAGAGAGAGAGAGAGAGAGAGAGAGAGAGAGAGAGAGAGAGAGAGAGAGTAGAGCACTAGAAAAATGCTCCCCTGGATCACTTTAGTCCAGCCTTGGAAAGATGACTGGGTTCACAGCTCCCTGGTCTGGCTTCCTGTGATAATGGGCTGGCTTTTACATCTTACTTAGGCTGAATTACTTTCCTACAGGTTAGAACTTGATGTTGGTGGAGTCAGAAGATGGAAGCATTTGTCTCTACCAGTGTGTCCTATTGACTTCTCAAAGCTCCATCTAGGGCCTCCTTTCCGAGGGAAAGTAAGCCAGGCCAGCCCTACCAGTCTATCGTGCACTAACTTTTCAAACCTTTGCATGGAACCCCATTACAGAGGGAACGTAGCCTAGGCCAGCCATGACAGTTCAGTTTGTCTAAGCCCTACCCAGCACTGAACAAACACAGAGAATCACTTACTGTCCACCTGGAGTTGCACCTGGGCATCTTGACTTCTCATGTCTGTCCACAGAATACGTAGAATGTACAATCCACTGTCTTTCACGGTGACACTATGAAGCAGCAGGGATCCATCACTGTACAACGTCTCTCTGCCCCCATATGCAGGCCCCCACACAGTCAATTTCTTGTACAGCGTATATTGGGAAACCACAAAGTTATCGATCGTAGTCGTTCCTTTGAACCATACAAAGCCTGCAATATTCTCAGGGGGGTTGTGAACCAGTAGAAGAACGCTTCTCCCTTCAGCAACAATGGGTGGCACTGATTCAATAGTGAGTTTGGGAGAGGTAGCAAGGAACTCACAATTCCAAAGAAAAGCTAGAAGTGAAGAAAAAGATCCATCAAAATCGGGACCGTTGTATTTGACTAAAGTGAGGCCCTGTGTCCTGAGAAGCTGTGTCAAATGCTCAGCCTGGGTTTGTGGGTGAGTGTCTATCTGTCCCACTTGGTGGATTTCATATGTGTGTGTCCCCACACATTTTATTTCCAGTATATACTTCTCCCTATTCAGTCAGAAAAGTTTCCCTAGCTTACCGCCAACAGATCTCTGCTCGCATTTACCCAGGATTGGTCTTGGGCTGATACCTGCCCAAACTCTTCTCCTACAGACCCTGTCTTCACTCTGACTTGCTGTTGTTCTGTTCCTTTGGGGTTTCAGTTAATATCCAAGTTCACTTCCTAGCTTTCTTTACTTCAAGTCCACTGAAACTAGGAATCATAAGACCCATGTGTTGTCTTGTACTTTTTATAAGTAATGCCTAGAAAAAACTCAGGTACATGTGGAGACCAAATGGATGAATAAGATCCCAGAACCCTGCATGCCCATGGATTTATTAAAGAAACTCTTAAGTTTAGGGATACAGTAATGGATCATTCCATTTGCTATGATTTTTTTACAGCTGTTTGTATATGATACTTGTGATGTTGTAGTGTAAGGGCTAGTCTAGCATGTGTGGCTGGTCCAGGACACAGTACTTAAGTGGAGGTCAGAGGACTTTTGTTCGTTTGTCTCAACTGGTCACACAATGAAGCAAATACCTATATCCATTGAACCATGTCAGTGATCCACACAGCAGCTTGATTTTTTTTATTTGGTCCATCAAACTGAGAACATTAGTCTTCAGAATATTGTGGCCATGCTTACTAAATTACTGTAAGAATATTGTCTCCCCCACCCTTACTGTTTAATACTCGATGAGAGCATCCTAATGCTGACCTTCTCCTACTCTGTATCTTCTCCCCTAGAAACACTGAGACTCCTCTCATGTCCTTAGGCCACTCAGGAGACTCCAGACAGTGTGTCAATTCTCTTCCCTCACACACTGTGAACTCCTGGTCTCCTCATCTGTGAGCAGAAGCCCCTGAGGTGTGGCGTACCCTTTGCAGAGGAGTACAGACTCAGTAGGCTGATTGGACATTCTTCTGCGGGTATTTCTGCTCAAGCACGGCTACCAAGATCTGCTGACCTAACCCCATCTGAGCTGAGCTTCTTTCCACGGAGGAGCACCTCCTGGAGTCCAATGGGATTAGGGTGGATCTGTGTTCAAAATGCTGCTCTGTCCCTCCTCTTTCAGCTCCCCATGTTCCTTTTCTATTCCATCTTTATGTTTCTGACCTCTAGAAAACGGAGTATCAAGGTTGATGGCCATCACTGTGAAATGAGGTAATAGGAATTGACCCTGGAACTGCACTCTGCTATACCCTGGCACCAAAAGGGGAAAATCCGCACAACTGTGTGACAAAGAAAACCAGCTGGTTAGTCAGTCTGACATATTGTTTCAGTGCTTTGGAAACATGCAATTTGCCCCCAACAGGAAGGTCCAACACTGCCTTTGAGGTTCAAAAGGGGCCAGGTGCGTGATGGGTGTGGAAAAGAACAACTGTGTTGTCACTGAAGCCACCATCAGACTGCATTCTGACAGAGGTCAAAATCCCCAAATATGTCAGGAGTCTCACACATTGGATGTGTGGGATGAGGCGACCTGATTCCTAGGAAAAGGCTGTGAGCTCCTTCATCCAGTGCAAGACTTTCATACCCATGCTCTCGGTTCCTCTGTTTGCTGAGCTGTGTAATGGGTTTGCCCATGTGCTCTGTGATCTTTCTGAGATGCCTTGGACCTCTATTTAGTTGTTTTCCCCCGGGATATCATGTGTTTCCTATAGGAAACACATAATCTCCTGGCAGTGTAATTGACACATTAAGGAGCCTGTAGGTCTGAGAATTCTGTGACCATGATTTCCAGGTCTTTCAAAACAGGGGTGGACCAAGCCTACTAAGTTCCTGGTTCCAGCAAATATACTTTTACACTAGTTCCTTGTGTGTTCTGATGACATTCATGGTGGTCATGGTGGTCATGGAGGACCTACAGCTCATGTCTGGGAAGCTGTCAAATCAGCATAGCCTGTAACCATTTGTCTGCAGGAGAGTGTTCTCCAAGATGCACCCAAAGGACACTCACTCATCTGGAGAAACTATTTCCTTGGTCCCTCTACTAGGGGACCATAACTTTCATGTGAAATCTCATACGCTTAGCAGGACAGTTCATTAACAGCCTGGACACATGCTGCGCTATGCTTCCCTGCCGATTCTCTGAAGAATATGGCCAAATGACTTAATCCAACCAAAGCTCGAATGACAGTGCACTGTCTGGTTCCACACATCACAAGACTTTAACTGCTAGGAAAACTGTTCCCTGCCATCCAGAAGGCAAAATCCAACACTTGTAAAAGGTTTCTCATGGACACCTGGAGTTGAATCTGGGACAGAGATCTGGAGCCATGGCCTCTTGATGCTTACATCTCTCTGAGGATTCCAGGTTTTCCTCTAACAGGAACAATGTTGATTCCCTCACGGTCTTTCTCAAGGAAACATTACTGGTTAAAAAAAAAAAACACTATAGTCTATACAGAGGCTGATATCCTTGGCTGAGTTATGCACCATGCATCCACCTGTGTTCAAGGTGAAGTCAAATCAAGGATTCTGATGTATTGCCATCATTGTAAACCATATGTGTCTTACACCAAATGCTCAAACCCCAACATGGCTGCTCAGTACACAGGGAAGATAGACACAGACCACACTCCTGTGTGTCCAGTGAAATGAACCTCAAAAGGCTCACAGAGCTCACAAGGAATTACTTACCGTGTACTCGGAGGTACCTGGATGTTGTTGATAAGATTTCCCCATGTGTATTATAGGTTTGTAGGGTATAGATTCCTGTGTCCTTCTGGGTGACATTTTCAAGCAGTAGGGATCCATTGTGATACACTGTCTCTCTACCACTGTGTAGAGGCCCAGGAGCACTTAAATTGTTATGCAGTGTATATACCGCAATTCCTCGAGTTGTGTTTGGTAGCCCTTTGAACCAGGCATAGGCTCTAAGATTCTTTGGGGGACCATGGACAGCCAAAAGGACGTTTTCTCCTTCCGCCACATGGGGTGGCACTAATTCAGTGGTCACATGGGCAGTGGTGGACATGTGCCAGAAGGATAAAAGGGAGGCTAGAAGTGAATTGAGAAAAAACATCAGTATTAAATGGGTGTGACCATCACTCAGCTTTGGTGCGTGCATGGTGGTGTGCCCACCCTCCTTTGCAGACATGAGCAACACGACTTCTATTGACTCAGAGTGTCTGATTGTGTCATTAACTCTCTTTGGGATTCCATGCTCTGGTGTCTGCCTTGCTACTCGCTCACTGTCCCTGTATCCCTTCTCACACAAAGTATCTGTTGTGAGTTTCAATGCCTCTCTGAACTCCTCGCTTTCTGATGTTTTTTCTCTTTTCTCTGATTCCTTTGAGATTCTAGTCAAACCATGACTTCACCTTCAGATATTCAGACATCAGTCCACTAGAGCAATGGGTATTATTGCTGGTTTTGCTTTTACTTTTGGTTTCAGTTTCATTTTTGGTTTTTGTTTTGTTTTGTTTTTGCAACAGGGTTACCCTGTGTATCTCTGGGCATCCTGGAACTTGCTCTGTAGACCTGACTGACCTTGAACTCACAGAGATCACCTTCCTCTGTATCCCTTGTTCTGGGATTAAAGGCCTGAGCCACCACTCCATTCAGGGCAGGGTTAACCTGACATTTTTTTGAATGATCAGTTCCTTGAAAAGTGGATAAAGGCAAAAAAATTAAGGAAGGAAAGAGAAATGTGTCCCCATGGATTTCTCTTCAGAGCTCCTAGGTTTGGAGCTTATGACAATAATTATATTCAAGTGACCAATAAATGATTTTTGATTTTGTTATGTAAATTTATGTGTGCATTAATGAAGACTGGTATCTCCTTGTGCCCATATGAAATTAAATTCTACAAGTCTGTGTTGGCGCACATGTGTCAGAGTGTGCTTGTGTGGGGACATGCCACAGCACCCGTTGTGGAGGGCAGGAGTAGAGCCTGTAGGAGTCTGTTCCCTTCATCTACTTTTTGGAAGCTGAGAATTGGTTTTGGATTGTTATATATTCACACACGGAGACATCTTGACAGCCCTCCCCTGTTTGATTTCTATTTGGAGAGTCATGCCGTCATGGTTGGAAACATCTCTGTCTTCACAGCATTGCAGCCAATATAATTGACAGTAAATTTGGAGTGTATGTGGCTTTTCTTTTACCTTCGTCACCTCCTATCCTCTGGAAGCTTCAGGCTACTGAGCTCCTGTCCCTTGCTGTACCTTCTGCACCATGACGGCAAACAGACACCTTGAGTCTTCTCTCAAGATCCTGTCCTCTTTAGGACACTCCAAGCTTCTTCTGGGTTCCCCTCCAAACACAGAAAATGATTACTCTTACCTATGATCAGAAGCCCCTGCCCAGGGGTACGCCCCTTGCAGAGGCGCACAGAGGACTCCTCCATCAATCTTCTCACTGTTCTTTCCTCCTTCTGAGGAGAAGAACCTTAG
This sequence comes from Cricetulus griseus, assembly GCF_003668045.3. Lineage (NCBI taxonomy): Eukaryota > Metazoa > Chordata > Mammalia > Rodentia > Cricetidae > Cricetulus > Cricetulus griseus. The sequence goes on along the minus strand of NC_048602.1, from coordinate 12,091,364 downwards.
CTCCAACACAGAACTCAGGCTATGCCAGTCTTCGTCCTTCTAGGCTGAGACTCTTCTCAGACTAGAGGACTTCCCAGAATCCAATGGGCTGTGAGTGGTGGGGCTTGAGTCCAAGGCCCTGCTCAATGCCTTCCACCCTCAGTGCTGACCTGAATCCCTCTCAACTTCCCTTTATGTTTCTCCTCCAAGCAATACACGTGAGCAACAAGGCTGATAAACATCTCCATTCCCTCAGGGAACAATGATTCATCCCAGAGATGACACCCGCTGTGTCCTAACCTAGGACCTGTCAGGACCATAGAGAATCTCCTTCATGCCTATGTGTCCTCATGACACAGAGACCAACCTGAGAACCAAGTCTATCCCGTGTTCTCAATGCTCTCAAAAGTTGGTATTTACTTAACCCCTATAGGAATGTGACATAAATATCTCTGAGGCCTGGAACAAGACTAGATGAATGATGACTTGGGATGAAGATCAATCCAATACCACCATTCAATTTAATGACCCAGGAGAAAGGCTCAGGAGCAGTTGTGTGAGGAGTTTCTTGTGTTCAGTGTTGGGAAAGGGGTTACCTGTGCATCCTTGAAAGGACTGTGGCCTACATTTTCATATGGAGGTTTTCAAGACAACACTCTACCATTGTGTCAGGTGTGCACACTTCCTCTCTGTTCTTCCTGGGTCATCTTTGCCCTTTCCTAGATGGTACCATGCTCATAATCATCACTGTGCTCTTCGTGACTCCTCATTCCTATTCCTGTGTGATGGGTCTAGACAGTGTTCCAGAAATGCCCTGGGAAGCCCTGGACTAAAGTTGGAAGTAGTGTGAATCCAGAGGAAGGGCATTCTCAGGAGGAGCCTGGCGCTCTGGAAATTTCAGAGGAAAGTTCTAGGACATTTCTCTTAAGATTGAAAGAACAGGACACAGCTGGGCATGGCGGTGAATGCTTTGAATCCTAGAATTCCATAGTCAGAGACAGGTAGATCTCTTAGATCTAGGCCAGCCTGGTCTATAGAGCAAGTTACAGGACATCCAGAGCTACACAAAGAATTCTTGTCTGGCAAAAAGGAGAGGGCACTAATGTACGGGACTGCACATGCTCATTCTGGACAATCACTGCTTTCTAAATCCCCCTTTAAAAGAGCATTATCCATTTCTTTTTAATTTTCCAATTTTCTGAAGTACATATTCTTAATTATTTTTTCAATTTCATTTTACATTCCAGATAAAGTTCTCTCTCCCACCCCTCCTCCTACCACCCTTGCCTCCCCCTCAGCCTATGCCCCATCCACTCTTTCCAACAGGTAAGGGCTCCCACAGACAGTTGACAATGCCTGCCACATTAAGTTGGTGCAGGACCCAGCCTTCCTATGAGTTAAGGCTGAGCATTGCATCTCCTTATATGGAATGGGCTCCAACAAACCAGCTCACGCACCAGGCATAGATCCTGATCCTACTACCAAGGTCCCCTCAGATAGTCCAAGTTTCAAAACTGTCTTCCACATGCTCGGATCTTATTTCACCTATTTCCAGTGGAAGTGCCACAGATGTCAATCCAGAGTTCCTGAGTTTTCCCCAAGCTTGGTTATGCTGTCTCTGTTTATTTCTTCCTCATGATCTTGACCTCCTTGCTCATACATTCCCTCCTCCCTCTCTTTCACTGGATTCCTGGAGTTCAGCCTTGTGCTTGACTCTGCATCTGTTTCCATCAATTACTGGATGAAGTCTCTATGGTGATAGATGAGGTATTCACCAATAGGATTAGTGTGGGGGGGCAGTTCAAGGTACCTGCTCCACTATTGCTAGCAGAATTATGAGGGTAATCCTTGTGGATTCTTAGGAATTTTCCTAGCACCAGATTCCTTCCTAACCCCATAGTGGCTCTCTATTGAGGTATCCTTTTCCTGCTATCCTGCTCCATCCCACCTTAACCATCCCATTCTCTCATGTTCTCATCACCCATCCCATCACCTTTAGCAGCCCCCTTGCTCTGAGTTTACCCAAGGCAATCCATGTGTCCCTCTTAGGGTTCTTGTCACTGAGATTTTCTGGAGCTGTGGTTTATAGTCTGGTTATCCATTGTTTTATTTGTAATATTCTCTTATGAGTGAGTACATACTGTGTTTGTCTTTCTGGGTCTGGGTTACCTCCCTCAGGATGTGGTTTTCTAGTTCCATCCATTTGTCTGCAAATTTCATGATGTCATTGTTTTTAGAGCTGAGTAATAATCCATTGTATAAATGTACCACATTTTCTTTATCAGTTTTTCAGTTGAGGGGCATCTAAGTTGTTTTCAGGTTTGGCTATTATGAATCATGCTGCTAAGAACATAGTGGGTCTTGAGGTACATTGATTCCCAATTTTCTGTGAACCACCATACTTATTTCCAAAATGGCTGCACAGATTTACACTTCCTCCATCAGTGAAGGAGTATCCCCCTCACAACATGTCCTCTCCAAAATATGCTGTTCTCATGAAATTTTATCTTAGCCATTTTCACAGCTGTAAGAGTATATCTCAGAGTCATATTGATTTGCATTCCCCTGGTGGCTAAGGCTGTTGAACTACTCCTTAAATGTCTTTCCGCCATTTGAGTTTCTTTTGTTGACAATTCTCTGTTTAGCTCTCTATCTCATTTTTAAATTCTATTGTTTTGTATTTTGATGTCTAGTGTCTTGAGTTCTTTATATAGTTTGGAGATCAGCCCTCTGCCACATTTAAGGTTGGTGAAGTTATTTTCACATTCTGTAGGTTGTTGTTTTATATTTTTGACAATGTGCTTTGCTTTACAGAAGCTACCCAGGTTCAGGAGGTCCCACTTCATTGATTGTTGTTCACAGAGTCTGTTCTTTTGTTGTTATACTAAGGAAGTAGTCTCCTGAGCCAATGCATTCAAGGCTACTTCCCATTTTCTCTTCTATCAGGTTCAGTGTAACTTGAGTTAGGTTAAGGTGCCTGAGCCACATGGACTTGAGTCTTGTGCATTGGGATAGACAGAGATCTATTGGCAGTCTTCTACATGTTGACATCCAGCAAAACCAGCAACATCTGCTAAAGATACTGGTATTTTTTCAATTGTAATATTTGTGCTCCTATGTAAAAATTCAATGTGTTCATAGGTGTGCGGATTAATGTTAGGGTCTTCCATTTGATTCCATTTGTTCACATGTCTGTTTTTGATAATAGCCAGCCTTTTATATTACTATAACTCTATAGCAGAGTTTAAGTCAGGGATGGTGATGCCTATGGAAGCCCCCTTATTGTACATGGTTGTTTCGGCTATCCTGGGTTGTTTATTTTTCTTTTTGAAGTTGAATAGTGTTCTTTTGAGGTCTGTGAAGAATTGTTTTGGGATGGTGATTACTTAGAATTTGTAGATTACTTTTGCTAAGATTGCTATTTTCACTACGTCTATCCTACCTATCCAAGAGCGTGGGAGAAGCTTCCATTTTCTGATTTCTTCTTCAATTTCTTTCTTCAAAGGCTTAAAGTTCTTGTCATATAGGTCTTTCACTTGTTTGGTTAGAGTTACCCAAAGATATTTTATGTTGTTTGTGTTTATTGCAAAGGACGATGTTCCTCTGATTTCTTTCTCAGATGATTTATCAGTTTATATAGGAGGGCTGCTGATTTATTTGAGTTCATCTTGTATCCAGCCATATTATTGAAGGGTTTTATCAAATGTAGGAGTTACTGGGTAGATATTATGGGCCACTTATGTATACTATCACATCACCTACAAATAGCAATAGTTTGACTTCTTCCTTTCTGAATTGTATCACCTTGATCTCCTTTTCTTGTCCATTTGCTCTAGCTAGAACCTCAAGTACTATATACAGTAGATATGGAGAGGTTGGAAAACCTTGTCTGGCCATGATTTTAGTGGAATCCCTTTGAGTTTCTCTCCATTTAATTTGATATTGGCTATTGGCTTGCTGTATATTTCCTTTATTGTTTTCAGATGTTTTCTTGGTATATCTGATCTCTCCATAACCTTTATCATCAAGGGGTGTTGGATTTTGTTGAAGGCGTTTTCACCATCTAATGACATGATCATGTTTTTTTTTTCTTTTGGTTTATTCATATGGTGAGTTACATTGACAGATTTCTCTATGTTGAACCAACCATGCAATTCTGGGATGAAGACTACTTGGTCATGGTGGATGATTTTTTTTGAAGTGTTCTTGGATTCACTTTGCCAGTATATTATTGAGTATTTTTGCATCACTTTTCATGAGGGAGATTGGTCTTCATTTCTCTTTGCTCTATCTTTGTGTGGTTTGGGTATCAGGATAACTGTAGCCACATAAAATTAGTTTGGCAATCTTCCTTCTGTTTCTATTACGTGAAACACCTTGAGGAATATTGGTGTTATCTCTTTTAAAATTCTGGTAGAGTTCTGCACTAAAGCCATGGTCATGGGGTTTTTTGTTTGTTTGTTTGTTTGTTTTTTGGTTGGGAGAATTTTAATGACTATATCTCTTTTCTTAGGGGTTATAGGTCTATTTAAATTGTTTATCTTGTCTTGATTTAATTTTGGGATGTAGAGCCTATCCAGAAAATTGTCAATTTTCTTTTAAATTGTCCAATTTTATAGAGTACAGGTTATTGAAGTATGACCTGGTGATTCTCTGGATTACCTCAGTGCTTGTTGATATGTACCTCTTTCCATTTCTGATTTTGTGAATTTGGATAATCTCTATCTGCCTTTTTTTCGTTTGAATAAGGGTTTATCTATCTTGTTTATTTTATCAAACAACAACTCTTGATTTCATTGATTCTTTATATCGTTCTCTTTGGTTCTGTTTTAGTGATGTCAGCCCTCATTTGATTATTTTCTGTTGTTTACTCCTCCTGTGTGAGTTTGCTCCTTTTTGTTCTAGAACTTTCAGGTGTTTTGGTAATTTGCTAGTGTGGGATTCCTCCAACTACTCTATGTAGGCATTTGATGCTAGGAACTTTTTACTCTTATTAGTGTTTCCATATTATCCCACAAAGTGTGTATATTGTAGATTCATATTATTTAATTTCTTGCTTGACACAAGGGTGATTCATTTGAGCATTATTCAGTTTCCATGAGTTTTTTGGCTCTCTATAATTAGTGTTGTTGTTGAATTCCAACTTTCATCCATGGTCATCCAAATAGATACAGGGGTTTGTTCAGTTTTTTTGTATCCTATAGGTTTGCCTTATGACCAAGTATGAGGTTAATTTTAGAGAAAGCTCCATGAAGTGCTGAGAAAAATGTTAAGCCCATTTAAGTCATAACATCTGCCAATTTCCTTATTTCTATGTCAGTTTCTGTCTGGCAGACCTGTCCATTGGTGATAATGGGGTATTGAAGTATCCTACTCTTAGTGTGTGGGATGTGATGCATGATTTAAGCTTTAGAAGTGTTTCTTTTGTGACTTTGGTTGCTCTTGTATTTGAGACATAATTGTTCAGGATTGAGACTTCATCCATCATCCATCATCCATCATCTTGATGGATTTTTCCTGTGATAAATATGAAATGTCCTTCTTAGTCTCTTTTGATTACTGATGGGGGATGTCCTATTGTGTACTATGAATGTTGGTTTCTCTTATTGGTTGATAAATAAAGCTGTTTCAGCCAGTGGACAGGGATATAGACAGGCAGGAAGTATAGGCAGAGCTACAAGACTAGGAAGATTCTGGGAAGAGGCACTTGGTAAGGAATCATGACGGAGATGCATTGTAGCTGCCAAGAAAGCAAGAGGCTTGAGCATCACCAGTAATCGAAGTCCATTGGAGATACAGATTAATAGAAATGGGTTAATAATTAAGAGAGGGATAGACCATAAGAAACCTGAGACATTGGACAAACAGTTTATAATTATTATAAGCCTTTGTGTGTTTATTTGGGGCTAAATGAGTGTGGTACCATGTGGGACAGGAACTCCATAATCAGATTACTTTATTTTGAAGTCTATTTTGTTAGATATTAGGATAGCTATACCAGAATCCTTCCTAGAACCATTTGATTAGAAAGTCTATTAGTAACCTTTTACTCTGAGGTAGTGTCTGTCTTTGAGATTGAGGTGTGTTTCTTATATGCAGCAGAAGGATGGATTCTGTTTGTGTATCTGTTCTGTTTTACTTTATCTTTTTACAGGAGATTGAATCCATTGACATAAAGAGACATTGATCACCAGTGATTGTTAATTCTTATAACTCTGTGTGTGTGTGTGTGTGTGTGTGTGTGTGTGTGTGTGTGTGTGTGTGTGTGTCACTTCTTTAGAATTTGCTCTGAGGGATTATCTATTGTAAATAGAGCTAACTTTGTTGGGTTGGAGTTTTCCTTCCAGGGCTTTCTGTAGTGTTGATTTGTGGATAGGTATTGTTTAAATCATATTTGGTCATGAAATATCTTGCTTTCTCCATATATGGTGATTGAAAGTTTTGCTGGGCATAGTAGTTTTGTTTGGAATCCATGGTTTCTTAGTATTTGCAAAATATCTGCCCAGGACCTTCTTACTTTCTGAGTTACCATTGAGAAGTTGGATTTTATTGTGATAGGTTTGCCTTTATATGTTACTTGCCCTTCTTTCCTTTTTGGCTCCTAATATTCTTTCTTTATTCTGTATATTTTTTGTTAACATTATTATGTGGCAAGGGAAATTTTGTTGGAGGGTCCAGTAACTTTTGTGTTCTGTAGGCTCCTTTTATCTTTTTAGGCATTTCCTTCTTCAGATTGGGAAAGTTTTCTTCTATGATTTTGCTTAGTATATTTTCTGTGCCTTTGAGCTGGTGTTCTCCTGTTTCTATGCAAATAATTCTTATGATTAGCTCTTCCATGGTGTAACAAGTATCCTCAATATTTTGTCTTTTGACTTTGGTGTTTTTTCACTATTTAATTTTTTATTTTTATTAGAAACAATTTCATTTTATATATCAATGCCAGTTCTCTCTCCTTCCCATCCTCCCATGTCCCCCACCAACCCCCATCCCATCCCTCTTCTGATCCCTAGAAAGAGTGAGGCTTTCCCTGGGGGAATCACCAAAGTCTGTCACATCATTTGGGGCAGGGCCTAGGCCCTCCCCTGTGTGTCTACTCTGAGATAGTATCCCTCTACGGGGAATGGACTAGTTTTAATGATACTTTTGACCGATGAGTCTATTTCCTCTATCACATCTTCCACACCTGAGATTCCCTCCTCAATCTCTTGAATTGTTGGTTATTCTTGCACCTGTAGTTCCTGTTCATTTACCCATATTTTCCATTTCCAGAATTCCTTTGGTTTGTGTTTACTTTATTGACTCTATTTTAATTTTCAAGTCTTGAACTGCTTCTTTCACCAATTTGATTGCTTTTTCTTGTCTTTCTTTAAGAGATTTGTTGATTTCTTCCAATCTTTGCCTTTTCCTTGATTTCTTTAAGGAATTTTTTTCATTTTGTCTTTAAGGGTCTCTATAGTCTTCATAAAGTTATTTTTAAGGGCAGTTTCTTCTGGTTCTTCTGCAATGGAATGTTCAGGGATTCTTGTTGTAGGATCATTATTTTCTGGTGGTGCCACATTGCTCTTTAGGTTGTTGTATGTATTCTTGCATTGGCATCTACTCATCTCTTCCTCCTATTGGTAGTGCAGAATCCTACATGTGCAGGCACAGCATAGGCTTTGGTGGTTTATGGTACAGTGAGCAGTGGTTGGGGGTGTGGGGAGGCTGTTGCCAGGGCTCTGGTGGTTTGGTGGATGGGGTCACTCTGCTAGGGCCTAGAGAGAAGGGCCTTCCAGCAAGGAACCCAGACACTCACCTCCTCCATGCTATCTAAATCTTACTTCTCTTTGATCTGAAGGTTCTCAGGGATTTTGCTCTTGAGTGCATGTCACATTTATTCAAGAAAACATGTATCCTTTTCACACCCTTCTTTGTTTCCTTCTCTTGCTGTGATAAAAATAATGCTGAAAATGAACAGTTTATGAGACGGGGGGCATTATATTGTAGTACTGAAGGAAGTCAATGCAGACAACATGCTGCTTGATGACTCGTTTGCAGGGTCACATGCTGATTCATGCTTACGTAGCATTCTTACACAACCAAGTACTGTCTGGCTAGGAATGATGCTTCCCACAGTGGTCCAAGCCCTCCTGTGTCAATTAAGAAAGTCACTCACAGAAATGTACAGCCTGAACTGACTTGGTTGAGGTTCTGTTTTCGTTTTTGTAGTTGTTATTTTGTTTCTTTCTTTATTTTTTCATCCTAATAACAGTTTCCCCTCCCTCTTCTACTCCAAATCCCACTGCCACTCCCATCCCTTTCCATTGATCTATCTGTCTGCTTTTATGCCAATACAATAAAGTTTTTATTGATATAGCTCTATAGTAGACCTTGAAATCAGGGATGGTGATACATTCAGAAGTTCCATTATTATACCAGATTGTTGTAACTACCTTGGCTTTTTTGTTTTTCCATACTATTTTGAGTATTATTCTTGGAGGTCTCTAAAAACATCGTGTTAGAGTTTTGATGGGGATTGCATTGAATTGGTAAATTGCTTTTGATAAGATGGCCATTTTTACTGTGTTAAACCTATTGATCCAGGAGCATGGGAGATCTTTCCATCTTCTGATATGTTTCATCCAATTTCTTTCACCAAAGACTTGAAGTTCTTGTCATAAAGGTCTTTCACTTACTAGGTGTCTAAGGGTTTCTATTGCTGTCAAGAGAAAACATTCCCCAGCCAATCTAACATTTAATTGGAATATCTCACTTACAGTTTAAAAGGTCCAGTCCACTATCATCGGGGAGCGTGGCTGTATGCAGACATATTTGGGGCTTGAGAAGTAGCTGAGACTACTACAATTTCTTTTTTATTTTTATAACTTTTACTTAAATTAGAAACAATCTTATTTTACATATCAATCCCAATTCTATCTCCTTCCAATCCTCCCATGCCCCTCACTGACCCCCCATCGCATTCCCCCATCCACGCCACAGGGAGGGTGAGGCCTTCCAGGAGGGATCTTAAAATTCTGCCATTTTGGGGGGGGGGCAAGGCCTAGACCCTCCCCTGTGTCTCTAGACTAAGAGAGTATCCCTCCATGAGAAACAGGCTCCCAAAGTCCTTCATGAACTAGGGATACATCCTGTTTCCACTTCCAGAGGCCCCATAGCCTGCCCAGTGCTCCTAGCTGACACCTACATTCAGGGAGCCTGGTTTGGTCCTATGTTGGTTCCCCAGCTATCATACAGGGGTCCATGAGTCCACTTGCTCAGGTCAACTGTTTTTATAGGTTTCTCCAGTATGGTCTTGACTCCATTGTTCATCACTCCTCCCTCTCTACAACTGGACCCCAAGAGTTCAGCTCAGTGCTTAGTTGTGAATTTCTGCTTCTGCTTCCATCAGCTACTGGATGAAAGCTCTATAATAGCATATAAGGTAGTCATCAATCTCAATATATGTGAAGGCCATTTAAGATAGCCTCCCCACTATTACTTAGATTCTTAGTTGTGGTCATCCTTGTGGATTCCTGAAGATTTTCCTAATACCAGTTTTCTCATTAATCCCATAACAGCTCTATTTATCCATGTGTCTCTTTCCTTGCTCTCCTTCTCTCTCTTTCCCCAAACTCAATCTTCTCTCATGTTCTCCTCCCTGTACTCCTCTCCCCTCCTCTTCCTCCTACCTCCCTTCCCCTCCCACCATGCTCCCAATTTACTCAGGAGATCTTGTCCCTTTACCCTTCTCCAGGGGACCATGCTTGTCTCTCTAAGGGTTCTCCTTGTTTCCTAGCTTCTCTGGGGTTGTGGATTACTATCCTTTGCTCTATGTGTAATATCCACTTATGAGTGAGTATATGTTTTTATGTGTCTGGGTTACCACACTCAGGATGGTTACTTCTAGTTCCATCCATTTGCCTGAAAATTTCAAGACGTTATTGTTTTTTACCACTGAGTAGGACTCCATTGTGTATACAAACCACATTTTCTTTATCTATTCTTCCACTGAATGGTATCTAAGTTGGTTCCAGATTCTGGCTATTACAAATAATGCTGCTATGAACATTATTGAACAGATGTCCTTGTGGTATGAATGTGCATCCTTTGGATATACGCCTAAGAGTGGAATTGCTGGGTTGTGAGGTAAATTGATCCCCATTTTCCTGTGGAACCACCAGACCGATCTCCAAAAGTTTGCATTCTCACCAGCAATGAGTCAGCGTTCCCCTTTCTCCACCACCCTCTCCAGCATAAGCTGTCATTGGTGTTTTTGATTTCAGCCATTCTGACAGGTGATGGCACAGCCATTAAAGTGTAGACTCACAACCAAAAGAAACAACTCTTGGGTTCATTGATTCTTTGTATTATTCTCTTGGCTTATATTTTATTGATTTAGCCTTCAGTTTGATTATTTCCTGCTATTGTTGACTCCTCCTGAGTGTGTTGACTTCTCTTGTTCTAGAGATTTCAGGTGTTCTGTTAAATCACTATTATGGACATCTCTAATTTCTTTATGAAGACTTTTATTTCTGTGAACTTTCCTCCTAGCAGCACCTTCATTGTGTTCCATATTTTTGGGTGCCTTTTCCTTTCATTGTCATTGAATTCTAGGAAGTCTTTTATTTATTCCCTCCTTGACTCAGTGGTAATTCAATGGGGGAGTTGTTCAGTTTCCCTTAGTTTATAGGCTTTCTGTTGTTTCTATTGTTGAAATCCAACTTTAATGCATGGTGGTCTGATAAGATACAGGGGATTACTCAATTTTCTTGTATCTATTGAGACATTGTTGACCAAGTATATAGCCAATTTTGGATAATGCTCCATGAAGTGCTGGGAAAAAGTTATATTCTTTTGTGTTTGGGTTAAGTGTTCTGTCAATATCTGTTAGGTCCTTTTTAGTGGTAATGTCTGTTAGTTTCTTAATTTCTCTGTTTGGGTTCTGTCTGGATGATGTGTCCATTGGTGAGAGTGGGGTGTTGATATCTCCCACACATGGGGTTCAATGTGTGATTTAAGCTTTAGTAATGTTGCCTTTATAAATGTGGGTGCTCTTGCATTTGGGGGCATAGATGTTCAAAACTGAGATATCAACTTGGTGGGCTTTTCCATAGATGAATATGAAATGTCCTTCTCCATTTCTTTGGATTAATTTTAGTTTGAAGTTTATTTTGTTATATATTAGACTAGCTACATATTAGTCTAAGTTGTTCATTGGTGGTTTGATTGGAAAATCTTTTTCCAATTCTTTATTCTGATCTGTAGTGAGCCTTCGTCTAGGTTGGGAGCTCATCTTCAGGAAAGTAGTATTACATCAGGGGGTCTCTGTTCTTCTTATTAGTGTGTCATATACCTTTTCTTCTGATTGATGTGACTTGTGCCTGGGCAGCAGCAGTGAACCATAAATACAAACAGGGCCCCAAAGCAGTTCAGTTGATAATTTGGGGCAGCTTAATCTGTGAGATGGGGCTTTCAGAACAGAATCTTGAGAGTGTTGCATTACACCTGGCAGGTGGGTCACTTATATGTTCCTCTAACTTGTGTGTCCTATGACTCAAGATTCTGACTCTGTTTCCCCTAAGGTGATTTTGTGCAATGGCAGGATGATAGTTAATGGTAACTAGGACATGGTTTCAAACTGTTAAATCCTATTGCTCTACAGTGAGATTCCAGAGGAAGTTGCCTAGTCTCCAAGTGAGTGCCCCTCTTTGTTTTCCATGTGATGTCCAATCAGAGCCAGGGTACATCTACCCTGAGTGTCACTTTTCCCACTTCCAAGATCCTGATCTCAGGACCACTGTGATGTCCACAACAGACATTGTGAGGAGTTAAGGAATCATCAGAATCAACATGTGTTCTGACCCAGAGCAGGCCTCCCAGGCACATTCATCACCTGCCTCATCTGCCTCCATTGGAATTAGAGCAGAAGCTGTTTATGAGATAAGACAATACAGGAAATGGGAGCCTGTGTGATAAAGGATCATGACCGTGGTTCAAAGTTCTGGGTGTTCCTTCTGTGTCATAGAAATTATAAAATCAAACAGGGAGCAGGAATGCATGAGTTAGTGACAGAAAGAAATATCTACTTGATATTAATTAATGTTTATGTACCTTGGAAGTTCTTACCTCCTGGGACAATCCCCCACTTCACATTTCAACACCAGCCAATGGTGACCCAAGAGAAATCAGAGATTCAAGGAGAGGAGGAGGAATCATAGCTAAAATCGAAAAAGAGGATAGGGACTGGTTTGCGCCATGACACATGCTGGGAATTAATTTCTATATCTATCCCTAAAACCAAGGCTTCACCCAAAGTTCAATAGTGTCATTTCTGAGATCCACCTCCAAAGACCTATAATGTTCTTTACTTTGGTCTTATGATTGACAATGGCTAAGTTCTTGACAAGTGAGATATAGGATTTAAAAGTATTCATTATGATGTTGAGGATAAAGAGCACTTGTCAGGATACCTTGGGCTCTCCATTGATGAGCCAAGAGTACTTACTATACATGTGGGTGAGAGGCAACTTTGCCTAATAGGTTGAGGTTTAACCCTATATACAAATGATTGTCTCAGAGGGATACGATCAGATCACATGAACCATACGGTGCATACCTAATAAAGCCACATGTGATGCCTGCAAAGAAATGGAAAAACCCTGGTGTGTAGAAGGCTCTAGTAGCTGTTCTATTACTGTAGTTGAGCAGATACCAACCATATCTGGGGTGAAGATTAGCTGAAGACTATTCATGTAGCATATACAATCCATGATCCATCAATGGCATAACACAAAAGCCCCCACTGGACTCTCATGTGTGCACTGACCTGAGCTTCAGATGTCCCTTGTCTTTATTACCCTGAGCATGTCTAGGAAGGTATTATCATGTCTTTTCTATTGCCAGGTTCTGCAAAAACACTGGACACCTTTGGGTTGATTGTTCTGTTATACCTAAACAGGATTTCCAATAAGCTGACAAACACCACACAAAGATCAGCTTCAGCCTAGAAACTGCTAAGGACATTCAAATTGTTGACTTCGTATGAGATCGATTTGAAATTTTTACAGAACTTTTGGCTCAACCATCCTTAATCATGAAATTACCAAATGCAAACAAGTCGTACATTGTGGAAAGCTTGGCAGAAGTTCATTATTGCAAATAGTTTTTCTGTGTAGAGTTAAAATATTTCTTTTAAATTTAGATGAAAATGAGGAATATTGCAGGATATTTGATCACACTGTGGACACTGAGATTGCATTATTTGCTGGACAAACCTGTTCCTAGTTGTGGTGTCCCTCGGCCCTAGCACACACCCTCATCCAAGAGCCTCCTGCATGAATAGTCTAAACAGAATTAAATAAAAGCAACCCTATATAAAGAGGCAGAACTAGCAACCAGTTCACAGGCAGTGAACATAGTATGATTAAGAAAAACCAATAGACAGTACAGGGGAGCGGGAAGAATGGATAGAGAGATGTAACAGAATTAGAAGGGAGGGATACTTCAGATTGAGGAGGTGTTTTGGAGACAATATGAAAAGAAGATTTCTGAGACAATAGCTGAGAATTAAGATTAACTAAGATTAACGGGGTGCTTTCTCTGCCCCTTTGAGATATCCTGCTTCCACCCCAGTGTCTGGCTCCTGAGTCCTTATTGGTAAAATCGAAAGCATGAGATTGTACTAAAAAACACTATAGTGATAAAAACAGTAGAATACTGGCACAAAAACAAACACAAAGAGTAATGCAACAAAAAAGACACCAAACATGTATGCACATAATTACATCCCTCTGATATTTGACAAAAATGCAAAAAGCATGCACTGGAGAAGAGACAGTATTTTCAAGAAGCACTGTTGGGAAAGCGGAATGTCATTGAAGAGCAAACTTAGAACAATATCTATCACCCTGCACAAAAGCTGCCTCCAAATGAATCGTGGACCTCAATATAAAATATCAAATGATAAAGGTGAAAGAAGAAAAATAGGCAGAGTCCTACATGATACAAGTGTAGGAAAGTTGGTGAGCTGGGAAAGCTTGGGCTGTGGGACAGGTTTTGGAAACAGTATCTAAGGAGTCAGGCAGTTCAGCTGGCAGGCAGGTCACTCCCTGTTCTTTTGACTGTGTGACCTGAGCCTCGAGACTCTGTTTTCTGTAAGTTGACATTGAACTGTATTAAGGTGACAGTTAAGGCTAACTGGGATAATGTTCCAAATGCTTAAGCCCTCTTTCATAAAAAGAATCCACATGAAGTTCTCCAAGAGATTGTCTGTCTCTCTTTTCCATGGTCATCACAATGCTGGTACCCACATAGAGCAAGGGTGGCTGCTGAAGAATATATATGCTGAGTATCACTTTTTCTTCTCAGATCCTGAGCTCAGGGACACTATGAGATCCACCATAGACATTGTGAAGTGTTAAGCAAAGAGCATCATGAAAACCTAAGTTTCATATGACTCAGGACAGGCCTCCCAGGCACACTCATCACCTGCCTCTCTGGCTCCACTGGAATCAGAGCAGAAGGCAATTAACAGCTGACATAAGACAGGATCTGGGAGCATTTGGGAAAAAGGGACATGAGCATGGTTCAGAATGTTGGGTTATCCTCAGGGTCATGGTGATCATGAAAGCAAATGGAGGTGATATGGAAACATGAGTTGGTGACAGAAAGAAAGATATACTTGACCTTAAGTAAAGTCTCTGCCTGGGAAGTCCCTCTCTCTTGTGGGGGCCCCACACTACACATTCCAGCACTAGTCTAGGATCACCCAAGAGAAACAAGAGATGCAAGGAGAGAAGAAAGAATCATAGCAGGAATCTCACGTGAAGATTGGAATTGTTTGTGGTCATGATACAGGCTATGAATTAATATCCATATTTATCAGTAAAACGAAGGCTTCATGTCATTTCAGGAATCCACTTCCCAAGAGAAAATTTCTTCACTCTGGTCTTACTGATGCCAATGGCCGCATTCTGGACATGGCATCTTATCTTTATAATATCTTCAATTATTAGCACGGATGTCTTGAACAGTGTGCTCTTGGCAGGATATGTGAGGCTCCCTACTGAGAAGACAAGAGGTGTCTTACTATGAGGTGAGTAAGAGTCAACATGTTAGATGAGGTTGAGGTTTGATTCCGGAAACAAATGAATATATGTGAGGGGTGTGATCCAGTCAACTAAACAGTCTGAAGCAAAGAGAAAAAACAGCTTGTAATGTCAGAAGAGGAAAAGGAAAATCCTCGTCTATAGAAGTCTATCATATCTCTGATATAACCTTAATTAAGCAGGTCCCACCCAAAACTGGAGTGCAGGCTAGTAGAAGAGTACTCATGCAGCATGCACAATCTCTGATCCATATCCAACACAACACACAAAACAGCCGCACTCTACACTATAAAATGTACATATGCGCACTAAGGCAAATCTGAGAGGACTCCCGTCTCCATGACCCTGAGCCTTTCTAGGCAGGATAATTCCCTCAATCCCATTCTCACTTAATGCTGGGCCTGGCTGCATGTTTTGGGGACATGACAGAATTCAAAGTCAGCCTAGGTGTCTGTGTGATAGGTTTGTGTCATGAACCATAGAAGGACCAAGTGTCCTGAATCTAGATATCTGTATTTCAGCAGATGGTGCCATGATGTAGCAGAAAACAGTTCAGGTTGAAAGAATGTCTTTGGGTGGCACTCATGAAGTTCCCACATTTTACACTCATAGGGTCATGTGTCAGTTGTAGCATTCATTAAAGTGACAGTCCGGTTGACTTCTGACAGCTTCAGCCTTTGCCCTTCTGTGATGATTTGACAAATCTTCCTCCACAGGTAGGTTGCATTTTGACTCTCACATTCATGCTTTAAGGCTTCAATCCTTATCCTCAATAGAGTTAAATCTGTCATTTGTAGTGATGGCTTTGGGTAGCATTGCTGTGCTGACAACATACAGAAGATTGATCTGTGAGACCTCTTATACATAGAAAGGCCTCTTTCAAAGCAGAGTTTTTTTTTACAACCACTCCAAATCCTTGTCCTTAGAGATTCTGGCAGTAGATGAATCACAGGCAAATGCAGGAGAACTTGGGTGCTCAGAGATGGTGGGTCTCCTGTGCTGTGTGGAGAAGCAGTCTTTGCCATGTGTGAGCTGAGCTGCAGCACTTGGTGATACAGACCTAGGTCTCTTCTGGACCTCACTGACCCATTCTTGCCTTGCACCAAAGACTGCTATGTTCCTCTAGCTGTGCCTGGTGTCCACTGGTGAGCCTGGGTCAGTGTCCTCCAAGGCAATGCTAATCAAGGAAATCCTACAGGTAGGACAGAATATGGCTTCCCAATGAGCTTCCCTGTGAAGTTCCTACAGACAGTCTGTGGGACTTGTGTCTAAATACAAGCATTTGTGTCTAAATACAAGACTTGTGTCTAAATACAAGTCTACATAAATCTCAAGCATGAGACCAGGAGCACACTTGCCATTGAGTTACATGAGCAGGCTGGTTCAACCAGGGCCAACATTTCAAGGTGTTTCATGGTGACTGAGTTGAGACTCGGGTCCCAAAAAACAAATGAGTGTTAGAATGATCTAGGAAAGTGACAAATAATGTGTCTAGGTGATCTTGAATCAAAACCATTGTCTTGGTCTGTAATACTCTGTCTTTCACAGAAAAGGACCACAAAGAAATAGTTCCTGAAATATGGGTTGTTGATCTTTTTCTCTTTCTCCCTTTCTTTCTATCTTTCTTTCTTTCTTTCTTTATTTCTTTCTGTCATTCTTTCTTTCCATGTGTATGGGTATATACATACATATACATATGAAATACAAGTGTGCCTGGTGTCCACAGTAGCCCTAAGGGGCCATTGGATCACCTGGAAATGAAATTACAAATTGCTTATATGCTGCAAGGGTGTCCTGGGAACAGAACAGCATCAATCCTCTATAAGAGCAATTATTAATCTTAAGCACTAGGCCTTATCTCCAGCACACCCAAGTGGATGTTTTCAGAGGCAAATATTACTGGTAGAAGGTAGAGATATGTTTGTCAGAACTGAGTTAGGGATTTTGGACTTTGACATTTTCCATATGGGACCATTGTTACTCATACCCAAGACCTAAGCCCAATTCATCAAAGGATTACTTCTTTAAGGAGTATGATGAGGTATGATGAGAGACAGATGCTAACGTTGTTTGAAATAGTTACTTCCTGGGTAGAGAAAGCCCTGCACTAGATTCAAGATCCATTGGAAGGAAGAAATCAAAGCCTTTTCTTTTGCCTTTCTGGATAGTGCTAGCATCATTGCAGGTAACACATGGTTTCCTGTCCAGCAGCTGGTCTGCAGAGTCCTGGAATTTTGCACAAATTCTCCCGAGGCAGATAGCTAAGTACTAGAGTCAAAACTGACTGTCCATTTGTTTTCACTTCCTGGGCCAGACATCTCCTCAAGTTACAGATGACCAAGATTAACATCTCTGAAAAGCAGCTCCTCTCCTTCCACAAACACCTGAGAAGATCTCCAAGGTAATTACACTGTATAAATGGTTTTTACACAGACAGCTTGGCTGTCATCCTTCGCCTCTGTGAAGCAGACCTACACACCAGGGATTTTGTTTCTTAGTTTACTATTGATAGCCCACATGTTGAATCAGTGTTGCCATGGAAATAAAGTAGCCTCAAATGTGAACACCCCCCCAACACTAGAACAGAACAGCTGTATGCATCAGCACCATCTGTTACTACTTGCCTGCAGGAGAGAATTCATTAGACTTAATATCTCAGGACATGCAGTCATCAGGAGGTCCTATGTCCTTTTGTTTTCCCCTGGGAGATTCTGACTGTCTTGTGAAGTCTCATAAGCCCCACAGAACCATTGGTTAAGGGACCAGGCACAAGTGCAGCTTTGGAATATATGCTGAGACTCGGGAGGAGATACCCAGTTGATTATTGGGTTCTCAGAGATTGTGTAGATTCTCCTTGAGTTGGAGTTAGGTGAGGTTGTGATTCCTCTTCTCATAGGTGCTCAGAACCTATGAGCACTCATAGGTGCCTAGAAAGGCAAAAAGTGCTATTAAACATTGGATTGTCTCCTAAGCCCCCCTTTCTCATTCTCTTCCTTGTTCTCTTTATATATCTAGTCAACCACTGAATACTTTTTCTAAATGCCTGTCTGCCTTCCAGTCCATTGAAACATGGGCTTGATAGGACAGAATACCCCTGCTGTTTCGGGATATTCCAGTACCTAGAAAAAGCTGAGACATCCATGAATGAATGTATGAATGTATGAATGAATGGATGGATGTATAAATGAATGAGTGAATATACAAGAACACTGACTTTTGAAAGGATCTCATGCTGGTAGATAATAAAATACAACAATATCACAGCTTGACATCTAATTTTCAATTGTGCATTTTATGTATGTGTATGAGAGAGATAATATGTGTTTATCCATGCATATATTAGTATACTGGCATGAAAACTTTACTGTACATATCACCAGGGTAGGAGACATGCTGGAATTGGTTCCCCCTTCCACCAAGTTGAAGCTGGGGATTGAACTCAGCATGTCAGCCTTGCAAACAATTGCCTTTACCCACTGGGACATTCTGGTGGCCAACCATGCTCTTATTTTCTTTTCGATGGAAACCCTGTCATAGATGTCATCAGTCTTCAGAAGATAATGGCCAAAGATAATCAACTTTGACCAGAAATCAACATGGTACCCCCTTCCCTTACTGTGTCCAGTTCACCAAGGGCATTCTGCTTCTGAACACTTTTCCCTCTCTATTCACACCCTTCGGGCTGTAAGAACAAACCCCTACTCCCCTCTCACAAGCTCCTATCCTAGAAGACTTCAGCATTCCTCTGAGTTCCCATCCACTTTCCAGGCATGATCTCCAGAACTTTTTGTTAGGACACAAATCTGCACCTTTAGGCCATGTTCCCGGAGTTTTAATCATAGCACATCTCCTGCAGCCCACTCTAGTATAGGGAATTTAGAAATTGTCTGTGCTGTGACTCTCAGTTTGCAATACCTGACGACTCCATTCTCCTTGTCACTTATACTCCACTGAAGAAAACACGTGGGGTGAAACTTCCTTTGGCCCCTATAATGTTATAGATCACACCTTTCCTATGCACTGGAGATTGGGAGAAGAATGCGCAAAAAAGTTGCCAAGAACTGGACAGTGCTCTCAGAAAAGGATCCTTAGACTCCTCCCATGAACACTCTCTTGGCAGCTATTTTTTGCGCTCACACTCTCCCTGGCTCTCTTTTATTTTCACTGTTTTTTTTAAGTATTTTACACTTATATTTTAGAATTTTATGTGATTATTTTATTTACACCACTTTCTTTCCTCAGTCTCACCCTCTACCTCCTCCCATGCCTTCTCCTCTCTCTCAAATCCATTATTGTTATAATTATACATACATGTACATAAAATTCATAATGATATGAATTTAATCTGCTGGGCCTTTTTTGTGTTGCTCATGTGTATATCTATATATAGCTGAACATTTGGGATCAGATAATCTATCATAGACTCATTGATGGAGAATATTGATTTTCCCTCTTTCAGCTTTCATTAATTACTGTAGCTTTGGGCTCTGAATGGAGCCCTGGGATATTTCTTCATGATAGCATGTAAGTTGCTGTTGTCATTGTTTGGGTTTTCTTTAAGCAGGCATATAGTTAAGAATTCTTGGGTACATCTTCCTTGTCATATAGAGAAGACATCATCTCAAAATGGCATCCTGGTTCTCTGACTCTTACAGTCTTTCCACCACAACTTTTGAGATGATCCCTGAGTTTACAACAAAGGCATTGTGATACGGAAAAATCATTGGGGATGGACACCAGTAATGTTTGTTGTTCTGCTCATGTGAAAAAAAAAAATGCAGTTCTTTGCTGGTCTCCATCTGTGCAAATTGAGGCTTTGTTGATGATGATGGGAGATACACTTAGCTGTAGGTATAAGGATGTGTGCTTAAATTTATCTAAAATAGTATACCCTTAAATGAACTTCAACTGATGAATGGGTTACAAAAGTGTGGTATATATACAAAATGAAATAATTTTCTTCTGGGTGTTGATTCTGTGCCCTTATGTTGCCCCCTAGAGAACAGTAGGAGATCTACAGCTTGTGTTCATGGCTACAAAAGGAATGGACACCAGGCTCAAATTATATGAAATGGACAGATACTTGGGTACAAGTGCATTTCAAGGCTAGTCACTATGCTCACTGTTATTCCAAGTACTATGTAGTGAATCTAGGGAAAATTTGTGGTATTTCCTGGTAAGTCATAGTCTCGAGACAGAGATATTATTCACCTAGAGGGAAGGCATGTTCAGGATTAGCCAGATGCCCCCAAAATATCAGAGCAAAGTCCTGTCATTTTCTCTTGATCTCAAGAGTGAGGCTGTCAGAATAGGGCTTGCACCTGCACTTGGATGCTCCATCTCCTGCTCCATTTTCTTTGTCCATATGATGCTAATGGCTTTGCATATGAGTAAGGAGAGTATTTATTATAATCCAAATAGGTGTATTTTGTGCTCTCCACTAAAGAGTCTGTGTTTTAGTATTGCTTCTGATGTTTTGTAAACTCTCTGAAATCAGCAACACAAGAAGAGAAGGATTTACTTGCCTGATATATTGAGATCTAATCCATCACTGAGTGCAATCAGGTTAGAAATTGAAGGCAGGAACTGAGCAGGAAAGTTGCTCTCTCTGTGTGCCACTATCCCTGTCTCTTCATCACCCTATATCTTTCTTTGTCTCTCCTTCTCATATTCTGCTCTCTCTGGCTCGATCTTACCTAGCGTACTTAGGTGACCCAGGGCCACAGGCACTGGGTCCACAGTGTCTTGGACCACCTACCACCATCAGGACAATCAAAAAAAGTCCCACACAAATAATTCTTCAGACTGACCTGGTTAGAATAATGACTCAGTTGAGACATGGACCCCATGATGGACATTTTATGCTGTGTCAGTTTGACACATGATTATAACTAGGACAAGTAGGTGGGTTTATGAAATAGAACAAATCCAAATCCGGAATCACCAGAGAGAATAGAGGGCCACAGCAGCTCTGAGACAGGTCAACATTTAAAAATACCACCCAACTGAAGCTACGAGTATACTGAAGTAACCAGGTGCTTCTGTGGTGAGCATAACAGCCTGGATTCCAACACCATTATGCCAGGAATGCTGAAAATTCCCAACTGCAAACACATGTGTAAACTCAGCCTGAGACTGAGATGTCACATTTCTCCATCACAGGTGGGAAATCTGAACTTGGGTCACATAAGAGAAGCCCCCAATGCCATACATGGCTCCAGGATGGACCTAGATGAATATGCATGAGCAAGCCTAGATGACTTGGCCAACGTAGGTGTTCTAATAAGTGGTTTTTGTCAAGAAACCAGTAGGAATTGAGGAGTCTGATTCTAGCCCAGTGTAATAACACATGTGTAGCCACTGTGGAGCAAAGGTTACTCAAAGGAAACATTTATGTGGACAGGGTCACATACTGTTGCCTCCCAAGTGCTTGGAATAAAGGCAAGCATCACCAATGCCCAGCTAAACCTAACAAGCTTTAAGGACGAAAGCATGCAAAGAAGAGATATGCTCTGGAGCAATCTTTGTATAAAGTAAATATGTATTTCTCTCATTGTTAATAAAAAGCTGATTCGCCAATGGATAGGCAGGATTTGGTGGCCAGATAGAATGCTGGGAAGAAGAAGAAGCGTCAGAGGAGTTGCCAGCAAGACCAAAAGGAAGCAGGACATACAGGAGGGGTAAAAGCCATGAGCTTTGGGACAGCACATAGATTAATAGAAATGGATGAATTTAAGTTGTAAGAGCTAGTTACTAATAAGCCTAAATTATTGGCCAATCATATAGAATTAATAACGAGTGTCAGAGTTCTTAGTGTAGAAGCAGCTGGCAGAACAGAGCAGATGGTGGTACCAAAGAATAACACTGTCTGTGGGGATAAAATTCTAAGCCAGTGCAGGCAGGTCTCTGTGAGTTCGAGACCAGCCTGGTCTACAAGAGTTAGTTCCAGCACAGCCTCCAAAGCCACAGGGAAACCCTGTCTCAAAAAACCAAAAAAAAAATATTATGAACAAGTAAAGGAGCATTATTCCCTTCAGCAACTTTGGGCTGCACTAATTCAATAGTGCCCTGGGAAGTGCTAGGCGTATATCTACAGGGTCAAAGGTCTGTCCACATCCTTCCAGGGATGCAGTTGCACTCTGTCTAGGTGAAATCCCCATTAGAGGTACCAAGATGTAGGGGGTGATAACACAGGATCTGCCTGGTAGAGTCTTTGTGGAACGTAGCATCCTGGAACACAGTTTACCCAGCACAGACTCTCCATTCTGCAGATAAGACAGGTGGAGTTCTGATCTATTGCTACCCTATTATCTACCCTATGTGATTCCTGCAGTGAAGGCCCAAACACCAGTGTGGGGACACAATGCACTGGAAGGTAGATCAGGCAAAGCCAGTTAATAATAGTCCAGTGTATCAAGTAGATAAAGCCACACCCAGCAGCTGGGCACCATGGAGTGTCACTTATTGCTTACATGGCATCATACATTCATTTTCCAATTTTTGAAATCTGTTTAAACTTTGTAGTGTGTAAAATCCTGCATCTTTCTCAGTGACTTCCTGGATCAAAAGGATCCTATTGGTGTACACCATTACTCTTCTGCTGTGGGCAGGCCCGTAGGTGATTGAATTCATGGCTCTGCTATATTCTGTGATTTTCAAAATCTGGGTGCTATACACCAATTTGTACCGTGGAAAGGCTCATAGAGCTTACAGGTTATGAATAAGCAGAAGAATGCCTTCCCCGTTGGCAGCATTCCATGACACTGGCTCTATGGTGAGCAGGACAGATGCAACCAGCAGAATAGAAGGATGAGAAGAAAACAGAAAAAGTTATCACAAAGGTCATTGCGTTTGATGAGAAAATGGCAACCTTCATCCTAAGCAAGTGGACTCATCACTCGGCCCAAAGGTGCAGGTGTGAGTGTTTCTATCCCACCTGGTGGAAGTCAACAATATGACCTTTACTCCCTTGGTGCCCATAAGTATTTAATTTCCTCTGCATGGAGCTTTTTCTGGGTTGTGTCCATGGCTGCACCTTGCTTTGCTATGTCAGACACTGCACAAACTCAAGCACACCAATGTTGAGATTATGACTCCTCTGAAAGTTTTCTTCACAGACTTCATATCTTCATTCTATGTATTTTTTTTCTTAGTTTCCTTTGTGGCTGCAGTCAATCACTGACTTCACTGTCTAGATATCCTTGCTCCTCAGGCCTGCAGCCCTTGGGTCTGTAAGGGCCAGATATATCTAATATTCTTAGTATACTCAAGTCTTAGATCTTCGAAAAGTCTTAGATACTAGCATGGTTGGTTTTAAGTCAATTCCACGCAAACTAGGCTCAATTTGAAAGAGGGAAACTTGGATGAAAATGCCAACAACATCTTCGCCTGTGGGCAAGACTATAGCACAATGTTTTGAATTAGTAATTGATGTGGGAAGGCCCAGCCCACTCTAAGCAGTCCCATTACTTTAGTAAGGACTCCTAAATGCTATAAGAAATGAGGCTGAGCAAGTAATGAAGAGCAAAATCACTCCACCATAGTCTCTGCAACAGTAACTAGATGTCATTTATGTAACTTACATTTGGAGAAAATAAACAATGCAGCTTGACATAGACATCCAAAAACAATTGTTCTCTCTTAGCTCTGAGAGGCATTATGAATCCAGCTCTGGCAAAATGCTCCTTAGCATCACTAGAAGTTTAGCCTAGGACAGAAGAGTGTAACCAGGGTTTCCTGGTGCTCACCTCTCTGTTAGGAAGCCCTTGTTTGCCCAACCAGCCCCTTCCTGGTGCCTACAGGGTCTCTCTTAGTGAAATGTGCATTGATATCTCCATAAGACTGGAAAAAGTCTGACATCTTAGACTGGGTTTCCTTACATTAAGATCTGCAGGGAGGGTTACATGATAGAATATCCTTGGATGAATTTCCCACCACATATCCACAAGTGTGTAAGGTGAAGTCAAATGAAGGTTTCTGATCTATTGCCATATTCTATACCATATGTGTCCTGAACCAAACACCAGGGCACAATGCATAGGGAAGGTAGACATAGACAACTCTCCTCTGTGTCCAATGAAATAAACATAACCCAGCTCAGAAAGTTGACAGAAAACCACATACTGGACACGTGGAGGTACATGGGTGTTGTGGATATGATTCTGGCACATTTGCTATAAGTTCATATGGTATGGAATCCTATTTCCTTCAGGTTGACCTTTTCAAGCAGCAGGAATACATTATGGTACACTGTCTGTCTACAGCTATACACAGGATCCAGCACACTTAAATTGTTTTTCAGGGCATATATTGCAATTTTGTGTGTCATATTTGATAGACCTCTGAACCTGGCTAAGACTATATGATTTTCGGCCAGATGATGGATAAGGAAAAGGACATTATCTCCTTTGACCACATGGGGTGGCACTGATTCAGTGGTCACATGGGCAGTGCTGAACAGGGGCCAGGAGGTTAAAAGGCAGGCTAGAAGGGAACTGGCCAAAAACCTATACTAAGTAGGTGTGATCAGCTTTGGTGTGTGAGTGGGGTGTGGCCACCCTCCTTTGCAGACATGAGCCTCATGACTTCCATTGACACAGAGTGTCTGAGTGTGTCAGGATCTCTCTGAGGACTTCTCTGCTCAGGTGTCTGCCAGGTTCCCCACCCAGTGCCCCATATTTGTCCTCATAATTGGTGTGAGGAGCACTGAGTCTCTGAACTCCTCCTCTGAAGAGTCTTCACTTTCTGATTTTTTCTCTGTTCCCTTTGTGATTCAAGTCAGCCCATGGCTTCATCTTTTGAATAGACTGACATCTAGGTCAACTAGAAGCCAGACTTTATGTTTGTTGGTATGTTTCTGGCTTTTGGTTTGGGTTTTGGCTTTGGTCTTTTTGAGACAGGGTTTCTCTTTGAAATCTTGGCTGTATTATAACTTGCTCCACAGACCAGGCTGGCCTTGAACTCACAATGATCTGCCTGCCTCTATGTCCCAAGTGCTGAGATTAAAGGTATGTGCCACCACCATCTGGCAGAACCGGGGATGTGTGAGGGCAAGATTAGTCTGGAAAATTCTCAGATGCAAATGGATGAAGCAAAAACAGGAAGGAAAGAAGGAGGAATGTGTCTCAATGGATTTCTCTTTATAATTCTTACATTTTGAGCTTATGACAATAATTATACTCCAGTGTGAAATAAGCGATTTTAGATTTACTGATGTAAATATATGTGTTTATTTGTGGGGGCTGTATCTCCTTGTGCACATATGAAGATATATGACACAACTCTGCGTAAACACATATGTGTCAGGGTGTCTGTGTGCAGGTATATGCCACAGCACCTATATGGAGGGCAGAGTAGAGCCAGTAGGAGTCTGTTCTCTCCATCTACTGTGTGGGAGCTGAGGGTTGGTTTCAGGTTGTCATATATTCACATACTGAGACATCTTGATAACCCTCCCCTGTTTGATTTCTATTTGGAGGGTCATGCTGTCATGATTGGGACAAACTGTCTTCAGAACATTGCAGCCAATGTAATTCACTGTGAATGTGGAGTGTGTGAGGCTTTTCTCTGGCCATCATCACCTCCTGTCCTCTGAGAGCTTCAGGATGCTGAGTCTCTCTCACCCCCTCACTGTACCTTCTGCAGCACAAATGCAAACAGAAACTTTGGGTTTCATATCATGAGTCTGTCCTCAATAAGAGACTCCAGCCTGCTTCTGAGTTCCCCTCCCAACACAATCAGGTAATGGGTACCCTTACCTGTGAGGAATAGCTCCTGCCAGGGGATGCATCCCTTCAGAGAAGCACAGAGGACTCCTCCATCAATCTTCTCACCATGCTTTCCTCCCTCCGAGGAGAAGAGACTCAGCTCCAACACAGAACTCAGGCTCTGCTCTTTTCCCCTCCTTCTTGGCTGAGATTTTTTTTCAAACAGGAGCACTTCCCAGAATCCAGTAGGCTGTGAGTGGTGAGGTTTGAGTCTCAATCCCTTCAATTCTCAGTGCTGTTCCCTCATCCCTCTCACCTTCCCTTTGTGTTTCTCCTTCAAGCAAGACATTGAGCAACAAGGCTGATATGCATCCCCATGCCCTCAGAGCACAATGGCTCATCCCAGGGCTGACACCTGCTGTGTCTTTGCCTTGAGTCAGTCTGCACCAAAGAGGGAGCCTCTGTCACACCTATGTGTCCTCGTGATACAGAGACACAGTTGAGCATCCAGTCTGCCCTGTGATCTCAACACTCTGGGAAGGAGGTATTTACTTAATCCCTGCAGGAACGTGACAGACATATCTCTGAGGGCTGGAAAGAAACAACTAGCGATGAACATAAGTCTTCTATCACCAGTCAATGTCATTGGTCAAATTAATGATCCAGGAGAGGTGCCCAGTAGCAGTCGTTTGAGGAGTCTCATGTATTCAGTGTTGACGAAGAGGAAATCTGTGTGTCCTTGACAGGGCAAAGGCTCCCTCTTTTCTTTGAAGGCTTCAAGGCAACCTTGAGCATATGCTTTGGCTGAGCTGTGTGTTATGGTGTTTGCATGTCCTCCCCAATCTTCTTGTGTCACCTTTGACCTTTCCTAGATGATTCCCTGGTGGTAATCTCTTCTTTCCCTTTGAGAGATGCCAGGAGGGAGGCCTTCACAGTGCTCATGCAGAAAGGTGTTCTTAGAAGGAATGAGCCATTAGGTCAGAGCAGTGTCAGGGAGGGAGGGCAAAGCTCAAGTTTGATAGGGACAGAAATGGAAAGCATCCTGCTAGGCCATGGCTCAAGGAAACAATTTTTAAAGCATTGAGTATGTATTCTGCTATCGCCCCCTGGAGATCACTTGGAGAACTGCAATCTCATGTCTAGGGCTACATTAAGGAAGGCAAATGTGAACTTCCCACAAGTAGGGTGCAGGGCCTGTCATCCCGATCACTGTGGTCTTCAGGTCTCTTAATCCCTTCTGCAGTAGACCGGGCCTAGACAGGGTTCCATATTTGTCCTGGGAAGACCTGGACTAAAGTGTCAAGTAGTGTGAATCCAGAGGAAGGGCATTCTCAGAAGGAGCCTTGTGGTCAGGAAATTACAGAGGAAAGTCCCAAGACATTTCTCTTGAGATTAAAAGCACAGGACAAAGATGGGTTTGTTGGCAAATACCTTTAATCACAGCATTATCCAACTTTGTCTATGGAATGAGTACCAGGACAGCTGGTGTTACACCGTGAAATCCTGTCTGGTAAAAAAAAAATAGGAGAGGATACCAATGTAGGAAACCACACACACACACATTCTTGTCCATCACTACTATCTAAATCCTACCCTTCCTTTGCCCTCAGCATGCTCAGGGGTGTTGCTCTTGAGTACAAACCACATTGATTCAAATAGACGTGTCTTCCTTATACACTGTTCTATATTTCTTTCTCATGCTGTGATAGAAAACAGCCTGAAAAGAGCAGTTTAGGAGAGAGTAGAGTCCATTTCCCTACTGGGGCTGTGTCACAGTGTAGCACTGAAGGAAGTCAAGGCAGAGAACATGCTACTTGCTGGCTCATTCCCAGGCTCACACTCCTGCTCATGCTTAGCTAGCTTTCTTATTTGACCAAGGACCATCTGCCTAGGAATGACGATGCCCACAGTGGCCTGAGCTCTGCTGTATCAATTAAGACAATCACTCACAGAAATGTACTGGCTTATTGGACTGAATTCCAACAATACATTTCTGTGAGTGATTGTCTGCAACATAACACAGCCTGCTCCACAGTGGCACACCTCCTCCTAAAAGACTACACATACTTCAGCAAAGGCCACACAGTTGTGTTGGCCTGTGATGCTCTGTTATGCACAGTTAATGGTCATATCAAGATATTTCCTGAAGTACAGGCTGCTGTTGTCTTCATTTATTTCTATCATTTCTTTTCATCCCTTTCTTCATTCCTTTCTTTCCTTCTTTCTTTACATGTGTATTTTTATTCTTTACTGCACGTATATCTGTGAACCACAAGGATGCCAAGCATCCACAGAAGCCAGAAGAAGGTAATGGATATCCTGGAAATGGAATTAGGAGATGGGTTATGAGATGTCAAGTGCTGAAGCAAAACTTGGGATCTCTACAAGAACAATTAGAGGTCTTAACCACTGTTCGATCTCTCAGTCACTTCCAGATGACTGTTTTCAGAAGCAGATCTGACTGGTAGAAGGTAGTGAGCAAGAACTTGCTGGAACTATGTTGGAAGAGAGACAGATGCGTTTGGCAGATCTGAGTTAGAAATTCACGACTCTAGATTTCTCCATATGAGAACATTGTTATTAATGCCCAGGATCTAAGGCCAATTCACAACCTGATTGTTTCTCTAAAGAGTACAATTAGGTATAATAAGATATAGACACTAGAGTTGTGTGAAATCAGGGCCTCCCTGAGCAGAGAGAGCCCTGTGTTAGGTGCAGGATCTTTTGCAAGGTAAAAAGCAAAGCACTGTCCTTTGCCTTCCTGGAGTAGCTATAGCAGCATGCAAAAACTACATGATTTCTTCACCAGTAGGTGCACTATGGAGTCCTGGAAACTGGCAGACATATTACAGAGGTGTATAGTTCAGCTCTAGAGTCAAATCTTCCCCTCTATTTGTTTTTACTTCATGCAATAGACATATCCTCAACCTGCTGATGCCCAAGAAAAACCTCTAAAAAACCAGCTGCTACACATACACACAGACACATACATGTACTGAGATGCCTCCAGGGTGAGGACACTGGATGTGTAGTTGTACAGACACCTTGCCTGTCACACCTGGCAGGCAGATTGTGCATACTGTTTTCTGTGTCTCTTTTCCAGTGATAACACACATAATCAATAAGTAGTGCCATGATGATAAGGTAGCCTCAAATATGAACAGGGCACTGTCACTGGGATGGGACAGTTATTAAGATCAGCACCATCTGTTAGTACTTGCAAGCAGGAGAGAATTTGATAGACTGACTCCGTTAAGACATAGATTCATCAGGAGGACTTATGGCCTCTGTCCCTCCCCGATGGCTCCCTAACTTTCCAGTACAGTCTCAGAACACCTTCAGAACAGTTGGTTAAGGGCCTGGCACTGCAGCCCCTGGGTTATCTATGCTGAGTCTCAGAAGATGTCCAGTTAGCTAGTGGATGCCTAGGGACTGTGTGGAGTCTGCTGCTGCTGGAGTTAAGTAACCTTGTGAAGCCTCTTTTCATAGGTACTGGAGTTTAACTCAGGTCCGCTGAAAGAGCAGCATCTGCGATGAAACACTGGGCCACATCTCCAGCCCTCCTTTCTAATTCTCATCCTTGATCTCTTTCTGGTTCCAGATGACCTCTGAATTCACTAGATGCCTGCCTGCCTTCTGGTCCATTGCAAATAGGGCTTTGGGAGGACAGAATGACTCTTTCATTTTGGGATGGTCCAGTACATGGCAAAGGTTCAGACACCTGTGCATGAATTAATTAATTAATTAATTAATTAATTAATGATGATACAAGGGCACTGATTTAAGAAATCTCATGTTGATAGGCAACAAAATGGCCTAACACCACAGTTTGACTGTTAATATAAATTATTTATGCATTTTACATGTGGGTATGAGGGAGAGAAAGAGAATGTGTGTTCACTCAATGTATACATCAGTGTATGGTCACTGCACATAAACTAGAAAACAGTCTGGTTTGCCTTCCTCGTACTGTTTCCAGTTGACAAAGGCCTTCCTGCTCCTGGGCCTCTGTTCCTCTCTGCCCTCTCCCTTTGTGTTATAAGAACAAACCCTTAGTTCCCTCTCAAGCTCCTATCTTAGAAGACTACAGCAATACTCTGAGTTCTGATACACTGTCAAGGTATGTCTTCTCAACTTTATGTTAGGACACTGGTTTGCATCTCTAGCCCAGATTCTCACAGCCTTACTAAGACCACATCTCCTGTAGCTCCCTCTATGGCAGAGACTCTAGGAGCTGTCCAGGCTGTGATGTGACTGCTCTCAGCATGGAACACCTGACTCCTCCATAATCCCTGTCACATACACCATACTAAAGTAAACACATGGTGTGAAGCTTCTCTCTGCCCCTATAAGGTTATAGATGATCAGACTTTACCTTTGTGCCAGGAGTCAGGATAAGACTACTCAGTGATGTCGCCTGGAAATAGAGAGTACTCTCGGAAGAGGCTTCTTGGCCTCCCTCCATGATCAGTATCATGGCAACTATTTCTTTTTTTTTTTTTTTTGGTTTTTCCAGACAGGGTTTCTCTGTGTAGCTTTGGAACCTATCCTGGCACTCACTCTGGAGACCAGGCTGACCTCAAACTCACAGAGATCCACCTGCCTCTGCCTCCCGAGTGCTGGGATTAAAGGCGTGCGCCACCAACGCCCGGCCATGGCAACTATTTCTTGTTTTCTCTCTTTCCCTGGCTCTCTCTTATTTTCATTCTGTTATAAAGCTTTTAAAAGTTAATTTTTTCAAATTTTCTTCATGCTTAACATATTTACACCATTTTTGTTCCTCAGTCTTGCCCTTTACGTCAACCCACTCACCATGCCTTCCACTCTCTCCAATTCATGCCTCTTCTGCAAGAATTATTATCATCATCATCATCATCATTATAATTACACATATATTTATTTGTTTATCTTTACTATTAATAACTTTTAATTGTGAGCTAGTCCAGATATTTTAAAAGGTGAATATTGGAAATTACATATTTCTATTTAGATCAGCATTATAGAGTAATTAGAGAATTATCTTTGTCTAAATAAGCAAATAGCTTCCTGGTGATTTTTCAGTGTTTATTTTAGGTATTTCCAAGTTTTTAATGAAAAAATTCATATGTATCACTCAAAACCAATGTAGTTCTGTTCTATGAAATTTGAGAAATCCTGTATGGTGACTTACCAGATCCATATGGGCCTACTAGGCTCCCTAGCACCAGGTAATTGTGAAATTGTTCAAATGCTAATAGGAAATGTGTGAGAAACCTCAGAATTTAATAAGAAACAAAATGTTAACATAAATAAATTAGAAGACTTTGGTAATATATTATTTACAATTTATTAAGGCTTGACTGGGGATTCAGAAAAGCAAAGTCAGCTTCAAGCTATAAAAATCAGGCAGTGGTGATACACACCTTTAATCCCAGCAGCCATAATCTAAGAGGTGGTATACACCTTTAATCCTAGGCCTCAGGATTAAGAGGTAGACAGATCTCTGTGTGTCCAAGGCCACTCACATCTAAACAAGATTGAATCGTCTAAAACAGAATTATAGCTCACACCTTTAATCCCAGGACTAGAGATGTATAAAAGATAGGAGCAAGTGGTCGGTATAAGGCATTTGTTTTCCAACCACACTGAGGAGAAGTTACAGTCTGGGGTTTGGTGACACCTTGTAAAGACAGGACCAGCCCACTCAGTCTGAGGTAGAGGCAAGAAGCCAGTGGTCAGCTACTTTGCTTTTCTGAACTTCAGCTTTGAAGTTTGAATCTGAACATCAGTCACTGAGTTTAGTAATTTATTTGTGTTGTAATTTTCCATCCCTTGGCAACAAGCTAAAGAAATTATAGGGAAATGTGCTTCTTGCTCTTTATATAACCAAACTTCATGTCCCACAGGAAGTAACTCAAAGGGTATTCAAAGAAGTGAAATTGCCTAGGCCTTGGCACTCTATGGAGCCCCTGGTAGTGGATCAGTATTTATCCATGGTGTAAGAAGGGACTTTGAGAGCCCACTCCACATAGATGGATACTCTCTCAGCCTAGACACATGGTGGAGGGTCTAGGCCCTGCTCTGAATGATATGACAGTTTTTGTGACTGCTGGTAAGGTTTTCTGTATGTAAGCAGTCATGAAAATATCGAACAAGATGATACCCTAATAATGGATATATTATTTATTGGTGAATTGGCAACTGGGAACTCCACATGAAACAAAAGTAATCCACCACAATTTACTTGTTGACTTCTTTTTTTTTCTTGAAAAAATACAGCTTTTAATAGGGTGGTTTAAAGTTCAGAGAGTTAGTCCATTATCATGGTGGTGGGACATGGTGAGGAGCAGGCAGCCACGGTGCTGAAATAGGAACTGAAACTTTAAGATCTTGATCCACAGGCAATAGGAAGTGAACTGGAATACTGGGTGTTGCTTGATAATATATGTGACCTCAAAGCCCATTCCCATAGTGACAGATTCCTCCAACAAGGGCACTATTACAACAAAGTTACACCTAATAGGGCCACTACCTATGAGTTTATGGGGGCTAATTATATTCAAACTACCACATTCCCCTACTTGGCCCCCATAAGCTTATAATAGTATCATAATGCAAAATGCATTTAGTCTTACTTTAAAAGTTCCCATATTCTACTGTTGTGCCCAGATTTTGGAACCCCAAAAGAACCTGCCAACAAGGAGATGACTCACCGAATGCAAGGACAAAGGTTTCTTTATTGACTCGAGGATACAAGCTGCAGCAAGGACCCCATTCGTTCGGGAATGAATGGAGTACCCACTTTCGACTGAGGGGTGTTCTTTAAGGGAAAATTGTAGGGCTGAAAGCCCCAAGGTTACAGAACTTCTGTGGTTACACAGGACAGGACAAAGATTGTATTCTTCAGGCAATGTGCAATTAAGCAGAATGCTGCAGAGGAAATGAGTTTGTTAATTGTCTCCTGGGCTGGTGACTTCTACAATTGATAATTATCTAATCCTTTTTGGACCAGAAGAATGTGAACACCATTCTAGGGTGTGATATCTGGTCTAAGGGCTTTAATACTGTGGACCTTTGTTTAACCTTGTCTGCTGAGCTGCCTTTTAGGGACTCAAGAGTTTTCTTTTTGGGGCTTTGGAGTCTGGGATTTAGACTTTTATTAATTTTCCCCTTTCACTATCACAGTCTCTACAAAGTTTTATAGTTCTAAGTCTCTTCTGAGATTCATACAATGTCTTTTCTGTAACAATCTGTAAAATCAAAATAAAATCAGATCATATATTTTCCAAACTATAATGGCACAGGATATACATCACCATTACAAAACATACAGAAGGGAACATAGTGGAGAAATACCAGAACAAAGAAAAAATGAAAACCATCTGGGCAAACTGCATACTCTGAATCTCCATGTCTGATCTTTAAAGTCTTCAGATCTCCAACTGCTTTTAGCTTTGTGGACAGAAACTTTCTTCTTTCTCTTGGGCTGTTTCTACTCCCAGTTAGAAGCTTTAATGTCAAGTATCCCATGCTCTCACATCTCTAACATTTTGGGGTATTTTAGAAGTTTTACATCTATGAACAGAATCCATTCTGGATCTCACTTATTGGAATAGCCCCCATGGATTTTCAGGCTTCATATGCAGATTTCCTTCAGTTTTGGGTTTAAGAATACAGGGTAAATATACAGTTCTTCTTGTGTGATATTAATTCATGGAATATTCTTATATGCCATCGTATAGCTTTCATCCAATGGCTGATGGAAGCAGAAGCAGACACCCACAGCTAAACACTGAGCTGAACTCTGGAATCCAGTTGTAGAGAAGGAGGAGTGATGAGTAAAGGATCAAGATCAGGCTGCAGAGACCCACAGAAACAGCTGACTTGAACAAGGGGGCACTCATGAACCCCAGACTGATATCTGGGAAACCAGCATAGGACTGATCCAGACCCCCTGAACCTGTATGTCAGAATGGAGATCTGGGCAATCTATGGGGCCTCTGGCAATGGATCAGTATTTATCCCTAGTATACAAATAGACTTTGGGAGCCCACTCCACATAGATGGATACTCTCTCAGCCTAGACACATGGGGAGAGGGTCTAGGCCCTGCTCCAAATGATGTGACAGACTTTGAAGATCCCCCATGGAAGGACTCACCCTCCCTGTAGAGCAGAAGGGGAATGGGTACTTTTTGACTTCTATTGCAATTGCTTTCCATATAGGGAAAATAAATATTTTCTCTTTGAGAAAAAGAATCAGGATATTTTACAAAATAGAATGGAGAATCATATACTCAGTCATTACCAACTACCCTAAGGTCATAAGGATGCCCATTACAATGATGGATTGGATCTGTTTGGATGCACAGTCCTTCATGGGCTTAGCCATGGCAGGAAAGATACTACAGTGAAACTTGATTCCTAGAATCCTTTCATGACCAGCATATGGTAACAAAGGATTTTGTGCTTTCCTGCACTGAAGAAATATCTCATTTGCCCATAATACTCAGCCATAAATTGCTCATCCCTCCCCTCAAAGAGGTAGCCATTGGACTGTAGGTATCATTGGAATGGTCGCAACATTTGGCAAATGCAAGGTTTACTGATGGTTCATCAATGATTAATGGAACCAACACTAATGGAAAGTGGCAGCCCTTAGACTGTGTGAATGAATGGTCGTTACTAGGGAAGAAACCACAAAATCAGCACAACACTACTAAGTATAAGACACATAACTAAGAAAGCAAAACAAAAATCTCTGTATTCTCCAATTCACAGTGGGTGTGCCACTACATACCTACATAGTCATCAAAATGGAAAACTATGGAGAGGTGAGTGTCTGGATCCCCTCCTGGAGGACCCTGCTCTTAGGCCCTAATTGAATCACGCAAGTATTGTGCAGCATTCCCAGCCTCTGAGACCTCAGTAAACTGGGAACAGCCTCTCCACACCCCAGGCCATGGCACATGGCATCTGTGAACACCAGAGCCTTGGCCCTACCCCCACCTGGAAAGGTGAGTATCTGGGTGCCCAATGGAGGACCCTACTCTCTAGGCCTTAACTGCATAGGGTATGTTCCACACCCAACCTTCCACCCAGCTAAGCTCCAGAGACCTAGGAGCAGTCTCCCCACATCCCAAACTTCACTTGCAGCATATGCTCTGACAGAAGGCTTAGCCCTGCCTACACCTGGAATATCCCCAGAGCTGTATTAGAATCCTGCAAAGGCATAGACCTGCCTTTACCTGTAAGAAGAATGACAACCTATGCTACAGGTGCCACCTATACCAATTGGAGGAAGAGCAACCTGCTGAAACACAGGTCACACCAGAACCAAATGGAGGGAAAGATGGGGACATGACAGTCTAAGAACACATTCAACAACATTAAGAAATAAATGGCACCAAATAAATATCATCAAGACCTGAACATCCCAATGCAGATGAATCAGAAGAAAACAATCTTTAAAATAACTTTATGAAGATGATAGAGAACCTTACAAAGGAAATTAAAAACTCCCTTAAAAGTGGAGGAAAAGCCTGGTGGTGGTGTCACACATCTTTAATCCCAGCACTCGGGAGGCAGAGGCAGAAGGATCTCGGAGTTTGAGACCAGCCTGGTCTACAAGAGCTAGTTCCAGGACAGCCTCCAAAACCACAGAGAAACCCTGTCTCAAACCCCTGCCAAAAAAAAAGAAATGCAGGAAAAGACAAACCAAAAAAATGGAAGAAATCAAGAAATCCCTTAATGAAAGAAAGTAAACCTAAGGCAAAAACAACCAAACAGGATAAGAAAACAGTTCAAACAGTTCGAGACATAAAAACTGAAATAGAGACAATAAAGAAAAGGCAAACTGAGGGAATGCTTGATATGGAAAATTTGGGAAAATGATCATGACTACAGAAGCAAGCATGACCAAGAGAATACAAGAGATGGAAGAGAAAATCTCGGGTATTGAAGATACAATAGAAGAAATAGATTCATCAATTTAAAAAATGTTAAATCCAACAAATTCTTAAAAGAAAATATCCAGGAAATATGGGACACCATGTAAAGACCAAACAAAAATAATAGTGATAGAAGATGAAGAAGAAGAAGAAGAAGAAGAAGAAGAAGAAGAAGAAGAAGAAGAAGAAGAAGAAGAAGAAGAAGAAGAAGGAAGGAGGAGGAGGAGGAGGAGGAGGAGGAGGAGGAGGAGGAGGAGGAGGAGGAGGAGGAGGAGGAGGAGGAGGAGGAGGAGCTAAAAGGCACAAAAACATTTTCAATAAAATTAATTATAGAAGAAAAATTTTGCAACATAAAGAAAGACATGTCTATGAAAATAAAAGAAACTTACAGAACACCAAATAGACTGGACCAAAAATATTCCCTCACCACATAATAATCAAAACACTAAACATACAGAATAAAAAAGAATATAAAGAGCTCCAAAGGAAAAAAAGGCAAGTAACATGTAAGGCAGACCTATCAGAAAAACACATGACTTCTCAATGGAAAGACTGAAAACCAGAAGATTCTGGATAGATTGACTATCAATGGATCAAGACTGAACAAATGCCAGAAGAAAACAATCTTTAAAATCTTTATGGATAGAGATTGACTAAAAGTAACACCTTTAATAAGAGACTACAGATGACAGCCCAGACTATGTACCCAGCAAAGATTTCAATCACCATAGACAGAGAAAGGAGATATTCCATGGCAAAACCATATTTAAACAATACATGTCTACATCCACCTCTATACAATGTACTAGAAGGAAAACTCCAACTCAAGGAAGTTAGGTACACCCACAAAACATTGGCAATTGATAATCCCAAAAAGCAAAACACAAAAAAGGAAATCACATACAATACCAACAACAACAAAACTAAAAATAACAGGAATTAACCATCACTGGTCATTAATATCAACAGTCTCAATTAGCCTATAAAAAGACAACAGGCTGACAGAATGGTATGAAGACAGAATCCATCCTTCTGCTGCATACAAGAAACACACCTCAACTTCAAAGACAGACATTACCTGTAAATGGTTGGGAAAAGATTTTCCAATCAAAAGGATCTAATAAAGAAGCTAGTGTAGCTCTCCTAATATCCAAAAATAAGACTTGAAACTAAAATTAATCAATAGAGACAAAGTAAAACAATTTATATATGTCACAAGAAAAATCCATCAAGATGAAGTCTCAATTCTAAACATCTATGCTTCAAATACAAGGGCACCTACATTTATAAAAGAAACATTACTAAAGCTAAAATCACATATTAAACTATAAACAATAATAGTGGGATACTTCAAAACCTCACTCTCACCACTAGACAGTTCTACCAGACAGAAAGAGAACATAGAAATAAAGGAATTTACACAAGTTATGACTCAATTGGATTTAACAGACATCTGTAGAACATTCCATCCAAACACAAAAGAATATAACTTCTCCGCACCTCATGGGATCCACTCTAAAATTAACCACATGTAAGGAAAAGGACACTGTGAAGAAGACAAAACAGCCTCCTACAGAATGGGAAAGATCTTCACCAATACCACATCTGACAGAGGAATAATCTCCAAAATATACAAAGAACTCAAGAAACTAGATACCAATTATACCAAATAATCTAATTAAAAACTGGGTTATAGATATATAAAGAACTCTTAAGAGATGAATCTCAAATGGTGTAAAGGTACTTGAGGAATTGTTCAACATCCTTAGCCATCAGGGAAATGCAAAACAAAACAACTCTGAGATACCATCTTATACCTATCAGAATGCATAAAATTAAAAACACTAATAAAAGCTTATATTGGAGAAGATGTGGACACATGGGAAAATGCCTTCATTGCTGGTAAGAGTGCAAACTTATATAACCACTTTGGAAATCAGTATGGCAGTTTCTCAGAAACTTAGGAATCAATCTACCTCAAGACCCAGAAATACCACTCTTAGGCATATACCCAAAGGATGCACAATAATACCATGGATGACTAGCAGCATTATTTGTAGTAGCCAGAACAACAACCAAAGAATGGATAAAGGATATATTCATTCTTGTGTGTGTGTGTGTGTGTGTGTGTGTGTGTGTGTGTGAGCAGTAAAAAACAATGGCATCTTGAAATTCACAGGATGGAACTAGAAGAAAGCATCCTGATTGAGCTAAACCAGACACAAAAACTATAGTATGCACTCAGTCATAAGTGGATACTAGACAGAAAGTAAATGATAACCAACCTAAACTTTGCCTGAGGAAAATTATAAACTGCCAAAAAAGGAAACACTCCCCCACAGAGTTAGACTTGGGAAGGGGTTTGCTTTTATCTTTCCAGGAGAATAATAGTACCCAACTAAGGAATCTGGAGACCACAAGACAAGTGAAACACCTGAAGGAAAAGATAGATCATCAAAGAAAATGCTCAAAGAAAAGTAGTAAGTTGGCAAAGTGGTATTGTCCACCTTCATCTGACTAGCCCAAAATATTAGCTCAGAGCAACAAATTACTGCCAGCACCATTGCTTTTAAAAACCATGTATATGGTAAGATTTGGAGAAGTTTCCCTGAGGTTCTGAGAGAAGGTACCTTCTTTTGTGTTTGGGTGAAATGCCCTATATTTATCTCTTATGTCCATTTGCTCCATAACATCTGTTAGTTCCCTTGTTTCTCTGTTAAGTTTCTTTCTAGATATCCTATCCATTGTTGAGGGTGGGGTTTGAATTCACCCACAATTAATGTCTGGGGTTTGAAATGAGTTGTAAGATTAAGTAATGTTTCTTTTACAAATGTGGATTTTCTTATATTTGGGGGCATACATTTTCAGAATTGACACTTCATCTTGATGGATTTTTCCTTTGATGACTATGAAAAGTCCTTTTTCATCTCTTTTGATTAATTTAGCTTTAAGTCTATCAAAATAGCTACACCAGCTTCCTTCTTAGGTCAATTTAATTGGAAAATCTTTTCCCAACCCTTTATTCTGAGGTAATATCTGTCATTGAAGTTGAGGTATGTTTCTTGTATGCAGCAGAAGAATAGATCATGTTTTCCTAACTTTCTGTTAGCCTGTGTCTTTTTATAGGTAAATGAAGTCCAAAGATATTAATGACAAGTGAGAGTTAATTCCTGATATTTTTATTGGTGGTGGTGGTGGTGGTGGCAGTGTGTGTGTGTGTGTGTGTGTGTGTGTGTACTTGTTTGTGTCTATGTGTGTGTAATATTTCCTTCTTTGGATTTTGATGATGTGATATTGTCTATTGTTCATGCTTTTGTGCATGTAGTTAACTTTCTGAGGTTGGGGTTTTCTTTCTAGTACCTCTGTAGAGCTGGATTTGTGGATAGATAAACCTTAAAATTCATTTTTTTCATGAAATATTTTGTTTTCTCTGTCTATGGTGATTGAAAGTTTCATTGGCATCCATAGTCTCTTAGAATTTTCAAGACATTCCAGGCCCTTCTAGCTTTCAGGGACTCCTGTTGAGATGTAGGATATAATTCTAATAAGTATGTCTTCATATGTCACCCAGCCATTTACCCCGCAGATTTTAATATTCTTTTTTGTTCTGCATGTTTAGTGTTGTGATTATTATGTGACACACTGACTTTCTTTTCTGTTTCAATCAATTTGGTGTTCTATAAGGTTCTTTTACCTTTAAAAGTATGTCCTTCTTTAAATTATGAAAATTTTCTTCTATGACAATATTAAATATTTTTCTGGCTTTGGCATGAGATTCTCCTTCATTTATTCCTATTATCTTTAGGTGTGGTGTTTCATAGTATTCTAAAATTCCTTTCTGGTTTTTGTTTGTTTGTTTGTTTCCTTGGATTTATAGTTTCTTTGACTGCAATGCCTGAAATTCTCTTTTCCATCTCTTGTATTCTGATTATGATGTTTGCTTGTATAGTTTCTGTTCACTTACCCAGATTTTACATTTCCAGAAATCTTTCAGTTCCCATTTCCTTGATTGTTTCTATTTTGATTTTTAGAACTTGAAGAGTTTCCTTAACTTATTTGTTTTTCTTGGTTTATTGACATTATTTATGGGATTTATTGATTTCTGCCAATTTTGTGGTTGTCTTTTCCTTGATATCTTTACAAGAGTTCTTCATTTACTCTTTAATGACAACTAACACTTTCATAAATTTGTTTTTTAATGTAATTAGCTTGTCCTTCAGCAAGATTGTGATATTCAGGCCTTGCTGACATTTGACACGTAGGCCCTCTTGCTGACATATTTCCTTGTCTGTTGTTGACTGTATTCTTACTCTGGTGTTTAGGGTTTTGCGTTTGTGATTATTAGGACTAGGACATAATTTCTGAGTTTGTCTTTGTAGGATTTATGTTTTATCCTTTGTTTCTGCTTACTCTTTGGTCTTCTAGTCTTTATGGCCTGAATTTATGCTCATTGGCAATATCTATGATCTAGCTTGGAGCCTCAGTCCAAATGAATAACTGGGCTCTGGTGATTAGTCTAGCTGGCACTTGGTGCAACAGGGTTTCTGTGTTCTTCTGACTGGTGTGGCATGTGCCTGATCTGAAGAAGTCATCCAAGATTAAGGTCAGGGCCTAAAAGTGAGGCAGTTGGTGATCTGGAAAAGCTTGGGCTATGGGACAGTTCTTTGGGATCATAATCTATGAAGTAGAACATTTCAACTGGCAGGCCGGTCTTTCACCTATTCATTTGATTTTGTGGTCTGTTCTTCAAGACTGTTTTCTGTCAATATCACATTGGGCCATGTCATAGTGATAGTTAATTCTGCCCGGGACACTGTTTCAAACTGCTAAGTCCTCCTTCTACATAGAGAGAATCCACTAGAAGTTCCCCATTTTCTAAGTAAGTATCTGTCTCTGTTTGCCACACTTACCACGAGTGTTGGTGTGCATACAGAGCCAGGGTAGCTGCTCAAGAGCATCTACCCCGGGCTTCACTTTTCCTGCTTCTCA
Organism: Cricetulus griseus; assembly: GCF_003668045.3. Lineage (NCBI taxonomy): Eukaryota > Metazoa > Chordata > Mammalia > Rodentia > Cricetidae > Cricetulus > Cricetulus griseus. Next base: position 12,050,677 of record NC_048602.1, on the reverse strand, counting down.
GTTCCTAAGCTCAGGGACACTATGATACCTACCACAGATATTGTGAAGAGTTAAGGACACAGCATCACCAAAACATAAATTCTGTGCTGACTCAGGACAGGCCTCCCAGGCACACTTATCACCTGCCTCTTCTGGCTTCACTGGAATCAGAACAGAAGCCAAACACCAGCTGAGACAAGATGGGATCTGGGAGAATTTGGGCAAAGGAACATGAGCATGCTTCAGAGCTTTGGGTTATTCTCTGAGTCATAGTGATTGTGGAAGCAAATGGAGGGGGCATTAAAGCATGAGTTAGTGATAGAAAGAAAAATCTATAATATCTACCGCAGACATTGTGAAAAGTTAAGAAAACTGCATCATGAAAACATAAGTTTCATCTGACCCAGGATATGCCTTCCAGGCGCCCTCATCACCTGGCTGTTCTGGCTGCATTGAATTCAGAGCAGAAGCCAATTAACAGCTGACATTAGACAGGATCTGGGAGCATCAGGAATGAGGGAACATGAGCATGGCTCAGAACTTTGGGTTTTCCTCTGGATCATGGTGATCTTGAAAGCAAATGGAGGGGATATGAAAACATGAGTCAGTGACAGAAAGAAAAATACACTTGGCCTTAAGTAAGGCCTCTTCCTGGGAAGTTCCTCTCTCTTTTGGGAAGACCCACACTACACATTCCAACATCAGTCTAAGATCACCCAAAAGAAATAAGAGATATACAGAGAGGAGAAAGAATCATAACAGGAATCTCATGAGAGGATCGAGATGTGTTTGTGCCCATGACAAAGGCTGGGAATGGATTTTAGTAAACATCTTAAAACCAAGGCTTCACCTCATGTTATTTCAGGGATCCACTTACCAAGACCTATAATTTTCTTCATTTTGGTCCTATTGATGCTGATTGTCAAGTCCTGGACAAGGAAGATGTAGGATCATCAATTATGAGGAGTGATGTTGGGAGTAAAGTGCTCTTGTCAGCATATCTGGGGCTCACCGTTAAGAAGACAAGAGGACTCTTCAAGTGGACAAGAGGCAACATGGCAGAAGAAGTTGAGATTTAATGCTGTATACAAATGAATACATGTGAGGGATATGATCTGGTCATCTGAATATTCTTGACCAAACAGAATGAAAAAGCATGCGATGTCAGCAGAGGAAATGGGAAATCCTGACCAATACAAGGCTATCATATCTCTGGTATAACCTTAGTTGAGCAGGGCCCACCCAGCTTAGGTATCTGCGTGGTGCATCTGTGTCACAAACAAAAGAGTGGCCAAGTGTCCTGGCTCTAGACATCTGTATTTAGGCAGTTGTTGCCAAGACAAAATTGAAAATTCTCACAGGCAATTTTCAGGTTTGAATGCATCTCTTTGGGTGGCATTCATTAAGTTTACAGTCATAGACTCCTGTGTTAGTTATGGCATACATTAAAGTGATAGTTCAGTTGCTTATGACAGCTTCAAAATTTGACCCTCTGTAAAACTTTGACAATTTTTCCTCCACAGGTAGACTGTATTTTACCTCTCATGTACATGCTTTAAGTCTTCAATCCTTAACCTCCATGGGGTTAGAATCATTGCTTGTGATAGTAACTCTGGGTAGCACTGCCATGCAGAAAACAGACAGCCTTTTTCAGCAGTCTTGGTCTTTCTAACATCCACCCCCAATCAGCATCCTTAGAGAAAGAAGCAGTAGAAGAATCACAGGTACATGGAGTAAGACTTGAGTGCTCAGAGGTGGCAGGTCTCCTGTGCTGTGTGGGAGAAATAGTCTTGTCATGTGTGAGCTGAGATCAGAGTTGATGACACATATCTAGGATGTGGAGTCAGATGACCATTGTCTCTCCTGGACCTCACTGAAAAATTCTTGCCTTACACCAGAGAGTCCCATGTTTGTCTAACTGTACTGATGCCCACTGTTGAGCCTGGGCTGGTATCTTCCAAGGCAATGATACTCAAGGAAATCCTACAGGTAGGACAGAATAAGACTTCCCATTGAGCTTCCATGAGAAGCACCCACAGACTGTCCTTCTGATTTGTGTACATAAATCTCAAACATGAAATGAGGAGCATGCCTGTCATTCAGCTAAATGATCAGGCTGGACCATAACATGGGCCAGTCTTCCCAGGTGTTTTGTGGTGACCGAAATCAGGCACAAGTCCCCAAAACACAAATGAGTCTCAGAATCATCTAGGAAAGTGAAGAATAAGGGTACAGTTGAGCTTCAAGCAAAACCAAATTATCTTGGCCTCTAATGCTCTGTCTTGCACAAGTAAGGAGCATAAAGAAATATTTCTTGAAATGTAATTTGCTGTTTTCATTCTTCCTTCCTTTCTATGTGTATCTCTTTTTACTTCATGTATATCTATGAACTACACACATGCCTTGTGCCCACAGTAGCCAGAAGAGGCCATTGGATGCCCTGGAAATGGAATTATAAATTCCTATGAGCTGTCATGGGTGTCCTCTACAAGATCAATCATTGCTCTTAACCACTAAGCCATCTCTCTAGCATTCCCAGGTGGATGTCTTCAAAGGCAAATATTCCTGGTAGAAGGTAGAGGTAATTTTGATACAACTAGGTTAGGGATTTTTGGACTTTAACATTTTCCATATAAGACCGTTGTTACTCATACCCAAGGATTGTTTCTCTAAGAAGTGCAGTGAGGTATGATGAGAGACAGATGCTGATATTATTTGAAATAGTGACTTCCTGGACACAGAGAGCCCTGTGTTAGATGGAGGATCCATTGGAAAGAAGAAAGCAAAGGCTTGTCCTTTGCCTTTCTGGAGTAGTGGTAACAGCACTCAAGAAAACACACAACTTCCTGTCTAGCAGATGGTTTGCAGAGTCCTGGAACTTTGTACAAATTCTCTGAGGCAAATAGTTTAGTTGTAGAGTCAAATCTAACTGTCCACTTGCATCCACTTCCTGGAACAGCCGTTCCTTCAAGTTGCCATTGACTGAGATTAACAACTCTGAAAAAATTCTTTTCCATCCACAGAAACCTGAGGTCTCCAGGGTGAAGACACTGTATACAAGGTTGTACAGAGACAATTTGTCTGTCAGCCATGGCCTGTGTGAGGCAGATTACACACAAGGGTTTTTATGTCTGTGTCCTAAAAGATAGCACACATGTTGAATGCATGTTGTCATGGAGATAAAGTTACCTCAAATATGAACAGGGCCCTGACAATTGTACAGGGCAGTTATATAGATCAACACCATCTGTTACTGCTTGCCTGTAGGAGAGAATTCAGTAGACTTAATCCCTAAGGACATTCAGTCATTAGGAGGACCTATGTCCCTTCTCCCTTCTTTGGAGACCTTGACTGTCTTGTGAATGCTTATATGCCCATCACAACCATTGGCTATTGGCCTGGTCAACAGTGAAGCTTGGGTGTCTGTGCTGAGACTCAGGAGGAGATGACCAGTTGAGTATTGGGTGCCCAGGGTTTGTGTGGAATCCCCTGGAATTAGAGTTAGGTGACATTGTTATTCCTCTTCACATAGGTGCTGGGAACTGAACTCAGGTCCTCTGGATCAGCAACAAATGCTGTTAAATACTGGGTCACCTTCCAAGTCCTTCATTCTCATTCTCTTCCTCGTTTGCTTTATGGATCTAGTCAACTGTCTGCCTTGCAGTCCAATGCTACTTAGGCTTTAATAGGATAGAATGACCCTGTTGTTTGGGTATGATCCAATGTGTAGAAAATATGGGAGATCTGTGGATTAATGAATAAATGATCAAATGAATGATTATACAAGAGCACTGGCCTTTAAGTAGTATCATGTTGGCACATAGCAAAATAGGGTAATACTACAGCTTGACTTTTAGTTTACAATTACATATACATTTTATGTATAAGTATGAGAGCTAGAATGTGTGTGTATGTGTGTGTGTTCTCATGCATGCATCAGTGTATAGTTAGAAAATGATACTCTACACTTAAGGAGAATAGAGGATATGAGTGAATTGGTTCTCTCCTTCTACCAAGCTGAATCTGTATATTGAACTCAACATGTCAGTCTTGGAAACAAGTGCTTTTTCCCATTGAGACATTACGGTGGCCCACTCTTCTGTGATTTTCATTTAGAGGGAAAACAGCTGCCTCTTAAATCTGGTTCATAGCATAGCACTGAAGTAAGTCAAAGCAGAAAACATGTTGCCTATTGGCTCATTGACTGGCTCGTTCTCATTCTCTGCCTCTGCTTATCTATCATTATTAAACAATCAAGGACCAACTGCCTAGGTATGGTACTGTTCACAGTGGCCTGGATCCTGAATCAGTTAAGACAATATCTCACAGATACGTCCACAGCCTGCCCTGATAAAGACAGTTAATCATTTGAGACACTTTTTCCCAAAGTATAACTTTGGTGTTGTGTCAAAGTGACAGTTGATGCTAAGATACTATTTCCAACTGTTAAGTCCTGCTCCTCCTCCACGGGGAGATTACAGAGCATTATCCATTCTCCAAGTGAGTGTGCCTCAATGTTTGCAGTTGTTTTCACCTGGGCTGGTATCCACAGGCATCCACATCTTGATTTCTAGGGCACAGCCCAGAGCAGCTGTCCTGAGTTTCACTTTTCCCATACCCCAGATGCTGAGCCTAGAGAGATTCTAATGTCTACCACTGACATTGTGAAGAGTCAGGAAAACAGGATCATTGAGACAATAGTTTCACTGTGACTCAGCACAGGCCTTCAAGCACATGAATCTTCACCTGCCTCTTCAGGCTCCATTGGAATCACACCAGAAGCTACTCACCAACTGACACAAGACAGGAGCTGGAAGCATTTGGGGGCTAAAGAACAGGAGCATGAAACAAATCTCTGGAAGTTCTCTCTGGGTCACTGAGATTATGACAGCAAATAGATGGAATAGGAAGGCATAAATGAGTTACAGAAAGAAGTATCTACTTGAACTTAAAAAGAGTCCATACACTTGGGAAGTTTCTGACACCTGAGAAAAGGCCTTCACATTCCAAAGTACAGCCCAAAGTGAAAAAAAGGAAAATCAGAGATGCAAAGAGAGGAGGAAGACATGGAGCTGGAATCTCACATGAGGATTGGAATTTTGTGTTCATAGTCACCAGCTTGGAATTAATTTCTCTATCAATAAAACCAAGGATTAACCCCAAATCTTGATGCTCACATTTTATTTCAGGGATTCATTTACCAAAACCTGTAATATTCTTCACTGTGGGAAAAATGTATATAGAATCTGGTATTGTTAATAGTGATGCTGGGGATGAGGAATTTTGTGCAGATGACTTGGGTTTCCCTTTATCAAGCCAAAGAACTGTTCAGGTGGATGAGAGGCAATGTGGTAAAAGAGACTGATGTTTGCCCCTGTATGCAAATGAATATCTGAGGGAGATATGAGAAGGACATCTGGAGTATCTCAAATGAACAGAATAAAGATGGATGTGATGGCAGCAGAGGTAAAGGGAATTGGCAGTCTGTAGAAGGCCATATTATCACTTTGAGCTGTGATGTAACCTTGCTTAAGCAGATCCCAACCAGAGCTAGATCACAAATTAGAGTACTAGAGTAGAAGAGTACTAATGTAGCGTGCACAAGCCCCTGATGCATCACAAGCACAACACATGAAAATCCCACTGTATACTCATGAGTTCACTGAGCTTGAGTCCAAGATATTCCCTGTGCCTCCATCACTATGAGCCTCTCTAGGCAGGAGAAGTCCCTCCAGCCCATTCTAGCTCAATGCTTGGCCTAGCTACATGTGCTTGGGCTAGGTCACGATGCTCTGGCCAGTCTAGGTCTCTGTGTGATGGGTCTCTATCACCAATCCAAGAGAAACCAAGTGTCCTGGCTCTGGATATCTAGATCTGGTAATTATAGCCATGCTGAAACACAAATTACACTCAGGTAATATTCAGGTTGGAAGGGTTATTTACAATGGCAAACAGGCAGTTCCAGATTTCACAATCTTAGGGTCTGTGATTGTGACATCAAGAATGTTAGAATTCTGTTGCTCTCTGACAACTTCAGCCTCCTAATATCATCACTTCCTATGACCAAAGCATTCAGACACATGAATCTATGTGGGCCATACCTATGAAAACCACCATGCATTGGCACAGTAAGTAAACAAATATATTTACAGCATGGGAAACACTGAGGCTTCAAACAGAACCATTGCTTTCTCCCTAGCCTGCAATGCACTCTCTCACACAGGTAAGGACCATGCAGACATATTTCCTGAAATACATGTGGCTTTTTTCTTTCTTCTATTTTTTTATCTGTATGACATTTTTGACTGCACGTATGTATTTGACAACCAGCATGCCTTCTGACCACAGAAGCCAGAAGAGGAGATTAGTTGCCCTGGAACTGGAGTTATAAATGGTTATGAGCTGCCATGTGTGTTCAGGGAATAGAACATTGGTCCTCTATGAAAGAAATCATTGCTCTTAACCACTGATCTATCTCTCCAGCCATTCCAGTTGGATGTCTTCCAAGGCAGATCTGACTGGTAGAAGGTAAGAAGCAAGAAATTGCTAGGACCCTGACTGAAAGGGACAGTTGTGTTTGGTAGATCTTGACTAGGCATTTTGGAGGCTAACTTATTCCATGTGTGAGGTTTCTTACTAATACCCAGGATCTAAGATCAGTAACTGCAATCATTAATTCTATAAAGAGCATAAAATGCCAATCTGAGAACAAGATGCTAAAACAGATTTATTCAGTAACTTCTACAGCAGAAAATCCCTGTGCTAAATACAGTATATACTGGAAGCAAAAAATTTAACCATTGTCCTTTATTTTCCAAGTGTAGAGATAGCAGCATACAAGGAAATACATGACTTCCTGTCTAGTAGGTGAAGTGTGGAGACCTGGAATTCTGCAGAAATTCCCCACAGGCAAGTGGCTTAGTTCTAGAGTCTGATCCAACTGTCCATTTGTTTTCATTTCCTGGACCAGACAAGCCCTCAAGCTGATGATGACAAAAATTAACATCTCCGAAAAACAGCTCTCCTAGCACCACAGACATTGGAGAGGGTATCCAGGATGGAGACACTCTCTATGCCAATTTAGACAGATGATTTATACCTCACATCTTCCATCCATAACTTTTGTGAGCCTAATTTTATCGCTATGCTTCCTCTGTCTTGATATTCCAATGAAATCACATATGGTAAATTAATATTGTCATAGCAATAAGGTAGGCTAAGTATGAACAGGAGGTAACATTTGGGACAGGACAGCACTCCAAGTCAGTTATGTCTGTTACTATTTACCTACAGAGAGAGTTCACTAGACTGAATCCATGAGGACATTCAGTCATTAGGAGTACCTGTGTCCACAGCCCCTCTCTTGGGGACCCTGACATTCCTGTCAAGTCTTACAAACCCATCAGGAAAGTTGGCTATGGGATGAACAAATGTGCAACTACTTCCTCCATGCTGAGACACGGGACATGCCCAGGTGACCAAGCCTAATTGGGGCTCTCATGACAACACTGCCTGGTTCCATGAGCTAGATGATACAGGCAACTGATAAATCACCCTTCTCTGCTAGTTCTAGCAGGTCATATTCCAAGCCTGTTAGTCCACACTCCCCGGCTCACCTGGAGTCAGGAATCTGGGAGAATAATGTAGAGCCATGACTTCCTGTGATGGGTCTCCCTCTAATAAAATCCTATAGTGCCCTCAACTAGAGCCTCATTGGGTCCCAAGGTTTTTCCTTAGGTTTACTGAATAGGAGATCTGAATAATCTGGACTTGTTCTGATTCTTTGGCTGAGTTACCCCACCACTTATCCTGTTCTCAACAGGATGAATTCAGATAGAAGATTGACACTGCAGTTGATCTATACTGGGTGTGCCTGCACTAACTGTTTAAACCCCAGTGTGGGCTGAAAATTAAATAAAATGAAATAAAAATTTAGAAAAATACCATGTATCCATCAGGATGTGGTTGGAGACAGCAACAACCCATTGGCGCACATTGTCTCTCTGCCATGAAGTGCAGGCCTCAGTAAGCACTGATTGATGGTTAGTACAACTATACATGTCCATAAATGTCAATGATAGTAGCCCATTTTCTTCACTAAAACTTTCTTGACACTGATAGAAATTAAGAAGTTTTTAGTTTCATGCTTTTACTATCATTCCATGTCAGACTATGAACAAATAGATTGCCAGGCACTGGTGACACGTGCTTTTAATACCAACACTCAGGAGGCAGGGGCAGGTGGATATCTGAATTTGAGGGAAGTCTGGTATAAAGAGTGAGGCCCAGGACTGCCAGAGCTACACAGAAAAACCCTGTGTTGAAATTATGTCATGCTCAGCCCTAATGAATGAGGAGGAGCTTGATCCTGCCTCAGTTTAATGGGCATGGCTTTGTCTACCTCCATGGAAGTCCTTACCCTATGGCAGAAAGGGATGGGGGTGGACTGGGGGAGTAAGGGTGGACAGGAAGAGGGGTAGGAGGGAGAACTGGGGTTGAAATGCAAAATGAACTTTTAAAAAATGGAAAACCAAAAGAAAAAAGAAAAAATGAACTCATAGAATATTCTCACCTTCAGCTTAATTGTGCAAAAGTGATTGCAAGATGAGTTAGTCAGTATGAGGAGGGTACCAGCAGGTTAAAAGTAAGGCTAGGAACTGGATGGAAGGCTTATCGTTTAAGAGCACTGCTTGCTCTTTCAAAAGACATGGGATCAATTCCCAGAACCTACAGAGCAGCTCACCACAGCATTTAACTGCAATTCTAGAGAACCCAATGCCTCTACTGGATTCTGCGCGCATTGTATACAGATGGTGCACAGACATACTTGGAAGGAAAACACTCATGAACATCAACAAATCATGTTGAGTTCTTTAAAAATAAATAAAAACTGAGGCTAGACAAGCTAGAAAAATCTTGGTCCATTTCCATTTCATGGGACCCTGGACATATGTCCTAAGGCAGGTGTGTTCATCCCTTAGGTTCAATGACAGTGTCTGGATGGTTCTATAGAATTTCGTTGAGAGAAGAAATGTAGCATGACCTGATTTAATTAGTGCTCGAGAACATGTCATTCAATTTTCATGGAATTGTATTCTGGGGTTTCTGAATGGCTCAACCCATCTGATTTCAGGTGTGATCACAATTAAGAACATTTAATTAAATTAACTCTACTTTTAAAAGAGTAACTTTATTAACACTAGAAGTGAAATTGGAGAACTTGCTGACCATTCTTCAGATAAATAAAATTTTCATGACTACTCGACAGTTACTGGGGTAATTACAGAGTGGGTTACATAAAACAGACAAATAGCTAGAAGCCCAGAACCTACAGAGATGGAATCATGGAGAAACACGAAACTGAATACATGAATAATTCACAAGATAGAACCAATAAAGACATTTTACTAAAGTGAACAATTTTTAATGATGAAAACAGACAAACTATGGTAGAAGAGAGGTCAGTGCTTTAGTGACACTGTGAAAAAAATCACTGCCAACTCAGTATCCAGTGGGAACACGGATACCTTTCCCTTTAAGACCAGAATCAACACAAGGATGCTGAAGTGGCCACTTTTCTTCAGTATTCTCTTAGACGTCCTAGACAGAACAATTAGGCAATGAAAATAACTTAGAGTCGTCCAATTAAATGGCTGTAAAAGATATCTATGGATCACATGAACTTTTTTTGGAAAATCTTAAAGATTCTAAAGAAGTTTCTGGAACTGGTGAACAAACACACCCATCTGAGCTCTACTTTTGTAAACTAACATTACACACAAACCATTAGATGTCCCATTATGTCACTTGCGTAGAGAAGCTAAGTAACTAGAAAGACTGAACTGGGACACATGCATCTCCCTGGGAAGTAAAAATCGAAGACAGTTTGTACATGAATGGGGCATGTGGGGATGGGAATAGAAGGAAACAGGTGGTGGAAGGTGGGACAAAAGAGGAGAGTAATGACTGGAATGCTGGAGAATTAGGGGAGCAATGTGGAAACCTACTACAATAGAATCTACAATAGTGACCTGAGTCATGACTCCCAGTTGTGAGGGATATGTAGCTTGAACAAGCTATCTTCTACAACCACAGAAGTCTTCTAGCAGTGGTACTGGGACAACAGTCTAGCCACATAACATTCCACCTACAATCTCTCCTTCCTGAAATATGCACTAGGGAAATGGTGGAACAGAACTTGTGGGGTTGGCAAAAAATGACTTGTACAAATTAGCCCCTATGCCATGGAAGGGAGTCCAGACCTGACACTGCCTGTTTTGCCAGGAACCAGAGACTAGACAGCATCAAAATTCAGGATAGAACCAAACATGACTAGGAAATTTTCAATGAAATGATTACTAATGATACTCTGTTATACCAGTAGTCCAGCCTAACAGTCATCAGAGAGGCATCATCCAGCAACATACAGTAACGGATGCAGAGACATATGGCCGCACACTTGGAAGCACCAGGGGATCCCCACAGAATAGGGGAAGAAGGGATTGTGGAAACCAAAAGAGTCAAGAACATCATGAAAATAAGGAACATGGAATCAATTAAGCAGGGCTTGTAGAGGATCAGAAAGACTGAAGTGATAATCGCAGACCCTGTATGGGATTGAGCTTGGGCCTCAGTGGCGCTCGCTCTGGAGACCAGGCTAGCCTCGAACTCACAGGGATCTGCCTGCCTCTACCTCCCGAGTGCTGGGATTAAAGGCATGCACCACCAATGCTCAGCAGGATTAAGTTAATTTTTAAACAAGGAATGTATTTGAACATATGAGAAGATGTATTTTTCAATGAAAACAATGCACCATTTTCAAAGAAGACTCGGAGTATCCAAAAGTTCGTTCGTGGGGTCCTGCTATTAGTTCCCCTGAGTTCTGAGAGACAGCTGTATATTTAACCCACAACCTAAGCTCCTAAGGCCTTTGAATTTTTGGTTGCCATATCGATGCCTTTATTTTCCTCTTAAGACAACCCCACTTTCAATCCTGTCCTTTGCATGTACACACATGTATCAGAGGATTACAGGCATGGGTCACATGCTTGCTGTGCCTGAGTAGAAGCTAATAATTTTCACCACATAAAGTTTATCCGTTTTATCCCCCATTGATTAAAAATGTTCCCACTCTGCTGTTGGATGAGAGGAGAGGTCACTCAATCATCATGGCCAGGACACTGGGGGACTGGTCTTCAAGCTGAATCCATTGGAGACCTCACACTGATAGTCTCCAGCATCCTCGATCCCAACAGGATCTATTCTGAGTCCACACTTTGTTGGGGACAGAGTTATCCTCTCTGTGAGCTGCAGATTCTCCTTATTGAAGATCCAACGAATAAAGACATCGGTGTTGGGAGAAACGCAGGTGAAGATCACAGATCTATGTCCTGCAACTGTGGTATCAGTGACTTGCACAAAGGGCTGTGTTACGTGCTCTGTGAAGAAACAGAAAAGGGTACCAAATGACAATAATCCTGATAATTCAAGGAGGCCGTATTCAGTTCATACTTTATAAAGCTTCCAGGGGGAGTAATTTGGAGCTGTGACTATAGACATATCTTGTGCTTTGGGTTTGCCATCAAGGGACTGTGTTACTCTAATTCGGGTACTGTTTCCTGTGTCTCAGTTTCCCTGTAATAGGACACACAGTGCGCAGTCAATGCCAGGACCATGAGTTAAGTTTAGCTATGAGCAACAATCTGCACTAAAGATGGCGAGCTGCTCACATCAGCAACATCTGTTACTGTTCGCCTGCAGAAAAATTACCTAAGCTGGTGAAGGAGGAATCTGTAGTAGCTACCTCTTCTGTTTCTGCCTTTGGTGCCTTCACCTTCCTCCGAAGTCTCATACGACATCAGAGCAATATGCTAATGACCCAGACACCTGTGCACTGAGCCTCAGGAGAAGGAGATATACAAGTGACCTACCTAACTGCAGCTTTCATTGCAGTACACAGCTGATGCTATACTCTATGGGATAGTCAGTCCTGTGATTTGGACAGTCTGTCATGCCTTGTTCTTCGTCAGCTCTGACTGGGATTCTAAATGAGCAATTACACATGACTCTCCAGTGTCACCTTGAGGCTATCCAGGGGCAAAGTTTTGGAGTCAGGACTTCCTGGTGGTCTCAGTGAGAACCCTATGGCTTCATCAGCCAGGGTCTGCCTGACTCCCACAAAGTCTTTGATGGCACATGTACATAGAGAGAAATCCAAAGATCTGCACTAAGGCTGACATCCTGGGGCTGTTTACCCAACACAGGTCCTCCTCTCTTCAGGTAAAGACAGGTGAGGGGTTCTCATCTGTTGAAGTTTGTCTATCCAACGGGTGCCATGTAATATGGATTTAAACCCCAGTGGGGGACACAGTGCAGTGGAAGAGAGAGCAGGCACATTCCAATCATGACAGGTTAGTGCATGAAGTAGGATAAGCCACACCCAGCAGTTGGAGACTGTAGAAAGTCACTTACTCTTTACATGAAATTCCACATTTTCCTTTTCAACAGTGAAATCTTTCTTTAAAATTTCCAGTGTGTACATTCCTGCATCTTTCTCAGTGACATGCTGGAGCAGCAGGGATCCATTACTGTACACCATCCCTCTTCTTTGGTGTTCAGGTCCCCAGGAGATGGAATTTGTGCTTCTGGTGTATTCTATAATTTTAAGGACCGAGGTCTCATACTCTGATTTGTACCAGGAAAAGGTTATCAGATCTTCTGGAAGATTATGAACTTGGAGAAGTATGTCTTCACCTTCAAAAGCATATGGAGGAACTGTTTGGATCGTGAGTTGGGAAGAAGGGAGAGTGTTGCAGAACACAGAAAAAGAAGCTGGGAAGGAATGGAGAAAAATCCATTAGATAGGGGTCATTGTGGAAAAGATGGTGACCTCTATCCTGAGCAGACGGATTCATCACTCAGTCTAGAGTTTCAGGTTTGGGTGTGTGTGTATGTACCCCCAATTAATGAAGGGAAGAAACATGACTTCCTCCTTTTCAACAGTGCCCCTGAAGGTGTCACATTTTTGCACGGAACTGTTCCCTTCCATGTCAGCACCCTCAGTCAGATACTGTGCACACTCCTGAACACTGGGATTTGAGAAGATGCCTCCTCTGAACTCAACAGGACTGGAATTTTCACTTTCTAAGTTTTTTCTTCGGTTTCCTTTCAGGCAACACTCAAACACTGACTTCACATAATAGATGCACTTGCTGTTCTGTCAAGTAGTCCTTAGGTCTGGGGTTGTGTGGCAACTGGAGGCAATATGACCTTCAAGGCAGGCTCAGGTCTTTGAAAGGCTTGGTTATGTCAACTTGACACAAGCTACAATCATTTCGAAAGACAAGAGCTCAGTTGAAAGCACCACCAACAGATTGGCCTGTGTGCAGTACAATAGTACACTTTTTTAAAAAATGGGATTTGTTCAAAAGGATTCAGACCAATGCAGGCAATTCAAACCCTGGGCTAGGAGTCCTGGCTGATATAAAAGAGCTGGTTGAGCAAGAGTGAAGGGCAAGTCAATAGGAAACACTCTACTATGGTCTGTGTACCAGTCCCTGGATTTTATTTCTGTCAATCTCAATTTGGAGATCAATACCCAGGTTGACATGAATGTTCTAAAACCATTGCCCCCTATGAGCTTTGAGAGGATGTAAGAGTAGAACACTAGAAAAGGTTCCACTGGGTCACTTTAGTCCAGCATTGGAAAGATGACTGGATTCAGGGCACTATGGTCTAGAACCCCAAGAGACTGGGCTGACTCTGATATCTTACTTTCCATCAAGGTCTTCCTTGATACAAATGAAATCAGAAGATGGAAGCTGATCTATGGCCAATTGTCTCTACCATTGTGTCCTGCGCTAAGTGCTCAAAGCTCCAGCTGGGGACACAGCGTAGAGGGAAGGGTGGCTAGACAAGCCATTTCAGTCCTGTGTGTCTAAGCCCCACCCAGCAATGAACAACTGCAGGGAATCACTTACTGTTCACCTGGAGTTGCACTTGTGCCTGTTCGAGTTGGGTATCTGTTCTCACAATTTGCAAAGTATACAATCCAGAGTCTTCCTGAGTGACATCACGAAGCAGCAGGGATCCATCACTGTGCACTGTCTCCCTGCCACTGTGTGCCGGCCCCCACACAGTGGGTCTCCTTTCTGGTAGATGGTGGGTAGCCAAAAGGTTCTTGGAGTCAATCTTTCCTTTGAACCAGACAAAGCCTACAATATTCTCCGGGGGATTGTGAACGAGTAGAAGAACGTTCCCACCTTCAGCAACACTGGGTGGCACTGATTCAATTGTGGGCTGGGCAGAGGTAGGAGGGCGCCCACACTTCCACAGGAAAGCTACAAGGAAAGAGATCAATCCACTTAAATTGGGACTTTTGTATTTGACTAAGATGAGACCCTGTGTCCTGAGCAGCTGTGTCCATTGTTTAGCCTAGGTTTGTGGGTGAGTCTGTCTCTGTCCTACTGATGGAGGTTAGCACATAACCTTCATGTTCTCAGTGTTCCCACACTTGCTATTTCCACTATATGTCTCTCTGTCTTGAATTATCCATATTGCCCCAGCTTACTGGCATCATAGCCCTGCTCACATTTACAGTGGATTGGTGTTGGGGTGATGCCTGTCTGACCTATTCCTCTACAGAACCTGTGTCTTCACTCTCATTCTCTAGTTTTATTCCTCTTGCGGTTGCAGCCAACATCTGAATTCGCCTTCTAGCTTTCTTCAAGTCCACCCAAATTGACATATCATAAAAAACAGAAGTTGCCTTGTACTTTTTTAAAATACAATGCCTATTAAAAACTCAGGTACATGTGGAAACTGACTGACTGAATGAATGAATGACTGAATGATGTCCCAGAAACCTGTATGCCATGAACTAAATTTAAGAAATTCACAGTTTAGAGATACACTATTAGATCATTCCATTTGCTTGAATTTTAACACTTTTGTACATATTTTTTTTATTTTTCAAACAATCTTTATTTTACATCCCAATCCCAATGTCCCCTCCTTCCCCTCTCCTGCTCTATGCTCTGCCAACTTCCCCCACCCCACCCACCATCTATTCCTCTGAAAGGGTAGGGCCTCCGATGGGGAGTCAACAAAGTCTGTCATATCACTTTGAGGAAGGACCAAGGTCCTCTACACCCCCTGTATCTGAACTAAGCAAAGCATCTCTCCATAGGGAATGGAGTCCAAATATCCAGTTCATGCTCTAGGAATGAGTCCTGGTCCCACTGCCAGTGGCCCCATAAACTGCCAAAGCCGTACAACTTTCATCTACATTCAGAGGGCCTAGTTCAGTCTACCCAGCTGTCAGACTGGAATCAGGGAGCTCTCACTGGCTTTGTCAGCTAGTTTTATGGGTTCCCCCATTATGTTCTTGAAATAATTTCTCATACTATTTTTCCTACCCCTCTTCATCCGGACACTGGGAGCTCAGCCCAGTGCTTAGCTATCAACCTCTGCATTTGCTTCCATAAGTTACTAGACGAAGGTTCTATGATGACGCATAAGCTAGTCATCACTCTGTGGAAGACCAGCCCATGCACCATCTTCACTATTGCTGAGAGTCTAGGCTGGAGGCATCCTTTGGGGATTCCAGGGATATCTTCAGGACACACAATAAAAGTATTTGCCTGAACCAGGAACTTACCTAGTAGCCTGGTTCCATCCCTGGTTTTACAAATCTGGAAATCATGGTCACAGCATTCTCAGACTCACCAGCTGCTTAATGTGTCTGCTGCATTGCCAGGAGACCATGTCTGTTTCCCACTTTGTGTGCTTCCATTGGGAAATACACAGTATCCAAGGGGAATCAAATAGACAGAGGTTCAAGACATCTGAGAAAGACCACAAAGAACATGGCCAGGCCCATTACACAGCAGAGCAAACAGAAGAAATGGAAGCCTGGTCTTGAAATCTTGAACAGGATGAAGGAGCTAACAGCCCTTTTCCAGGAATCAGGTCAGCTCCTCCAACATACCCAGGCTGTAAAACTCCTGATACACCCTAGGCTTTTGACCTCAGTCAGAATCCCAGTCTGATGGTGACTCCAGTTAGAACTGATTTGTTCTAACTGGACACATCACTCCCCTGGTGCCTTTAAAAGCTCAAAGGCAAGTTTGTAAGCTTCCAACTGGAAGCAAATGCTATGTTTCCAGAGCACTGAAAACACAGGGCAGACTGGGTGCCCAGCTGGGTGTCTAGGTCATACCTGAAAGCTCCAGAACAAAAAGAAGCAGACTCATCCACAAGAAGTAGACAACAGGAAATAATCAAATTCAGGTCTAAAATCAATCAAATAGAAACAAAGAAAACAATACAAAAAATCAATGAAACAAAGAGTTGGTTCTTGAAGAAAATCAACAAGATAGACTAACCTTTATCCAAATAGCCAAAAGTAAGACAGAAATTATCCATTTTTTAAAATAAGAAATAAAAAGGGGACATAAAAACACTAAGGAAAACCATAGAATCATTAGGTCATACTTCAAAAATCAGTACTCCACAAAATTATAAAATCTAAAAGAAATGGACAATTTTCTGGATATGTAACATAAACCAAAATTAAATGAAGAACAGAAAAACAATCTAAGTAGACCTATAACACCTAAGGAAATAGAAATATTCATCAAAAGTCTCCCAACCGAAAAGAGCCCAGGGCCAGATGGTTTCAGCACAGAATTCTACCAGAATTTCAAAGGGGAGCTAGTACCAATACTCCTCAAAATGTTCGACCTAACAGAAATGAAAGGAACATTGCCAAACTCTTTTTATGAAGCTACAGTTACACTGATACCCAAACCACACAAAGACTCAACTAAAAAAGAAAATTACAGAACAATCATCCTAGGGAACATTGATGTAAAAATACTCAACAAAATATTGGCAAACTGAATCCAATCAAAAAGAAACATCAGAAAAATTATCCACCATGATCAAGTAGGCTTCTCCCCAGAGATACAGGGATCGTTCAACACTCAAAAATCTATCAATGTAATCCACAATATAAACAAGCAGAAAGAAAAAAATGAGCATCTCATTTGATGCTGAAAAGGCCATGTTTCATATTATCCTTGTGTGTGAGTAGTGTAAGACCTAGTCTAGTGTCTGTGGGTTGATCCAGGACACAGTACTTAAGTAGAGGACAGATAACTTCCGTTCATTGGTCAGACAATGAAGCAAATGCCTATATACACTGTCAGTGATGCATGCCAGCTTGATTTTTTTACTGGGACCATCAAGCTGACAGCATCAGTCCTCAGAATATTGTGGTCATGCTTATAACTTCATGCAAGAATAATGTCTCCCCCACCTTTATTATTTAATACTCAATGAGAGCATCCTAATACTGAGCCTCTCCCCAACTCTGTATCTTCTCCCTGACAAATGCTGGGACTCCTCTCATGCCCTTCTCCCACACAGGAGACTGAAGACAGCAATCCGTCCTCTCCTCTCACAAACTGTCACCTCCTGATCTCCTCATCTGTCAGCATTGGCCCCTGACATATCATGCTCCCTTTGAGGAGGAGTGCAGAGAGGGCCTCCATTGCCTCAGTAAGATGATCCATCATCCCTCTAAGGTACTTCTGGTCCAGCACATCTCTCAAGCTCTACTCTGCATCATCCATCTGAGCAGAGCCTCGTCCCAGACAGGAGCACCTTCCAGAATCCCATTGGCTGAGGGTGTACCTATACTGCCTTGTGTTTTCAATGCTCCAGAAACACGGAATTTGCTGCCAGCAGGAAGGTGGAAAACTTGCCTTTGAGGCTCCAAAGGGACCAGATGAATGATGTTTATAGAAAAAGACAAATCTATTCTCACTGAAGTCACCATCAGACGGGGCTCTCACTGAGATCAAAAGCCTAGGATGTTTCAGGAGATTCACAACCTGGGTGTGTTGAAGGAGGTGACCTGATTCCTGGAAAAGGGCTGTGAGCTCCTTCATCCTATACAAGATCTTCAAGACCAGGCTCCCACTGCCTCTATTTGCTTAGCTGTGTAATGGGTCTGGCCATATGCTTTGTGGTCTT
This sequence comes from Cricetulus griseus, assembly GCF_003668045.3. NCBI lineage: Eukaryota > Metazoa > Chordata > Mammalia > Rodentia > Cricetidae > Cricetulus > Cricetulus griseus. The sequence goes on along the minus strand of NC_048602.1, from coordinate 12,032,659 downwards.
TCTGAGATGCCTTGGACATCTACCTAGCTGATTCCTCTTGGGTACTGTGCATTTCTCAATGGAAGCCACAAAGTGGGAAACAGAGCATGATCTCCTGGCAGTGTAGCAGACACATTAAGCAGCCAGCAGGTCTGAGAATTCTGTGACCATGATTTCTAGGTTTGTAAAACCAGGGATAGAACCAGGCTACTACACCAGTTCATTGTGTGTCCTGATAACATCTCTGGTGAGCTTGGGGGAAACTACAGTTCATATCTGGGAAGTTGTCAAATCAGTATGACCTGCAGGAGAGAATTCCCTGAGCTGGACACAGAGGACAAGCACTTATAAGGAGAACCTCTGTCCTCCATCCCTCTCCTTGGGGACCATGAATTTCATGTGAAATCTCATGTGCCCAAAAGGACTGTTAATCAATGGCCTGGACACCTGTTGAGATGTTCTTCCCTGCTGACTTTCGAAGAAGATGGCTAAATGATGTAGCCTAAGCGAGGATTTCATGACAGTGAACTGTCTGGTTCCACATATCACAAGACTTTGACTAATAGGGACCACTGTTCCCTATCATCAGGAAATCAAACTCCAACGTTTATAAAATGTTCCTTATGAACACCTGCACTTGACTCTGGATCCGAGGTCTGGAGGCAGGGCATCCTGGTGCTGACATCTCTTTGAGGAAGCCATGATTGACTCAACCAGGCACAATGTTCATTCCCTCAGGGCCTTTCTCAAGGAAACATTCCTGCTAAGAACGTATAGAGTCTAGACAGAGGCTGAGTTACCCACCATGCATGAACCTGTGGGCAGTGAAGTCAAATGAAGGATTCTGATCTATTGCCATTATTCTACACCATATGTTCCTTGCACCAAATGTTCAAACCCCAACATGGATGCACAATGCATAGAGAAGGTAGGCACAGACCACTCTCCTGTGTGTGTCTGGTGAACTTCAAGCAGCTCGCAGAGTTCACAAGGAATCACTTACCGTGCACGTTAAGGTACATGGTGGTTGTTGATACCATTTGTCGATATCTATTATAGGTTTTTAGAGTATAGAATCCTGTGTCCTTCCGGGTGACCTTTTCAAACAGCAGAGATCCATTGCGATATATTGTCTCTCTACCACTGTGCGCAGGCCCTGGCTGACTTAAATTGTTGTGCAGTATATATAGTGCGATGTCTTGTGTCGAATTTGTTAGCCCTTTGAACCAGGCAAAGACTATAAGATTCTCTGGCAGATCGTGGACAAGGAAAAGGATGTCATCGCCTTCAGCTACTAGGGGTGGCACTGAGTCAACAGTCACATGGGCAGTAGTACACAGGTGCCAGGGCATGAAAAGGGAAGCTAGAAGGGAATTGAAAAAAAAAACAACAATATTAAGTGGGTGGTAACATCACTCAGATTTGGTGTGTGAACAGGGGTGTGCCCACCCTCCTTTGCAGAGCGGTGCAACGTGAATTCTGTTGACTCAGGGGCATCTGAGTGTGTCGTTAACTCTCTTAGGAATTATCTGTGCACTTGTCTGTCTGGTTTCCACCTCTGCATCCCACATCCCTCCTCACATAGAGTATTTGACGTGAGGAGCAATGCCACTCTGAACTCCTCTGGAGACTCCCCCACATTCTTGTATTTTTCTCTATTCCTTTTGTGATTCTGGCCAAACTCCTGGCTTCAGCATTTGGCTAAACGAACATCAGGTCTACTAGAACACAGGCTTCTTGTTTGTTTTGCTTTCAGTTTTGATATCAGTTTTAGTGGTTTTTGTTTTCTTTTGTTTTTTTGAGAAAGTATTTCTCTGTATAACAACCATGGCTATCCTGGAACTCAGTCTGGAGACCAGGCTGGCTGTTAACTCAAAGAGCTCACCAGCCTCTGCCTCCCAAGTACTGGGATTGAAAGTGTGCGACACCACCATCCTGTGAGCCATGAATTTGTAAGGGAAGGATTAGCCTGACCTTTGGAAGGTTCAGATACTGGAAAAGCCTCCGACACAATTGGATAAAGGAAAAAAAGAAGGAAAGAGGAATGTGTCTCCATGGAATTATATTCCAGTGGGAATTAAATGATTTTAGATTTACTTATGTAAATGTATCTGCTTATTTGTAAAGGATGGTGGCTCCTTGGGCCCATGTGAATATGTTGATACAAGTCTGTGTGGAAACACATGTGTTAGCATGTACAAGTGTGGGTGGTGCATGCCACAGCAACTATATGGAACGCAAAACACAGCCTGCAGAAGTTTGTTCTCTCTTTCTGCTGTGTTGGGGGGGTGAGGATTTGTTTCAGGTTGTCATATCTTCACTCACTGAGACATCTCGCTAGCCCTGCCCTATTTGATTTCTATTTGGAGGGTCCTGTTGCCATGGTTGGGAAGAGCTATCTTCGGAACACTGTAGCTGTGAACATGGAGTGTTTGAGGCTTTTTTTCTTACCATCATCACCCCCTGTCCTCTGAGAGCTTCAGGCTGCCAAGCCTCTGTCCCTCAGTGTGATTTCTTCACCATAACTGCAAACAGAAACCTTGAGTCTCCTCTCAAGTTTCTGTCTTCTTCAGGAAAGTCCAACCTGCTTCTGATTTCCCCTCCACACACAGTCAGAGAGTGGGTATGCTTACCTGTGAACAAAAGCCCCTGCCAAGGAGTGCACCCCTTGAAGAAAAGCACAGAGGACCCCTCCATCAATCTTCTCACTTGCTGTCTGCCCTCTGAGGAGAAGAGCCTCAGCTCCAACACAGAACTCAGGCTCTGTTGTTCTTCCTCCTGGGGTGAGATTTTTTTCTCAGACAGGAACACTTCTCAGAATCCAACGATCTGTGAGTGGTGGGATTTGAGTCCAAAGCACTGCTAAATCCAAAGCACTGACCTGCATCCTTCCCAACTTCCACTTATGTTTCTCCTCTGAGCAATACATTGAGCAACAAGGCTGATAAGCATCCCCGTGCCCTCAGGGGACAATGACTCATCCCGGGGCTGACACCTGCTCTTTCCTTGCCTTGGGTCTGTCAGCACCAAAGAGGGAGCCTCCATCATGACTCTACATCCTGTGACACGAGGACCCAGTTGAACACCTAGTCTACCATGTGATTTCAATGCTATGGGTCATGGGTATTTACTTAATCCCTTCAGGAAAGTGACAGAAATGGCTCTGAGGGCTGAAAAGAGACCAACTTGGTGATGACTAGTGAGGAAGATCAATACTTTATCACTAATGTCACCAGCCAAGTTGATGATCCAGAAAAGAGGCCCAGTAGCAATGGCGTGAGAAGTTTTGTGTGCTCAATATTGGAGAAGAGGTTATATGTGTGTCCTTGAAAGGACTGTTTGCTCCACCTTCCTATGGAGGGTCCCAAGGCAACATTCTAACATTGTCCTGGGTCACCTTTGCCCTTTCCTAGATGATTCCCTGGTGGTCTTCTTTTCTTCCCCTTTGAGAGATGCCAGGAGGGAGGAGACCTTCAAGGTTCCCATGAATAAAGTTGTTCTTAGGCAAAGGAAGGAGACAGTAGGTCAGGACAGGTTCTAGGGAGGGAATTCAAGGTTAGTAGGGACAAAAAGTGAAAGGGGTGATCTCAAGGAAACAATTTTCAGAGCTTTGAGCTTATGTACACCTATCACCCCATAGAGATCACCAGGAGAACTGCAATCTCATGTCTAGGGCAACAGCAAGCATAGTCAAGAAGGCAAAGTAACACCCCTGATACATTTAGAACACATGGGATGCAGAGCCTGTCATCCTGATCACTGTGGTCTTTAGGACTCGTAATTCCATCTACTGTAGGATGGGTCTAGACATGGTTCCAGATTTGTCCTGGGAAGCCCTGGACTAAAGCTGGAAGTAGTGTGAATCCAGGGGAAGGGCATTTTCAGTAGGTGCCTTGCGCTCCAGAAATTTCAGAGGAAATTCCTAGAACATATCTCTTGAGATTAAAAGGACAGAAAACATCTGGGTGCAGTGGTAAATGCCTTTAATTCAAGTACTCAGGAAGCAGAGGCAGATGGATCTCGAAGATCCAGGTCAACCTGGTGTAAGGAAAAGGAGAGGGGAGGGGAGGGGAGGGGAGGAGAGGGGAGGGAGGGGAGTAGAGGGGAGGGGAGGGGAGGCAGGAGAGGAGAGGAGAGGAGAGGAGAGGAGAGGAGAGGAGAGGAGAGGAGAGGAGAGGGGAATGAAATGCATTTTCCAGCCAATAAGTGCCTTCTAAATCCCACCTTCACTTTGCCCATGGTCATTTGCCTTCTTGGCCACACTTGCTGTAGCCCTAGACCTAAGACCGCATTGCTTACAGTATTCTCCAGGGAGCAACTGGAGTACATGTGCTCTCAGAGGGGATTTTCTTGTGCATACAAATCACATTGATTCAAGTAGACGAGTCTTCCCTATACACTGCTCTATGTTTCTTTCTCTTGATGTGATAAAATCACCCTGAAAAAGAGCAGTTTAGCAAAGAGTGTAGAGTCCATTTCTCTTCAGCAACTGTGTTGTTTGTGAACTGAAAGTAGTCAAGGTAGAAAACACGTTGCTTGCTGGCTCATTCACAGGCTCACACTCTGGCTCATGTGTAGCTACTTTCTTATACAATGAATGATCATCTGCCTAGGAATGGTGCTACCCACAATAGTCTGGGCTAATGAGAGCATTCAAGTTCAAGCCTTGATGCTCTCTCAAGGTCCTGGCTAGGGGCTAGACAACAGGCAGGTAGGGCTTTTCTAAAAGGAGTCTGGGGGTGAGAGGGAAATAATCAGCTCATACACACAATCCTCTCAAGACACTTTATTCTTCAAGAACAGTTTCTTCCCAAAAAGTTCTCTCTCTCAAAAGCCCTCTTTAAGATTTCTCTCTATAAGCTCTCTCCTCAAAAGTTCTTTCTCTTAAAAGCTCTCTTAAAGTTCTCTTTATAAGTTCTTCTTAAACATTCTCTAAAGTCCTTTCTAAAAAGTCTCCAAAAGTTCCTTCTTCTAAAAGTTCTTCTGAGGTCTTTCCTATCCCACGATGCTTATAATGTTTATACCCACAGGCACATTTAATAACTCTCTCACAGCCAGGAAGTTAGATAGGTCTTGAGCAAAGCAGGTGCCTCACTTCTGTGCCCTGGACTTGACTTGCAAAACATCCTGGCAAACAAGTCTGAGGCAGGGGGCATGACTTGCAACTTGTGCTGTTAACTGATTAAAGAGGACCACATCAAAGGGGAGAAAACTAAGGCTATGTAGTGTGAGATCTGGAGGCTGTAGCTCTTACAGCTGATGCCCTGGTGAGAAGAAATTCCTTTCTTTTGGGTCTATTTGAGAATACAAAACACCCAGTATATAATCTATATACATCCAGATGCATAGTAACACATATTCTGGAGTTGATACCCAGAATACTAATGGCTGTTTCTGTAATAAATGATAAAGGCTTGTCGCACTGAGTTGTCCTGTATCAATTAACAAAATCACTCACAGCAATGTACAGCTGACCTGACTTGGTTAATTGGGAAGCTGTTTCCTTTTTTATTGTTGTTGTTTTGCTTATTTATTTAATATTCCATCCTGACGACTGTTTCCCTCCTTCCTCTCCTCCAAGTCCCTCTGCCCACTTCCCACAAACCTTTCCAATTATCACCCTGTCTGTTTTTATGCCAATACTATATGGATTTTGTATTACTTAGCTCTATAGAAGAGCTTGAAACGAGGGATGGTGATGTCCCCAGAAATTGCTTTATTGTACAGTATTGTTTTAGCCATGTTGGGTTTTTTGTTTTTCCATAAGAAGATAAGTATTATTCTTTGAAGGTCTGTAAAGAATTTTGTCAGAATTTTTTTTCTTATAGAAGAAAACATTTAATTGACGTGGCTCACTTACAGTTCAGGGTTTAATCCATTGTTACCACAGCTGGAAGCAAGAAAGCATTCAGGCTGATATGGTTCTGGAGAAGGAACTCAGGGTTCTTCTATATTGACTTGCACACAGCAGGAAGTGGTCTGAGGCACTGGGCATATCTTGAGCCCAGGAGACCTCAAAGTCCACCTCCACAGTGACATACTTCCTCAACAAAGGCTACAACTACTCCAACAAAATCATACCTCCTAATTGTGTCACTCTTAATGAGCTTATGAGGGTTAATTACATTCAGACTACCATAGTGGGCATACCTATGGTATGCCTGGATTCTTTGTACACCTACCCAAGAGTGATATGGCTAGACCATATTGTAATTTTGATGGCAATGGTATTGAATCTGTACACTGCCTTTGGTAAGACTGCCATTTTATATTATCCTGCTGATCCATGTATATGGGAGATCTTTCGGATGTCTTCTCCAATTTTTTTTAAAAACTTAAAGTTCTTGTCATACACAAGCTGGTGAAACCCACAGAAACAGCTGACCTGAACAAGGGGAAGCTCTTGGTCCCCAGACTGATAGCTGGGAAATCAGCATGGACTGATTCAGACCCCAGGTATATGGGTGTCAGTGAGGAGGCCACAGAAATCCATGGAGCCTCTTGTAGTGGATCAGTACTTATCCCTAGCATAGGAGTGGACTTTGGGAGCCAATTCCACATAGAGGGATCCTCCCTGAGCCTAGACACGTGGGGGTGGGCCTAGGCCCTATCCCAAAGGATATGACAGACTCTAATGACACCCTATGGAAGGCCTCACCCTCCCGGGGGAGCAGAAAGGGTATGGGATAGGTAGGGTGTTCGTTGCAGGGAGAGGGAGAGTAGGAAGGGAGGGAGAGGGAACTTGGATTGAAATGCAAAACAGTCTTGTTTCTCATTTAAATAAAAAATGGAGAAAAAAATTGAAAAAAGTTCTTGTCATATATGTCTTCCATTTACTTGGTGCCTTATTTAGGGTTTCTATTGCTGAGAAGAGAAACCATAGACACTCTTATACAGGAACGTATTTAATTGGGGTGGCTCAAAGTTTCAGAGGTTTATTCCATTATCGTCCATTATCGTCGTGGTGGAGAGTATGGTGCTATGCAAATACGGGGCCTGAGAAGTAGCTGAGAGGGCTACATTTTCCAGGCAACAGGAAATGGTCTATCTGCCACCAAAGCAAGCTTCCACAAAAGCAACTTCAAAGCCTGCCCCACAGTTGCAATCTCCTTCCAACAAGGCCACACCTACTTCAACAAGGCCACACCTACTTCAACAAGGCCACACCCACTTCAACAAGGCCACACCTACTTCAACAAGGCCACACCTCCTAATAGTGCCAGTGCCCTTTGGGGGCCATTTTCTTTCACATAAGCACATTTGATTAGAATTACATTAAGATATTTCCTATTGTTTGTAGATACTGTGAGGGGTGTTTTAGCCCTGATTATTTCCTCAGCCCATTAATCATTTGCATATAGGAGGGCTACAAATTTTTTGAGTTACTTTTGTAACCAGCCACTTCACTGAAGTAGTTGCTCAGCTCTTTGGATTCCCTGGTAGAATTTTTGATTTATGCTTTAGTAATATTTCTTTTATAAATGTTGATGTCCTTGTATTTGGGTTTAGATGTTCAGAAATAAGGCATCGTCTTGGTGGGATTGTTCTTTGATGAATATCACATGTCTTTCTCCATCTCTTTGCCTTAATTTTGGTTTAAAGTCTATTTTGTTACATATTCAGCTAGCTACACCTGTTTGCTTCTTATGTGATTTCAATGGAAAACCTTTTTCCAGTTCTTTGATCTGATCTGATAGTGAGCCTCCGTTGAGGTTGGGGCCTTGTCATTGGGAAGTTAGCATTGCCTTGGGTGCTGCTGGGGATCTCTGTTCTTCTTACTGGTGTGCCCCATGCCTCTTCTTCTGATAGATGTGTTCTGTCCATGAATAGTGGAAGCCCGTCATAAATAAGGACAGGGCAAGATGGCAGTGCAGTTGATGATATGAGACAGCTTACACTGTGGGATGGGTATTTGGGAACGGAATCTAGGGAGCGTTGCATTTCACCTTGCAGGTGGGTCGCTCACCTGTTCTTCTGAATAGTGCGGTCTGTGCTTCAAGACTGTTTTCTCCTGAGGTGATTTTAGGAAGTCTCAGGGTGACAGATCATGCTAACTAAGACATTCCTTCCCCATTCTCCATGTGAGTGCCTTCTTTGTTTGCTATTGTCATCACACGTGATGCTGTCCAGTCAGAGCCAGGGCACAGCTCAAGGACATCTACCCTGAGTGTCACTTTTCCCATTTTCCAGATATTCATCTCAGGGACACAGTGATGTCCACAACCGACATTGTGAAGAGTTCAGAAAACAGCATTATCAAAATGTAACTCACATTCTGTCAGGATGGGCCTCCCAGGCAAAATCACCACCTGTCTCTTCCTGCTCCATTGGAATCAGAGCAGAAGCCAATTAACAGCTGAGACAAGATAAGATCTGGGAACATCCGGGGTAAAGGAACATGAACATGGTTCTAAGTTCTGGGTGTTTCTTTCTGGGTCATAGAGTTCAGGATAGCAAATGGGGGAGACAGGAATCCATAAGTTAGTGACAGAAAGAAATATCTACTTGACCTTAAGTGAAGTCTCTCTACCTGGGAAGTTCCTCCTTCCCGGGAGAACTCCCAACTTCACATTCCAATACCAGTCCAAGACGAGTCACGAGAAACCAGAGACTCAAGGGGAAGAGGAAGAATCATAGCTAAAATCTTGTAAGAATATTGGGATTTGTTTGTGCCCATGACACAAGTTGAGAATTAATTTCTATGTCTATTCCTAAAACCAAGGTTTCACACAAAGCTTGATACTGTCATTTCACTAATCCACCACCCAAGCCCTGTAGTTTCTTCACTTTGATCCTGTGGTTGGCAATTACTGAGTTCTAGACAAAGGAGATATAGGATTTACAAGTATTGGTAATGATTTTGGGGGATAAAGAGCCCTTGGAAAGATATCTGGGGCTCTTCATTGATAAGCCAAGAGTACTGTGCAGGAGTGTGACTGGCAACATTGCCAAAGAGATTGAGGTTTGACCCTAGATACAAATGATAACCTGAGAGGGATATGATCAGGCCACCTGAGCTATAAGGAGCATACAGAATAAAGCTACATGTGAAGCTTACAAAGAAATGGAAAATTGTGGTGTATAAAAGGTGCTAGCGTCTGTTCTGTTATTATACTTAAGAAGGTCCCAGCCAGAGCTGTGGGGTAGATTAGTAGAAGAGTACTCATGTAGCATACACAAGCACTTTATTCATCAGCAGCACAATGCTCATAATACCTGACTAGGCTCTCATATGTGCACTGAGACGGAGTCTGAGATGTCCCTGGTCTTCATCACCCTGAGCCTGTCTAGAAAGGAAAAGTTCCTCCAACCCGTTCTAGATCAATGCTGAGCCCAGCTGCAGGTGCTTAGCTAGAACAGGATTCCCTGGCCAGCTTAGTTATCTGTGTAGTGGGTCTGTGTTAATACCCAAGAAAAGCTAAGCGTTCCTTCTCTAGCTGTCTGTATGTAGGCTGTTAAAACTATGAGGAAAGAGAACTTACTCACAAGTAACATTCTGGCTGTATGGGTCACCTTGGGTGGCAGTCACTCATTTCCAGATTATACATTTCATAGAGTCCTGTGTCAGTAGTGACACTGAATAAGTGAGAGGACAGTTTCGGTCTGGCACATTCTGAGAGGATGTGACTATATATATCCCACAGGTAGGTTTTATTTTTCTGACACTCATGTACATTCATTAAGGCTAACATTCTCAGCTTGCATGGGGTTGGAATTATTGCTTGTGATGGTGGACTTGGATAGCAATACTGTGCAGACAACAGAGAGAATATGGCCCTCTGTGTGACCTCTGACACTTACCAAGGGCTCTTTAAACCACTGTTGGTCTTTCTAACACCCATCTGCATTCTTTGTCCTTACAGACCCATGCAAAAGACAGTCAGATGTTCAAGGACCTTAGTACTAAGAGATGGTGGGTCTCCTGTGCGATATGGGAGAGGCAGTTTTGCCATGTGTGAGATGAGCTGCAGAACTTGATGATACAGACCTAGCCTCAGGAGTCAGAGTGCCCATGGTCTCCTCTGGACCTCGCTGACCCATTCCTGCCTTGCACCAAAGATTGCTGTGTCCCTCCTGTTGTACTCATATCCATTGCTCAGCCTGGACCAGTGCCCTCAAAGATGATGATGTTTAAGCAAATCACACAAAAAGGACAGAATAAGAGTTCCTATTTATCTTCCCTGAGAAGCTAACAGTCCTCGGGACTTGTGCGTGCAAAAATCAAAAGTGGGCCTGTCATTCAGCTAAATGAGCAGACTGGGTTATAATATAACATGGACCCATCTTCCCAGGTGTTCAATGGTGACTGAGATGAGGCATGGATCCCTGAATTCAAAGGATGAGTCACAGAATGACCTAGGAGAGGGAAGATTATGGGTTAAAGGTGAGCTTGAAACAGAACCGTTGTCTTGACCTGTGATGCTCTGTCTTGAAAAGGTAAGGGCCATAGAAAGATATTTCCTAAAATGCATTTTGCTATTTTCTTTCTTTCTTTCCTTCTTTCTTTCTTTCTTTTCTGTATATGGTTATTTTTGCTACATGCATATCTGTTATAACCAGTGCCCACAGTAACAGCTGACCTGAACAAGGGGGAGCTCATGGACCCCAGCCTGATACCTGGGAAACCAGCATAGGACTGTTCCAGAACCCCTCAACAAGGAGGTCAGTTTAGAGGTCTGGGCAATCTATGGGGCCACTGGTAGTGGATCAGTATTTACCCTTAGTGCACAAATGGACTTTGGGAGCCCTCTCCACATAGAGGGACACTCTCTCAGAATAGACACACTAGAGAGGGTGTAGGGCCTGCTCCAAATGATGACAGACTTTGAAGATCCCCTATAGAAGGCCTCACCCTCCCTGGGGAGAAGAAGGGGGAGAGGGTGGGCGGGGGTAGGGGTGGAGGAGGGAGAGGGAACTGGGATTGACATGTAAAAGCAGCTTGTTTCTAATTAAAGAATAAAAGAGTACAATGAGGCATGATAAGAGACCAAATCTAAAGTTGGGTTAAATTAGGGACCCCCTGGGCAGAGAGAGCCCTGTGTTAGATGCAGGATCTTTTGTAAGGTACAAAGCAAAGCCTTGTACCTTTCCTTTCTGGAATAGTGATAGTAACATGCCAAAAAACACATGATTTCTTTTTCAGTAGGGACCCCCACCCCGTTGGACATCCTTAACATCCAGGCCCCAATTGCCTAGGCCATACTGTACACACCAACCCATCCACTGAAACCCAAGAGACCTGGGAGAAACCCAAACATCCAGGACTGCATCCGCTGCCATTAGAGCCTCAACCCTGGCTGCAATGGGAGGGGTGAGTGCTGGCACCCTCACAGCTGAAGCACTCTAACCCTATGGCACCCCTGCCCACTGAGGCCTCAGAGACCTGGGAGCAGCCTCCCTATACCAAACCATCCAACACTGAATCTGCCACCATTGGAACCTTGGCCCTGCCCCCAATGGAAGAAGTGAATGGCTCGGTTCCTGGCTGGATATCCCTAACTGCTAGGCTGTAATTACCCAGGGCGTGTCATACTCCAACCCCAGCACAAGTAAGCCCAAGGGACCTGGAGGCAGCATCCCCACATGCCAAACCACCCAGCACACATCCTGCCACTGTGGGAGCCTTGGGTCTGCCCCCACCAGGAGAGGAACAGGGACCACCTAAGCCACAGGCCCCATCTACACCAATTGTAGAAAGAGAACCCCCCAATAACAGGCCCCATCTGCTCCCACTAGATGAAGAAATAGGCAGATGACAGTTTAAGAATATACTCAATAATATAAAGAGTCATTCAATACCACCAGAGTCTAGGGGTTCTATACCAGCAAGACCTGAACATCCAAACACAGATGAAACAAAAGAAAATTACCATAAACTAACTTTACAAAGATGATACAGGCCCTAAACAAAGAAATGAGAAAATTCCTTAAAGAGATGTAGGAAAAGACGAACAAAAATGCAACAAATCAACCAATCCCTTAAACAAAGCAAGGAAAGCAAGTAGAAAGCAACCAAACAGAAGATGGGAACAATTCAAAGAGAAACGCAAACTGAGGGAATCCTAGAAATGAAAAATCTGGGTAAATGATCAGTAACTACATACTCGAGCATAATCAACACAATATAAGAGGTTGACGAGAGAATCTCAGATGGCGAAGATACATTAGAGGAAACAGATTCACTGACAAAGAAAATGTTAGATTCAAAAAATTCTTAATACAAAATATACAGGGAATATGGGACACTGTAAAATGATCAAATATAAGAATAATAGTTACAAAAGAAGGTCAGGAAACCACTTCAAAGGCACAGAAAACATATTCAAAAAATACTAACGCTGGGCTATTCTGGCCCCCACAGAGTGCAGAGGTGAGCTGCTACAGCTGCTGTCTTGGGCCCAGCTTCCACCTGCCCACTCTGGGAAATCCTGCCCCAAGGTCTGAAGGAAGACTGAGTCGGTCCCTGAAGACCCAGGGATCCTGACTCTGCTGAGATCCCTGGGCTACTCTGCCCCGAGGCAGTGCAGAATGCAGAGTGCAAATGTGAGCTGCTTTGGCTGCTGTCTAGAGCCCAACTTCCACCTACCTACTCTGGGAACTCCCAGCCTGGGGGTCTGCAGGCAGATTGAATCGGCCCCTGAGGATCAAGCAACCCAAAGTCTGCTGACATCTGTGCCCTAGTCCTGCTCTCGCCCTCCAGGAGAGCGAGGGCCTCAAACCCGCCTGCACCCACCTGGAGACACATCAGAGTATCAGAGCCAATTGCACCCACCTGAAGAGAACCCTGGACCCATACACCAGGAAAGGAAGAGACACCACCTGCACCCACTGGAAGAAGAGATGGGAAGATGACAATATAAGAACACACCCAAAAACAGGAAAACCAATATGACAACACCAGAGTCTAGGGACTCTACAAGAAGACCTAAACATCCCAACACAGATGAAGCAGAAGAGAGCAACCTTAAAAACAACTTCATGCAGATGATAGAGACCCTAAGAGAGGAAATCAGAAAATCCTTCAGAGAAATGGAAGAAAAGACAAACCAAAGGTTGCAAGAAAACAAAGAAAGCTAAGAAAAATACAATTTAAACAGCTGAAGGAAACAGCTCAGAACCTGAAAACTGAAATAGAGACAATAAAGAAAACACAAACTTAGAAAATGCTGGAAGTAGAAAAGCTGAGTAAACAATCAGGAACCACAGATGCAAGCATAACCAACAGAATACAAGAGATGGAAGACAGTATCTCAGATGCTGAAGGTAAATTAGAGGAAATAAATTCATCAAGCAAAGAAAATCTTAACTCCAACAAATCCTTAACACAAAATATATGGAAACATGGGACACCATGAAAAGACCAACAACCTAAGAATAATAGGTACAGAAGAAGGTGAGGAAACCCAACTCAAAGATGCAGAAAACATATTCAACAAAATCTTAGAAGAGAACTTTTCGAAACTAAGAAAGACATGCCAATGAAAATACAAGAAGCCTCAGAATGCCAAATTGAGTGGACCACAAAAGGAAGACCCCTCGTCACATAATAATTAAAACACCAAACGTGCAGAATAAAGAAAGAATATTAAGAGCAGCAAAGGAAAAAGGCCAAGTAACATATAAAGGCAAAGCTATCAAAATTATATCAGACTTCTCCATGGAAACTCTGAAAGCCAGAAGGACCTGGATAGATATTCTACCAACTCTAAGAGAACACGGATGCCAGCCCAGACTACTATAAATGAAGAAAACAAGATATTCCAGGACAAAACCAGATTTAAACAATTTGTAACCACTAATCCAGCCCTACAGAAAGTACTGGAAGGAAAACACCAACCTAAGGAAATTAACTACACTTACAAAAACATAGGCAATAGATAATCCCATTTTATGAAACCCCAAAAGAAAAAGCAGGGTAAATCCACATACAATACCACTACAAACAACAAATCAAAAACAAACAAGAATAAGCACTCAATGGTCCTTAATTCCCCTCAATATTAATGGTCTTAACTCGCCTATAAAAAGACACAGTTGCATTTCTCTGATGGCCAAGGATTTTGAGCATTTTCTTAAGTGTCTTTCAGCCAGTTTAGATTCCTCTGTTGAGAATTCTCTATTTAGTTCTGCACCCCAATTTTTAATTTCATTGTTTGGTGTTTTGGTGGCTAGCTTCTTGAGTTCATTGTATATTTTGGAAATCAGCCCTCTGTCAGATGTGGGGTTGGTGAAGATCTTTGCCCATTCTGTGGGCTGTCGATTTGTCTTCCTGACTGTGGCCTTTGCCTTACAGAAGCTTCTCAGTTTCAGGAGGTCCCATTTATTAATTGAAGATTTCAATGTCTGTGCTACTGGTGTAATGTTCAGGAAGCCGTCTCCTGTACATATTCGTTCAAGGGTATCTCCCACTTTCTGTTCTAGAAGATTCAGTGTGACTGCATTTATGATGAGATCTTTGATCCATTTGAACTTAAGTTTTGTGCATGGTGACAGATATGGATCTATCTGCAATCTTCTGCATATCAGAATCCAGTTGTGCCAGCACCATTTGTTGAAGATTGTATAGATTTAGCATCTTTGTAAAAAATAAGGTGTTCATAAGTGTGTGGGTTAACATCAGGGTTTTCAATCTGATTCCATTGATCTATCTGTCTATTTTTGTGCCAATACTAAGCTGTTTTCAGAACAATGGCTCTATAATAGAGCTTGAAGTCAGAGATGGTGATGCCACCAGAAGATCCTTTATTGTACAGTGTTGTTTTGGCTATCCTGAGTTTTTTGTTTTTCCATATAAAGTTGAGTATGTCAGAATGGCTAAAATCAAAAATACCAATGACAATCTATGTTGGAGAGGATGTGGAGGAAAAGGAACATTCCTCCATTGCTGGTGGGAGTTCGAACTTGTAAGACCACTCTGGAAATCAGTATGGCAGTTGCTCAGAAAAATGGGAATCAGTCTACCTCAAGATCCAGCCATTCCTCTCTTGGGTATATACACAAGGAATGCACGTTCATACAACAAGGACATATGATCAATCATGTTCATAGCAGCATTGTTTGTAATAGCCAGAACCTGGAAGCAACCTAGATGTCCCTCAACTGAAAAAATGGATAGAGAAAATGTGGTACATTTATACAATGGAGTACTACTCAGCAGAAAAAAGCAATGGAATCCTGAAATTCACAGGCAAATGGATGGAACTAGAAGAAATCATCCTGAGTGAGGTAACCCAGTCACAAAAAGACAAACATGGTATGTACTCACTCATATATGAATTTCAGATGTAGAGCAAAGGATTACCAGCCTACAATCCTCTTCACCAAAGAAATTAGAAAACATGAAGTACTCTAGGGGATAAATGCAAGGACCCCAGGAATGGGAAGGGGCAGGAACTCCTGAGCTAATTGGGAGCATGAGGGTAGGAGAGAGGGAGCTTCCAAAATGAAAGCAGGAGAAGAGGAGAGGAGAGGAGGAAATGGAGGAGCAGAAATATTGAGTTGGGGGAAGAATAGAGGAGAGAGAGCAGGATGAGAGATACCATATTAGAGGGAGCCATCATAGGTCCGAGGAGAGATCTGGCACTAGGGAGATTTCCAGAGACCTACAAGGATGACACAAACTGACAATCCAGGCAATGGTGGAGAGGGAAACTTAAAAGTCCTTCCCCTATGATGAGACTGATGACTATTTTTTATGCCATCGTAAAGCCGTCATCCAATGGCTGATGGAAGCAGAGGCAGACACCCACAGATATACACTGAACTGAACTCTGGAACTTAGTTGCAGAGAGGAAGGAATGAAGGAATGGTACCAGGCTGGTGAAACCCACAGAAACAGCTGGCCTGAACAAGGGGGAACACATCGACCCCAGATGCTGTCTGGGAGGCCAGTACAAGACTGATCCAGATCACTGAACATGGATGTCAATGAGGAGGCCTCTGCACTCTAGGGAGCCTCTGGTGGTAGATTAGTATTTTTCCCTGGTGTAAGAAGGGAATTTGAGAGCCTATCCACGTGAAGGGATGCACTCTTGCCCTGGACACATGGGGGAGGGCCTAGGCCCGGCCCAGGATGATGTAGTGGACTTTGTGGAGACCCTGTTGAGGGCCATACCCTGCCTGGGGAGTGGAGGGTGGAAGGGGTGGGGAGTAGGAGAGGTGGAGTAGGAGGGTGAGGGTGAGGGGAGGGAGAGGGAGAAGGGATTGATATGTGAAACAAGCTTGTTCCTAATTTGAACTAATAAAAAAAAGACACAGGCTAACAGTTGGATACGAAGACAGAATCCATCCTTCTGCTGCATACAAGAAACACACCTCAAATTCAAAGACAGACATAACCTCAGAGTAAAGAGTTGGGATAAGATATTCCAATCAAATGGACCCAAGAAACGAGCTGGGGTAGCTATCCTAGTGTCTAACAAGTTAGATTTCAAACTGAAATCAATCAAAAGAGATGAAGAAGGTCATTTCATATTCATCACAGGAAAAGTCCATCAGGAAGAAGTCTCAATTCTAAACATCTATGCCCCAAATACAAAGGCACCAGCATTCATAAAAGAAACATTATTAAAATTCAAATCACAAATAAGGCCTCACACAGTTATAATTGGTCACCTCAATACCCCACTCTCACCACTGGACAGGTAGTCCAGATAGAAACTTAACAAAGAGACAAAAGAATTAACAGAAGTTATGACCCAATTGGGATTAACAGACATCTATAGGACATTCCAATCAAACACAAAAGAATATACCTTCTTTTCAGCATAACATGGAACCTTCTCAAAAATCGACCACGTACTCGACAACATAGCAAACCTCAACAGGTACAAAATAAATTGAAATAACCCCCTGTATCTTATCAGACCACCATGCTTTAAAGTTAGAATTCAAAAACAACACAAATTGCAGAAAACATGTCAACTAATGGAAATTGAACAACAGGCAATTATACCATTCCTGGGTCAAGGAAGAAATAAAGAAATTAAAGACTTCCTAGAATTCAATGAAAATGAATACACAACATTCACAAACTTATGGGTCACTTTGAAAGCAGTACTAAGAGGAAAGTTCATAGCGCTAAGTGCTCACATAAAGAAACTAGAGAATAGTCACACCAGAGAGTTGACATCACAACTGAAAGCTCTAGAACAAATGGAAGCAAATTACCCCGGAGGAGTAGAGCCAGGAAATAATCAAACTGGGGGCAGATATCAATAAAGTCGAAACAAAGAAAACAATTCAAAGAATCAATGTAACAAAGAGTTGGTCCTTTGAGAAAATCAACAGGATAGACAAACCTTTGTCCAAACTAACCAAAAGGCAGAGAGAGAACATGCAAATTAACAAAATCAGAAATGAAAGGGGAGACATAACAACAGACACTGAGGAAATCCAGAGAATCTTCAGGTCATACTTTGAAAACCTGTACTCCACAAAATTGGAATATT
Organism: Cricetulus griseus; assembly: GCF_003668045.3. NCBI lineage: Eukaryota > Metazoa > Chordata > Mammalia > Rodentia > Cricetidae > Cricetulus > Cricetulus griseus. The sequence continues at coordinate 12,015,230 of NC_048602.1, read as the reverse complement.
TAAAGGAAGTGGACAATTTTCTGGACAGATATCCCTTACGAAAATTGAATCAAGAACAGATAAGTGACTTAAACAACCTATAACCTCTAAGGAAATAGAAGCAGTCATCAAAAGTCTCCCAACCAAAAAAAAGCCTAGGACCAGATGGCTTCAGTGCAGAATTCTACCAGAAATTCAAAGAAGAGCTAACACCAATACTCCTCAAACTGTTCCACACAATAGAAGCAGAAGGTTCACTGCCAAACTCTTTTTACGAGGCTACAATTACCTTGGTATCCAAGCCACACAAATACACAACTAAGAAAGAGAACTACAGACCAATATCCCTCATGAACATCAATGCAAAAAATACTCATTAAAATACTGGCAAACCAAATCCAAGAACATATCAGAAAAATCATCCACCATTATCAAGTAGGCTTCATCCCTGGGATGCAGGGTTGGTTCAACATTCAAAAATCTATCAATGTATTACACCATATAAACCAACTGAAGAAGAAAAACCACATGATCATCTCACTAGATGCTGAAAAAGCCTTTGACAAAATCCAGCCTCCCTTCATGTAAAGGTCCTGGAGAGATCAGGAATAACAACAACATACTTGAACATAATAAAAAACAATACACAGTAAGACAACAGCCAACATCAAACAAAACAGAGAGAAACTCAAAGCTAAATCAGGAACAAGACAAGGCTGCCCACTCTCTCCATATCTCTACAATATTGTCCTTGAAGTTCTAGCTAGAGCAATAAGACAACAAAAGGAGATCAAGAGCATACAAATTGGAAAGGAAGAAATCAAGCTTTCACTGTTTGCAGATGATATGATAGTTTACATAAATGACCCAGAAAAACTCTACCAGGGAACTACTACAGCTGATAAATACCTTCAGCAAAGTGGCAGAATACAAGATTAAAAATCAGTAGCCCTACTATATACCGATGACACATTGGTAGAGAAAGAAATCAGAGAAACATCGCCCTTTACAATTGCAATGAACAACATAAAATACCTTGGAGGTAACACTAACCAAAACAGTGAAAGACCTGTATCATAAGAATTTTGAGTCTTTAAAGAAAGAAATTAAAGAAGATACCAGAAAATGGAAAGATCGCCCATGCTCTTTGATAGGTAGGATCAACATAGTAAAAATGGCAATCTTGCCAAAGGAATCTACAGATTCAATGTAATCCTCATTAAAATCCCAACACAATTCTTCACAGTGAAAGAACTGCACTCAACTTTTTATGGAAAAACAAAAGACCCAGGATAGCCAAAACAACCCTGTACAATAAAAGAAATTCCAGAGGCATCACCACCCCTGATTTCAAGCTTTATTATAGTCCAGAAAACAGTTTGGTATTGGCACAAAAATAGACAGGTAGACCAATGGAATCAAATTGAAAACACTGATATTAACCCCCTGATTTTTGACAAAGAAGCCAAAGCTATACAATGGAATAAAGAAAGCATCTTCAACAAATGGTGCTGGAATAACTGGATGCTGGCAAGTAGAAGACTGCAGATAGATCCATGTCTATCACCGCTCACAAAACATAAGTCCTAATGGATCAGAGAGCTCAACATAAACCCAGCTACACTGAAATTATTGTAAGAGAAAGTAGGAAATAGCCTTGAACAAATTGGTACAGGAGACCGCTTCCTGAACATAACACCAGTAGCACAGACACTGAGATCCACAATTGATAAATGGGACCTCCTGAAACTGAGAAGCTTCTGTAAGGCAAAGGACACAGTCAGCAATACAAAACGGCAGCCCACAGAATGGGAAAAGATATTCACCAACCCCACATCCGACAGAGGGCTGATCTCCAAAATTTAAAAAGAACTCAAGAAGCTAGTCTCCAAAACACCTCATTCCAATTAAAACGTGGGGTACAGAACTAAATAGACGATTCTCAATAGAGGAATCTAAAATGGCTGAAAGACACATAAGACAGTCCTCAAAATTCTTAGCCATCAGGGAATGGGTAACAAAACCATTTTTCAGTTGAAGGGCATCTAGCTTGCTTCTGGTTTCTATTACAAATAATGCTGCAATGAACATGTTGAACAGATGTCCTTGTTGTATGAATGTGCTTCTTTTAGGTATATGCCTAAGTGGAATTGCTGGATCTTGTAGTAGACTGATTCCCATTTTCCTGTGGAACCACCATACTGATTTCCAAAGTGGCTGTACGAGTTGGCACTCCCAACAGCAGTGGAGGAGTGATCCCCTTTGTCTACATCCTCTCCAGCATAAACTGTCATCAGCATTTTTGATTTTCCATTCTGACAGGAATAAGTTGGTATCTCAGAGTTGTTTTGATTTGCATTTCCCTGATGGCTAAGGATGTTGAACACTTTCTTATGTGTCTTTCAGCCATTTTGGATTCCTCTGTTGAGAATTCTCTTCTTAGTTCTATACCTCACTTTTTATTGGACTCATTGGTGTTTTGGAGACTAGCTTCTTAAGTTCTTTGTATATTTTGGAAATCATCCCTCTCTCTGATGGGGGTTGGTGAATATCTTTTCCTATTCTGTGGGCTGCTGTTTTGTCTGTTGACTATGTCCTTTGCCTTACAGAAGCTTCTCAGTTTCAGGAGGTCCCATTTCTTAATTGCCAATCACAGTGTCTGTATTACTAGTGTTGAGGTCTTTGATCCATTTGGACTTAAGTTTTGTGTATGGTGATAGATATGGATCAATCTGCAATCTTCTACATGCCAGGACCCAGTTATGCCAGGACCATTTGTTGAAGATGCTTTCTTTTTTCTATTGTATAATTTTAGCCTCTTAGTCAAAAATCAGGTGTTCATAGGTGTGTTGGTTAATATCAGTGTTTTCAATTCGATTCCATTGGTCTACCTGTCTATTATTTTGCCAATAGCAAGCTGTTTTCAGGAGTATAGCTCTATAATAGAGCTTGAAGTCAGGGATGAAGATGCCTCCGGAAGTTCTTTTATTGTACAGGGTTGTTTTCACTATCCTGGGTTTTTTGTTTTTCTATATAAAGTTGAGAGTTGTTCTCTCAAGGCTGTGAAGAATTGTGCTGGGTTTTTTTTTTAGTAAACCAAGGTTTATTAATAAAGAGATTGCAATTCCAAAAAGGAAGCAAACAGAATTTCCAGAGGTAAAAAGTGAAATAGCTTAGTTTTTATTTTTTTTCTTTTTAATCCCTGGCATGTACAAGAGCGCTTGAATTGAATAACAGCATAAGAATCTGTAAGCTTAAAGATGGGACAGTTGAAATTACCCAGTCAGAAGAGCAGAAATAAAATAATGAAACATAATAATGAGTCGTGGTGCCTGTGCTAATTTCATTTGTATTGTGATAATATATCCCAAGCGATAGCAACTTATGGGAGGGAGAGACATTAGGGTCCCAATTCCAGATACAGTTCCTTATTGTAAAGGAGTTACAGAGACAGGAAATTTAAAGTATCACATTCCCAGTCAAGAGTGGAGAGAGAATGGAGCATTCTTGCTTCCTTTTTAGCATTCTCTTGTTTTGTGTAGTTCAGCATGTCCTGTCACACATTGACCAACAATATCACATTGATCAGTGTGACCCTTCTAGTTTGATCAACAAGTAATCTCCCATAGGCATACACATAGGCCAACATGATCCAGAGAAATCCTTGAATTGAGAATGGCTTCCCTAATGATTCTAGGCTGTGGCAAATTGACAATTAAATATTTAGCATTACAATGCTTATGGGACACTATTAACATTGTGCTGGGATTCTGATGGAGATTGCATTGAATCTGTAGATTGCTTTTGGCAAGATTGCCATTTTTACTATGTTGATCCTACCTATCCAAGAGCATGGGAGATCTTTCCATTTTCTGGTATCTTCTTTAATTTCTTTCTTTAAAGACTCAAAATTCTTGTGATACAGGTCTTTCACTTTTTTGGTTAGTGTTACCCCAAGATATTTTATGTTGTTTGTGGCAACTGTAAAGGGTGATGTTTCTCTGATTTCTTTCTCAGTGTCTTTATCATCTGTATATAGTAGGGCAACTGATTTTTTTGAGTTAATCTTGTATTATGCCACTTTGCTGAAGGTGTTTATAAGCTGTAGGATTTCCCTGGTAGAGTTTTTTGGGTCACTATGCAAACTATTATATCATCTGCAAATAGTGAAAGTTTGACTTCTTCCTTTCCAATTTGTATCCCCTTGTCTTATCCTTTTGTTGTCTTATTGCTCTAGCTAGAACTTCAAGGACAATATTGAAGAGGTCTAGAGAGAGTGGACAGCCTTGTCTTATAGGTAGGTAGAAGGAGTGATGAGCAAAGGGGTCAAGACCATGCTAGGGAAACCCCCACAAACAACTAACCTGAGCAAGTAGGAGCTCATGCACTCCCTACTGACCGCTGGAGAACCTGCCCAAAACAGAACCAGGCCCCCAGATGGGGGACTTGGGCAGTCTATGTGGCCTCTGGCAATGGACTCCATCTTTATCCCTAGTGCATGAATGGGTTTTGTTACCCATTCCCTATGAAGGAATACTCTATCAGCCCAAATACATGGAGGATGACCTATGTCCTTCCCCAATGATGTGACAGGTTTTGATGATACCCCAAGGGAGGCCTCATCCTCCCTGAAGAGTGGATGTGGGTTGGGTTGGGAGATGGTGGGTGGAATGGGAGAATGTTAGGGAGATGGAACTAGGATTAGTATGTAAAATAACATCATTATAATTTAAATAAAAATTAATTGAAAAAGAATGATGTGGTAATCACCACCAACAGTGTGCTTCTTTTTAATGAAACAGGTAATGTCTATATAAATCTGAGCTGTGACTATGATTAAGATATGTGTCCACATGAAATAAAAAGGTATAAAACAGCATGTCAGCAGAAGAAAGGGTAAATTCTAGTCTGTAGAAGACTATCAGATCTCTGCTATAATTTTAGTTTAGCAGGTCCCACCCAGAACTGGGCTACACATTATTAGAAGAGAACTCATATAGCATGAATGATCCCCGATCCATCTCAAGCTCAGCACACAAAAAGCCCCACTGTACACTGTACAGTGTACATTTGTGCACTGAGAAAACTCTGAGATGTCACCCATCTCTATCACCCTGAGCCACTCTAGCAGGAAAAGGCCCTCCAGCCCATTCTAGCTTAATGCTGGGCCTGGCTACATTTGTTTCAGACAGGCCAAAATTCACAGACCAGCCTAGTTGTCTGTGTGGTGTGTCTGTTCACTAACCCAAGAGGGATCAAACATCCTGGATTTAGACATATGAATTTAGGCATTTGTAGCCAGGATAAAAAAAGAAAATACTCGCAAGTAATGTTCAGGATGAATGAATGTGTCTCTTTTGGTGGCACTTATTAAGTTCTGAGATTTATGCTCATAGAGCCCTGTGTCAATTGTGGCGTTCATTAAAGTGAAAGCCCAGCTGCATTCTGATACCTTCAGCCTTTCAGCATCTGTGAGGCTTTGAACATTTTTCCTCCATAGCGAGGTACATGACTCGCATGTACATGATTTAAGAATATGAACCTCACTTCCAGGGGATTAGAATGATCACTTTTGATGGTGGCTTTGGGTGTCAGTGCCATGCAGGCAACAGAGAAAAGACGGCCTGCTGTGGGAATTCTAATCCTTGCAAAGGCCTCTTGCAACTAGCGTTGGTCTTTTCAACACCTATACACAGTCCTCCTGATGACTGCATATCCTTAGGGATCAAGTCCACTAAATTCTGTCCTTCATGTGAGTAATAAAAGATGGTGCTTATACATACAGCTGTGCTCTCTGTGAGTCAGAGCTGTGTTCATATTTTAGGCAACATTCATTCTCCATTTGTGCTATCACTGGAAAACAGACATAGAAACCCCAGTGTGTAGATTTGCCTCCTACAAGCCATGGGTGATAAACAAATTGTCTGTGTACAGGCATGTATACAGTTTCTTCACCCTGGAGACCTTCTCGGGTCTCTGTGGAGGAACAGGTTTTCCTGAGATGTTAATCTCACTAACTGGCAACTTAAGGGGAGGTCTGTTCCACAAAGTGAAATCAAATGGATAGGTCATTTGACTCTAGAGCTAAACTACCTGCCTCGGGAGCAAAAGTTGCTCACAGGTAACATTTGTGCTGAGTGGGTCAGATTATGTTGCACTCAGTGAGTCCCAGGCTACACACTGTCGTGACCGCCTCGACCAGCAAGGAAGACGCAACGCTGAGACTCTCCCTTAAGCAGTTTACTCAGGAAACTTAAACAATCTTCTGACCCTGGGAAAGCCAGCCCACAGCTTAAAAGCACTCTTGCCAGCCAACCCCAGAACGCCACGTGGCTAAGGCGGATAGGCTCGCATTTGCTGATGTAAGTTTGAATCTTAGACCAAGCCAAATAAGGAGTTGTTTATTCCAGAAAGCACTCACCCTCGGGATGGTGGAAGGCGAAAACCGGCGCCATCTTTAAGGCGAGGCACATCACAGCTCTCCACAACACACCCCTATCATTCTGAGTCATTCCTAATGACATTTAGGAAAGTGAGAGTTCCTTTGATATCAAACAGCCTCTACTTAACATTTCAGAAGCACTGACTGCTTATTCATCACATGGTAGGTGACATCCTGAGTCTAAGGTTCACATGTTAATGCTACAGACTCCCTGCCTTCTGCTGGGCTGGAGTTGTTGCTTGTGGTTGTGTGTATCAGTGCTGTGCAGATTACAGGGGCATATGGCTCTCTGTGGGACCTCTAATACTTGGAATGGCCTGATTGCACTATTGTTGACTTCTCACCTCCATGCCAACCATAATGTGAAGGAAATATATGAGAAGATAAATCCCAGCATATGCAGGAGAATGAGAGTGCTCAGAGATGACCATACCTCCTATGCTCTGTAGGAATATACTCACTACGTAACATACAAGTTGAGCTACAGGGCTTGATGGTAGACACAACTATGATGGCCATATTCCCTAAGTGTTGTCTCTCAAAATGCATTAACCATCACTGCTCAGCATGGGCCACTGCCCATCAGGATTTAATGTCTAACCCTGTCCTACTTATAGGTGATGATGAGAATTCCCATGTTGCTTCCCTGGAAAGCCTCACAACCTGTCCTCCGGACTTGATGTGGGAACAGAAACCTCAGCCAGCATACCAAGTGCAGGCCTGCTTTCAGCTCATTGGTCCAATTGGACCACAGCATGAGCTATTCCGCTTAGGTAATACATGATGACTGGCATGAGCCACGGGTTACCAAAGGATAAAATATGATTACGGGAATTATCTAGGAATGTGTATGATCAGGAAGGCTTTTAACGAAATCACCTTTCTGTCAATGGGATTTCATGTCCCTTTTCACTCACATGTGGACCATATAGAAATCTTTTTTTAGGTCCAGATGCATACTGATTATATGACATATATAAACTAGGGGTTGTGACTTGTCTGGGATACAATTAAGATCATGGCTCCTTGAAATACTTTTCTAGGTATTGATTTTGTGTCTTTCTATAGCTACCTAATGATTGCAAGAGGAACTGTCCCTCGCGTCTGGGAGCTGTCCAGACCAGTGCCTCAGTTACTATTTGTCTGCAGGAGAGAATTCCAGAGCTGGATACCAGAGGACAATCACTTGCAAGAAGGACTTATCTCCCTTGTTCCTCCCCTTGGGGACCCTGACCTTCCTGTGAGGTTTCATAAATCTGTCAGGACAGTCAGTTAATGCTCTTGGCGTCTGGCCTGCTATACTCTCCATGTGGTGTTTCTGGGGGGGAATATAATTCAGGGGACCTAGCCTAACCATAGTTCTCATGACCAGCACTGGCTGGCTACACATCCCAAAAAGTCTAGTCCCCAATCAGCTACCACAGGAAGAAAAAAACAATGCAGTGACAAAAAGCACCCAAGTGTCATCTGGGGTCCAGGGCAAGGACAGAGATTTGCAGCCAGTGATATCCAGTGCTCTCTGTGAGGATCCCACAGCTCCATCAGCCAGGGAATGCCTGTCTCCCACAAAATCTTTCTGGGGACATGTGCACAGTGAGCACTCCAAGTATCTGCACTGCAGCTGACATTCTGGGGCTAAATTTACCCAGAACAGGCCCTCTACTATGCAGGTATAGGCAGGTGAGGGGTTCTGATATATCACAGTTTGTCTACCGTATGTGTGACCCACAGGAAGGTCCCAAATTGCAGTATGGGGACGCAATACACTGGAAGGGATACCAGGCACAGCACTGTCCTGACACTCCAGTGTGCCAAGTAGGATAAGTCACACCTAGCAACTGGTTGCCATGGAGAAACACTTAACAGCTTACACTTGGTAGTATATGTGTCCTTTCACTGTTTAAAGTGCCTATGTGTACAATCCTGCTACTGTCTCCATGGCACCCAAGAACAGAAGGTATCCGTTGATGTATACCATATCTCTTCTGCTGTGTGCAGGCCCCTGAGTGATGGAATTCATGGCTCTGCTGTTCTTTTCCATTTTAAACATCTGGGAGCACTACACCAATGTGTACAAAGAAAACATTCACAGATCTTCAGACTAATTCCGAACATAAAGAACACTTTCCCCTTTAGAAGCATTCCACAGCACTGGTTCTATTATGAGAGGCCAGATATGAGGGGGTGGGAGCAGGTACAATGGGAGGTTGAAAGGGAAAAGAGAAAAAGCTATCACAGAGATCATTGTGCTTGGGGTAAAGATGGCAACCTTCATCCTAAGAAGGTAGATTCTTCACTCAGCCAAACAGTACAGCATGAGCTGTGTCATTTGTAGAAAGGTCTTCGTGGAATCTATCTCCTGAAGCCCAGAAAGACTGAACACCCTCACCACTATAAAGACCATGCTGCACCATGACCTCCAAGAAAGCCTACGTAAGAGATGGCTTCATGCGGATAGAAGAAAAAACCACCTTGGAAAAGTCAAGTGGAAGTTGTACTTTAAATACATATATATTTAAAGTAGTGGTGTGCTCCACCACAATGGAGAGGTACGTGATGGAGAAACAGGAGGAAAGGAGAAGCAGAGAGAAGGGGAACTGAAGATGCCAAGGTGGTGAGTACAGGCTGCTTTGGATGTCCTACACTGCCACCTGGACTCATGTGACATCTGGACCTCTGCTAACACAGAGGGACATGTCTGGGTGCTCTGCCCTACCCCATGTGGGCTCTGTGATGATATCCAGGACATGTGTTTACTGCCAAAGGATACGCAGATGCCTCAGGTCTGGGCCATATTTGTGTCTGAAGGCCACATTGTCACTGGGAACATATTGAACTTTGTGCCCTGTGCTGCCAGTCAGAGCCATGGTGACATCTTGGTCCAAGCTGCAGCTGAGGACTGTCTAAATTCATGGTCCTACCTTAACTGGGATCTGTGGTGACAACTGTGGGTCTGGAGGCCTAGAGAGAGCTAAATCTGGTAGCCATGTATCGTGGCACCAGCTTGTCTTGGTCTCAAGCCACAGAAGCCACTAGGTCCGGCCTCAGTGGGGGAGCGTGGACTTGGAAATTCCTAGCAACCCAAAGGCGATAAAGACCGGATGCAAGCATCTTGTCATCTTTGGAGAGCTCTCATTTCTATGCTGCAAACTGGAGTCTCCCATTTATCCCAGCATCTTCCTCAAGTGCTTTCCAACTGTTCTCCCCTGACCCCAAGACCATTTCTCTTCAACCTCTTTCTCGACCGTATCGGCAGATACCTCCAAAACAGCTCTACTCACGTAGACCTAGCCCACCGCCCTGGCGCAGGCCTATTTTAAATGCTTAGTTCTGTAGAGGTGCAAAACTAGGGGACATTCTCCACTGACGCTGTGCCATTCAACAACAAATCAGCTAGCATCTGCAATATAATGGAGCCTAGTGCTCCCGGATACTGGAACCCGAGGTCTGGACCCCAAGAAATTCTCTAGTAGCATAATTTCCGGCTCCCGACAGCCATGCCAACCGTTCAAAACAGAAATTCTATTGTATAGCCTTAAAAGAAAATTGGAAACAATTTGGAATTGTCATCTGCCTATAATCAAAGAAACACTGCAAAGAGGGGGACCTGAGATAAAAGAAAATGACTGGTGCCCATTTTAATTCCCAGGCTCCTCTTAACGCTAATGACATCCTTTGCGGGGCCTTTCACCCTTCTGTTTCTGCCAGTTTACTGTGGCCCTTGCATCATTAATGCCTTAACAAGGTGGTGAATCCTGTCTGGACACTCTTAAGGTGATTTGAGTCATAACCTCTGTTAATTCCCTTCTTTCTCTGTTAAGCTTCTGTCTGGCAAATCTATCCAGTGGTGTGAGTGGGGTGTTGAAGTCTCCCACTATTAGTGTGTGGTGCTTGATTTGTGATTTAAACTTTAGTAATGCTTATTTTTACAAATGCAGGAGCCCCTGTATTGGGGGCATAGATGTTCAGAACTGAGATTTCCTCTTGATGGATTTTTCCTGTGATGAATATGAAAGGCCCTTCTTTATCTTTTGTGATTGATTTTAGTTTGAAGTCTATTTTGTTAGATACTAGGATCGCTACAAAGCTTGTTTCTTAGGTCCATTTGATTGGAAAAAAATTTCCCAACCCTTTACTCTGAAGTACTGTATGTCTATGAGTTTGAGGTGTGTTTCTTGTATGCAGCAGAAGGATAGACTCCGTTTTCCTGTCCAGTCTTTTAGCCTGTGTCTTCTTATAGGTGAATTGAGACCATTTATATTAATGGATAGTAATGACCAGTGATTGCTAGTTCCTGTTATTTTGTTTTCATTGTTGGTGGTGGCATTGTGTGTTCAATTCCCTTCTGTGGGTTTTGCTGCTATTAGCTCATCTATTTCCTCTGTCCTTGTGGGTGTAGGTGATTTCCTTGGGTTGGTGTTTTGCTTCTAGTACTTTCTGTCGGGCTGGATTTGTGGATAGGTATTGTTTATTTGGTTTTGTCATGAAATAACTTATTTTCGCCATCTATGGCTACTGAAAGCTTTGTTGGGTAGAGTAGTCTGGGCTGGCATCCGTGGTTCCCTTATTTTCTGCATAACCTCTGACCAGGACCAGGCTTTCATTGTTCCCACTGAGAAGTCAGGTGTAATTATGATAGTTCTGCTTATGTATCAACCTGAACTTTTTCCTTTGCAGCTTAATATTCTGTCTTTATTCTGTATGTTTATTGTTTTTATTATTATGTTATGAGTGGACTTTTTTTGGTCCAGTCTATTTGGTGTTCTGTAAGCCTCTTGTATTTTCAAATTTTCTTTCTTTAGGCTGGGGAAGTTTTCTTCTATAATTTGGTTGAATATATTTTCTGTGCCTTTGAGTTGGACTTCTTCTTCTATCCCTGTTATTCTTAGATTAGGTCTTTTCATGATCCCCCAGATTTCCTGCATGTGTAATGTTAAGGATTTGTTGGATTTAAAGTTTTCTTTGACCAATGAATCTATTTCCTCCAAGTTATCTTCAATGCCTGAAGTTCTCTCTTCCATTTCTTGTATTCTGTTATTTATGCTTGCATTTGTGGTTCCTGATCGTTTACCCAGATTTTCCATTTTAGAATTCCCTAGATTTATGTTTTCTTTATTACCTCTATTTCAGATTTCATGTCTTGAATTGTATCCTTTACTTGTTAATTGCTTTTTCTTGGTTTTCTTTAAGGGATTTGTTGATATTTTCCAATTTTTTGTTTGTCTTTTCCTTCACTTCTTTAAGAGAATTTTTCATTTCCTCTTTAAGGGCCTCAATCATAAAGCTATTTTAAGTTGTTTTCTTCTACTTCACCTGTGTTGGGATGTTCAAGTCTTGCTGTTTCTAGTGGTGCCTTATTGCTCCTTAGATTGTTGAGTGTATTTTTACCTTGTTGTCTATGCATCTTTTCCTCTAGCAAAATAGGTGGAGCTTGTGCTTCATGGGTTCTCTCTTTTTCTAATTGGTATAGTTGGGGGCTGTGACTCCCTTGACTGCTCCTTCAGGCACAAGTAGAGCAGAGCTTCCAGTGAATGTTCTTCCTGGTGGAAGTGGTCCCAGTGCTCAGGTAGCCACTCCTTGAGGAGCAGGTGGGGCTACAGCTCTGGTGAACACCCATTGGAGGTGTAGATGGGGCTGAGTCAATGCAGTAGTGGGGTATCTCCCACTGAGAAATGGCAGTGGATGCTGGCTGGGACACAGGTGATCTTTCCCAGGGGAACATTTTGCAATAGTTTCTGGAAGCTACTTCACCCAGTGATCACTCCTCAGTCGTGGGACTGAAGTTAGACCTCTCTCTAACACTGCTCCAGGTTCTGAGGCTCACCACCCCTTTGACACTGCTCCAGGCCTGAAGCTTGGGTCTTTCTCTGATGCTGCTTCTGGTTTGGAATTCAGGCCCCTTACTGACACTGCTTCTGGGCTCTGATGCTGCTTCCAGGCTGGGATTTGGTCCTCTCCCTGACCTGCTCAGGGTTTGTAGCTCGAACCTACCTCCAAAGTTGCTCTCAGATTTGAGGCTGGGACCTCCCTCTGACAATGCTTCTAGTTCTGAGACTTGTGGCTCCCTTGATGCTGCTCTGGGCCTTCCATATCTTGGTTATCAGGCTGCAGAAGGAGACTGTGTGCCACACTGGGAGAAGCTTGGTCATATGAGATTCCAAAGCCTGCCTCTACAGTACCGCACTTCCTCCAACAAGTTCACATCTACCCAAAGAAGGCCATTCCTCATAGTAGTGAAACTTTCTAAGGGATAAGCAATCAAACATGCGGGTCTTTGGGAGACATTCCTATACATATCACTAAGTATCCGTTGTTCACTGCATTTGGATTAGTTTTGGATTTCATTGGTGGCCTCTGTGTGTGCAAAACAAAATTTTTAATGTAGGACTAGAGCTACATTTATCTGTGGGATAAGCATGTGTGTTTAGAATGAATCTAGAAATTAAACTGTTTAGGAAAGTGGCCCTGGTGTGGTCTCCTCTAGGATCCATAAAAATCACTATTAAAATACCATTGATTTCATTCTAGCACCAGCCATAATTGACACACTTATGAACAGTAGGAAGTCCAATTAGACAGATTGCAGTTATCTCCAAGGGATATTATCTGCCACTCCTGCACATTTAAGGATCTCTTGCCATAATGGCCATTGCTGTCATTTGTAGGAACAACAACTGTGTAGGACAATTGATTGTTTCTCTCTCTTGCCAAGTTGCATAGAATCTTCAAGGGCTATTATGTCTACTTCTCATAGGAGAGGTTGCTGCATCAGATCGGCACACCCAGGGACCACAGTAGTCATCTGCAGGTTCTCTGTATGTATATTATAGCTATTATCTTAGTGTTTTTATGAGAATCCTGACTCTGATAGTAAGTGGGTCTCTGACTCTTGTGTCTGCTCTTGGGACCCTCTTGTTCCTGTTGGGTTGGAGGGTCTGCCAACAATACGATAGTTTTTGTTTCATCCTATTTTTTGTCATATTTTGCTGTTGTCTCTTAGAGGCTTATTCTTCTCTAATGAGAGAAATGAAGGAAGTGGATTCCCATGTTAGTGAATATGGTGACGAACTTGGAAGTGCTGAGAGATGTGGAAAGCTATAAACTGTATACATTGTGTGAGAAAAGAATCTATATCCCAAAAGGGAAGGATTTCATATTTCAAAGTAATTAATGGCATTGACAACATTTAATTAGACTAACTTTTAAAGAAAATAATTTATTAACACTAGAAGTGAATTTTGAGAACTTTCCATCCATTTTTCTGATTACTAAAATTTCCATGACTACTCAATAGTGATGAGGGTAATTGTAGAGTGAGGTACATGAAATTGACAAATCCTGAAATCCCAGAAACTACAGAGATGGAAACACGAAGAAACACAAAGGTGATTCCATGAATAACTCATAAGACTGAATCAATGAAGTCATTTTATAAAAGTGAACAATTTTAATGATGAATACAGACAACCAGGGGTACACAAGAGGCCAGTGCATTATGGGCACACTTGAAAAGCCACTGCCAACTCAGTACTCAATGGGGACACTAATAGCTTTTCCTCTAAGACCAGGACCAACACAAGGATGCTGCAGTAGCCGGTTTTCTTCAGTGTTCTCTTCGATGTCCTAGACAGAACAATTAGGCAAAAACAAATAAATAAAAGTTAGCCAATTATTTTGACTGTAAAACAGATCTTCAAATAACATGAACTTATGTTTGGAAAATGCTAAGGACTCTACAGAAGTTTTTGCAACTGTTGAAAAGAAAACATGTTCATCTGAGGTCTACTTCTGTAAACTAATATTGAGCAGAAATGTTTAGATGTCCTGTTTTGTCACATGCATACAGAAGCTAAGTAAACTAAGTAAACTCAATGGGATACATTTATCTCCCTGGGGAAAAGAAATGGAAGAGAATTTGTGCATGTATGGGAGGGGAGGTGGGGATGGGAACAGGAGAAACATGTGGGTGAAAGCAGGATGGAAGAAGAGACTACTTGGAGTGATTACTGGAATGGTGGGTGGGACATTGTATTAGTAGTAGACACCTACAACAGTAGAAACTTCCCAGAACATTCAAGAGTGACCCTAACCTTGACTTCTAGTAGCCTGAACCAACCATCTTCTACCACCCCATAAGACTTCTAGCAGTGGGACTGAGACACCAATCCAGTCACAAAACATTCCACCTACAATCTGTGCATCCTGAAATGTGCACTGTGGTAATACTGGAACAGAACTTGTAGGGTTGGCCAACCAATGACTGGGACAAATTAAAGCCCATGCCAGAGGGTATCCAGACAGGACACTGCCTGTTTTGCTGAGAATCAGAGGCTGGGCAGCCCAGAAATTCATGATAGAGACAAAAATGACTGGAAAAAAACATTTCAATTAAACAATTGCTGATGGTATTCTGCTTTACTAGTAGATCAGTGTCCACCCTAAAAGTCATCAGAGAGGAATCGTCAACATATGGGAACACACACATAGACACACAGCCAAACACTTGGCAACACCAGGGGAACCCCACAGAATAGGGAAAGATGGGTTGTAGGAACCAGAGGGTTCAAAGACATCCTGGAAACATGGAGCACAGAAACAATTCAGAGGTCCTAGTTTCGCCGAGACTGAAATGATAATCACAGACTCTATGTAATTTGAGCTTGGGCCTCAGGATATAATTTATGGCAATGTAGACGGATGTTCTTGTGAACCTGCTAACAGTGGAAATGGGGGACACATCTGGCTCTTTTGCCTGTCCTTTGTACCCTTTTCTTCCTACTGGGTTAATTCTCTCAGCTCTGATAGTAGGGATTGTGCCAAGACCCATATAGCTTGCTATGCCATATTCTGTAGATATCCCTAAGAGATCTGCTCATTTGTAGGAAACAGAAGAGAAGTGGATCTCTGGGCAGAGGGGAGGTGGCTTTTTGGAAAGGGTAGTGGGAGAGTAGAATAAAAAGGGAAAGAAATGCAGATTAGTAGGAAAAACACTCATGCATAAGGTCCCACTGTGAGTGCCACTTTCAGGATGAAAACAGCATGATCTGCTCTTTTTAAATCTGTGCATCAAACAAACTTTGGATCAAAGCTGGTTAGAAACCAGCTTTGTTCACAGTGAAGCATGGGCAGACCCATCTCTTGTCACTTTTTCTCACTTCACACTCAGGCAGCATTGGATTTGGGTGAATTAGCTAAACAAGGAATGTATTTGATAATATGAGAGGTTGTTTTCCTCAATGCAAACAATGCACCATTTTCACAGCAGACTCGGCTTCCAAAAGTTTGATGGAACCCGAAATTAGTTTCCATGCATTCTGGGAGATCGGTATATATTTTAAATACAACCTAAGCTCATATGGCCTTTGATATTTGGTTTACCATGCTGATATCTTATTTTTCTTTTAAGACAATCTCAATTTAAGTCCTTTGTTCGAACGTGTATCCCAGGATTATAGGCATGGGTTGTTGCGCTGGCTGTAACTGAATGGAAACGAATCATTTCACCACATAACCTTTCTCCATTTTGTACCCCATTGATAAAATGATGCCCTGACTCTACTATAGGATGAGAGGAGAGGTCACTCACTCATCATGGCCAGGAAACTGGGGGACTGGTCTTCAAACTGAATCCATTGGAGACCTCACACTGATATTCTCCAGCATCTGCCTTCCTGACAGGAGGATCTATTTTGAGTCCACACTTTGTAGGAGACAGAGTCATCCTCTTTCTGAGCTGCAGATCCTTCTTATTGAAGATCCAACGGATGGAGGTATCACTGTCGGGTGAAATGCAGGTGAAGACCACAGATGTACCTCCTGAGACTGTGGTATCAGTGATTTGCACAAAAGGCTGTGTCACATACTCTGTGAAGAAACAGAGGAGGGTACCAAATGACAGTAGTCCAAAGAATTCAACCACACCCTCTTTCATTCATGCTCTATAAAGCTTCCAGTGGGGAGAAATTGGTGCTGTGACTTTAGAAATGTCTTGTACTTTGCATCTGCCACGCAGGGTCTGGGTTACCCTAATTCAGGCACTGTTTCCTGAGTCTCAGTTTTCCTGTAATAGGACGCACAGTGCATGATCGTGGCTGTGTCTGTGAATTAAGCAAATGTCTGATCTTGGGATTGGGAGCTGCTCACATCAGCAGCATGTTTCTATTTACCTGCAGAAGAGAATCCCCTAGGCTGGACCCCTGAGTCGAAGGAGGGATCTCAAGGAACTGCCTCCTCTGTTTCTTCCCTTGTTGCCTTACCATTCCTGAGAATTCTCATGAGACCATCTGAATAATAGGCTAATGGCCTAGACACTGTCCACTGAGCCTCAGAAGAAGGAGATGCACAGGTGACCTACCTAACTGTAGCTGTCATGGCAGGACACAGCTCATTCTATAGTCTATTTAATAGTCAGTCCCATTACTTGGACAGTCAGTTCCATGTCAGCTCTAACAGGGAACCTAAAGAGTTCCCAAAGCTCCCCCATGTCACCCTGTGTCCAGCCAGGGTCAAAGTTTTGGAGTCAGAGCTTCCTGTTTCTCTCTGGGAGGACTCCACGGCTTCATCAGCTAGGGACGGCCTGACTCCCACAAAGTGTTTCTGGGGACATGTACATGGTGAGATTTTCAAGTGCCTGGGCTGCAGCTGACATCCTGGGGCTGAGTATACCCAGCACAGGTCCTCCTATCTACAAGTAAAAGGGAGTGGGGTTTGATCTGTTACAGTTTGTCTACCCAGTGTGTGTCCTGCAGTAGGGACCCAAACTCCAGTGGATGAATACAAAGCACATCCCAAATCCTGTCGGTTTAGTGTATAAATAGGATAAGCGGCTGCCAGCAGTTGGAGACTACTTATAGATAGTCACTTACTCTTTACATGAAACTCCACATATGCTTTTTCAAAATTGAAGTATTTGTTTAAAACTTCTAGTGTGTAGATTCCCGCATCTTTCTGGGTGACATTCTGGAGTATCAAGGATCCATTATCGTACACCATCCCTTTTCTATGTGCAGGTCCCCAGGAGATGGAATTCAAGACTCTGGTGTATTCTACAATTTTATTGTCCGGGCTCTTATACTCTGATTTGTACCAGGAAAAGGCTTGCAGGTCTTCTGGAAGATTATGAACTTGGAGAAGTACACTTTCCCCTTCAGCAGCATACCGAGGAGGCACAGGTTGGATCATGAGTTGGGAAGAAGTGAGAGATTTACAGTACAAAGAAAGGAAAGCTGGGAGGGAAAAGAGAAAAAAAGCCATCACATGGGTATCATTGTGCTTGGTGAAAAGATGGTGACGTCCATCCTGAGAAGATGGAATTGTCACTTAGCATAGAGTTGCAGGTGTGTGTGTGTCTATTCCACTTATTGAAGGGCCCAAACTTGACCTCCTCCTTTCCAATAGTGTTCCTGAAAGGGTCGGGTCCTCTGTAGGGATCTGTCCCCTTGGGGGTCTGCATGGCTGCTCCCTTCCTGCCCTCAGTTAGATATTGCACACACTCATGGACAATGGGGTTTGAGTTGATGCCTCCCCTGAACTCAACAGGCCTGGAACTTTCACTTTCTAGGTTTTTTCTTCAGTTTCCTTTGAAGAAACACGCAACTCCTGACTTCACCTGACAGATGTGCTTGCTGTTCTGTCAAGTACCCCTTAAGTCTGGGGCTGTGTGGGTCTTATTTGCTTTACAGCAGGTCTTTTTTGATGCAAGTGGAGGCAGAAGATGGAAGCTGCTCTATGGCCATTTGTCGCTACCAGTGTGCCCTACACTAAGGGCTCACACCTCCACCCGGACCCACAGTGCAGAGGGAAGGGACACTAGGCCACCCATGTTAGTCCTGTGTGTCTAAGCCCCACCCAGCTCTGAACAATCACAGAGAATCACTTACTGTCCACCTGGAGCTGCGCTGTTGCTTCTTCACTTCCTGTATCTGTCCTCAGAATCCGGAGGGTGTACAAGCCGCGGTCTTTCTGAGTGACCCGGCGAATCAGCAGGGATCCATCACTGTGTAACGTCTCTCTGCCGCTGTAGGCAGGCCCCCACACAGTTGGTTTCCTGTCCGTTGTGTTCCACATAGCCAAAAGGTTCCTGGAGTCAACCATTCCTTTGAACCAGACAAATTGTACCATATTCTCCGGGGGATTGCGAATGAGCAGAAGAACGCTTCTCCCTTCGGCAACTTTGGGTGGCACTGATTTAATAGTGGGCTGAACAGAACTATCCAGGCGCCCACACTTCCAGAAGAAAGCTAGGAGTGAAGAGACAGATCCATCTAAGTTGGAGCTTTCATAGTTGACAAAGATGAGGCCCTGTGCCCTGAACTGCTGTGTCCATTTATCAGTCTAGGTTTGTGGGTGACTATCTCCCTGTCTTAAATATGACCTTCACGTTCTCATGGGTTCAACACATCATTTTCTCTATCTGGCTCTGTCTCCTCTGTTGTCAACATTGCCACAGCTTACTGCCATCAGATCCCTGCCTGCCCAACCTCTTCCCCTACAGATCATTCGTCTCCCCTCTCTGACTTTGCTGTTATTGTGCTCCTCTTGTGCTTGCAGCCAACACCTGAATTCACCTTATTACAAGTCCATTCAGACTCGGACATCATAAGAACCATGAGTTGTCTCATAATTTACAAAAAAATGATACCTAGAAATCAATTCAAATACATGTGGAGACTGAATGAGTTAGTGATGCCCGAGACCCCTGTTTGTCCATACACTTAATTTTAGATACTCATATGTTCAGGGATACAGTATTGGATCACCCCCATTTGTTTTGATTTTTTTATACTTGCTCACATATTACACTTCCGTGTTAGTAGTGTAAAGGAAGGCTAGTGTGTGGGTGTGGGTCCAGGATACAGTAGTTAAGTGGAAGCCAGGGTCTTCTGTTCATTGGTCTCTCTGTTCATTGGTCTCAGACTACATGACAATAAAGCAAATGCCTTTATCCATTGGACCATGTCAGTAAGGTACGCCAGCTTGGTCTTTTATTTGGGCCATCAAGATGAGAGCATCAGTCTTTAGAAAATTTTCGTTATGCTTGCTAACTTCATGCAAAAATAATATCCCCCCTGTGCTTACTGCATAATATTCACTGATAATACCTTAATGCTAACCCTCTCTCCCACAAACACTGAGACTCCTCTCATGTCCTTGTGCACTCAAGAGACTACAGACAGTGTGTCTGACCTCTCCTCATACACAATCTTACTCCTGGTTTTCTCATCTGTGAGCAGAACCCCATGAGATGTGGTGTACCCTTTGCAGAGGAGGACTGAGGGGGCCTCCATGGTCTCAGTAGGCTGACCTGTCATCCCTCTGAGGTACTTCCGCTCCAGCACAGCTCCCACGCTCTGCTGTCCTTCCCCTGTCTGATATGAGCCTTTCACAGGAAGGAGCACATCCCAGAGTCCCATCAACTAAGGGTGGGTCTGTGTTCCAAACACTGCTCTGCCCCTCCAGTGTCAGTGCTGCCCCTTGTTCCTTTCTCATTCTGTCTTGATCTTCCTGTCCTCTAGAACCCAGAGTAAGAGTCAAAAGCAATGACCATCCCTGTGGCACGAGATCACAGCAGCTGACCCTGGAACTGCACTCTGCTGCATCCTGGCCTAGGATTGTCAGCATCCAAAAGGGAAAACCTGCACAACTGTGTGAGAAAGTAACCCAGCTGGGTATGCAGACTGCCTGGTGTTCCAAGTGCTCTGGAAACATGCAATTTGCTCCCAGCAGAAAGGTGAAGAAACGTCCTTTGTCCGGGTGACTGATGTAGAAGGCAGAAGATCTAGTCTCACTGGAGTCAACATCGGAATGGGTTCTGAGCAAGGTGAAAAGTCCAGGATGTGTCAGGAATCTCACATCCTGGGTGTGTGGGAGGAGGTGGCCTTAATTCTAGAAAAAAAGTCTGTGAGTTCCTTCTTCATGCTGTGTAAGATTTTGAAGACCATGCTAACAATTCCTCTATTTGCTGAGCTGTGTAACGGGTCTTAACTTCGGCTCCATAGCATTCTGGCTTACCTCTATCAGGGTGAGTCTCCTTGGATATTGTATATTTACCAAAGGAAGCACACAAAGTAGGAAACATAACATGATCCCCTGGCAGTGTAGCAGACACATTAAGCAGCTCTGAGAATGCTGTAACCCTGATTTCCAGGTCTGTAAAGACTGAGGTTGAACCAGGCTACTAGGTAAGTTCCTGGTTCAGGAAAATACTTTTCTGCCAGTTCATTGTATGTCCTAATGTTATCCTTGGTGATCACCAGGGAACTACAGCTCATGACTGGAAACCGGTCAGATCAGCAGAGCCTGTAGCTATTTGCTAGCCAGAGAGAATTCCCTGAGCTGGACACAGAGAACAAGCACTTGTCAGGACCAACTGTGTCCTCTGTCCCTCTCTTTAGAGACCACGACCTCTATGTGAAATCTCATATAGCCAACAAGAAGGTTAGATAATGGCCAGGACACCTGTTGAGCTGTGTTCCCCTGATGACTCTGTGAAGAAGATGGACAAGGGATGTTGCACAACTAAAGCTCTCATGACAGTGAAATGTCTGCTTCAACACATCACAAAACTTTGACCACAAGGGAGCACTGTCCCCTGCCATCAGGAAGTCATACGCCAACACTTATAAATGCTTCTCCTGGACACCTAGAGTTGAGTCTGGGACAGAGGTCTGGAGGCAGGGCATCCTGGTGCCCACATCTCTTTGAGGATCCCATGATTTCCTCAACCAGGCACAAGGTTGATTCCCTCAGGGTCTTTCTCAAAGAAACATTCCTGCTAAGAACATATAGAGTCTAACCCGAGGCTGATCCTTGTCTGAGTTACCCACCATGCATGAACCTGTGTGCAAGGTGAAGTCAAATGAAGGATTCTATTGACATTATTCTACACCATATGTTTCTTGCACTAAGTGCTCAAACCCCAACATGGGACACAATGCATATGGAAGGTAGGCACAGACCACTGTTCTGTATGTGTTCAGTGAAACGAACATCACCAAACTCACAGAGTTCACAATAAATCACTTACTGTGCACACGGAGGTACAGGGTTGCTGTTGTTAAGATTTTTCCACGTCTATTATAGGTCCGTAGGGTATAGAATCCTGTGTCCTTCAGGTTAACCTTTTCAAGCAGCAGGGATCCGTTGTGATATATTGTCTCTCTACCACTGTGCACAGACCCTGGCTGACTGAAATTTTTGCGCAGTTCATATGTTGCAATATCTTCTGTCATAGTTGTTAGACCTTTGAACCAGGTTAAGGCTTTAATTTTCTTTGGCAGATCATGGACTAGGAAAAGGACATTATCTCCTTCAGCCACTAGGGGTGGCACTGCTTCAGTGGTCACATGGGCAGTCGTGAACAGGTGCCAGGAGGTTAAAAAGGAGGCTAGAAGGCAAGTAAGGAAAACCACCAATGTTAAAAGGGTGTGATCATCACTCAGCTTTGGCATGTGAGTGGGGGTGAGTCGACTCTCTTTGCAGACATGAGCAACATAACGTCCATAGACTCAGAGTGTCTGAGTACGTCAGCAACTCTCTTAGGAATCCTCTGCTCAGGTGTCTGTCTGCCTGGCTCCCCCAATCAGAGACCCATATCCCTCCTCACATAGAGTATTTGATATGAGGATCAATGGCTCCCTGGACGCCTCCTCTGTAGAGCCCTCAATTCTCATGCTTTTCTCTGCTCCCTTTGTGATTCCAGACAACTCATGGCTTCATCTTTCAGATACCCTGACATCGGGTCCACTAGACCAGGGCTTTTTGTTTGGCTGGTTGGTTTTAAATTTTGTTGGTGGTTTTTGCTTGAGTTTTGGGGTTTTTGAGACAGGGTTTCTCTGTATAGCCTTTTCTGTCCTGGAAATTTCTCTGTAGACCAGGCTGTCCTTGAACTCACAGAGATCACCTCCCTCTGTCTCACAAGTGCTGTATTAAAGGCCCGTGCCACCACTGCTGCTTCAAACCATAGGATAGGTCTTACCTTTTGGTAAGGTTCAGTTCCTGGGAAAAACAATTCAGACATAAATAAAAGGAAAAAGTCAGGAAGGAAAGGGGAATGTGTCTCCGTGGATTTCTCTTCATAGTTCCTAGGCTTAGAACTTATGGCAATAATTATATTCAAGTGTGGAATGAATGATTATAAACTTAAATCTGTAAATATATGTTTGAATGAGTGAAGACTGGTGTCTTCTTGTACACATATGAAGATGTATGCCATAAATCTGTGTGCGGGAACAGATAGCATGGTGTGTATGTGTGGGTGCATGCCACAGCACCTATGTGGAGGGAAGAGTAGAGCCCACAGGAGTCTCTTCTCTCCATCTGCTGTGTGGAAGCTGAGGATTGGTTTCAGGTTGTCATATTTTCACAGACTGAGATATCTTGCTAGCCCTCCCCTGTTCGACTTCTATTTGGAGGGTCATGCTGCCGTAGTTGGGGACAGCTGTTCTCATAACATTGCAGCCAATGTAATTCACTGAGAATATGGAGTGTTTGAGGCTTCTGCCTTACCCATCATCACCCCTAGTCTCCAAGAAATTCAGGCTGTTGAGCCTCTGTAACTCACTGTACTGTCTGGACCATAACAGCAAACAGAAACACTGACTCTCTTTTCAAGATTCTGTCCTCCTCCAAGACACACTGGGGTGGGCCTAGGCCCTATCCCAAAGGATACGATAGACTCTGATAACACCCTATGGAAGGCCTCACCATCCAGGGGGAGCAGAAAGGATATGTGATAGATAGGGCTTTAGTTGGGGGGGCGTAGTAGGGGAGGACAGGAGGGAGAAGGGAACTGGGATTGTCATGTAAAACAATCTTGTTTCTAATTCAAATTTTAAAAATCTGCAAAAAAAAAAAAAGCAGATTAACTGATCCAGACCCCTGAACATAGATGTCAATGAGGAAGCCTCCACACTCTAAGGGGCCCCTGGTAGTGGATTAGTATTTTTCCTGGTGTAAGAAGGGACTTTGAAAGCCCATCCCATGTGAAGGGATGTACTCTTGGCCTGGACACCCGGGGTGGGCCTAGGCCCGGCCCAGGATGATGTGGTGGACTTTGGGGAGCCACAGTCTAGGGTTCTACTCTGCCTGGGGAGTGAAGGAGGGCAGATGGGATGGGGGCAAGTGGAAGGTTAGAGGGAAAGGTTGGGGGGAGAGGAGGGAGAGGGAAAAAAGGACTGACATGTGAAGCAAGCTTGTTCCTAATTTTAACTAATAAAAAATAAGAAAAAAGATTTAAAAAAAGATTCTGTCCTCCTTAGGAGATTCCAGTCTGCACCTAAGTTCCCCTGACCACACAGTCAGAGAATAGGTACTCTTACCTGTGAGAAGAAGCCCTTGCCAGGAGGCACACCCCGTGCAGAGACGCACAGAAGACATCCCCATCAATCTTCTCAGATTCTGTTCCCCCTCTGAGAAGAGCTTCAGGTACAACACAGAACTCAGGCTCTTCTGTTCTTCCTCCTTCTCCGACAAGGGCACTTCCCAGAATTCCAAGGGCTGTGGGTGGTAGGGTCTGAGGCTAAGGCACTACTAAATCCGTCCACTCTCAGTGCTGCCCGGCATCCCTCTCAACTTCCCTTTATGCTTCTCCTCCAAGCAACACATTGAGCAACAAGGCTGATAAGCATCCCCGTGCCCTCAGAGAACAATAGCTCATCCCTGTGCGGACACCTGTGGTGTCCTGGCTTTGGGTCTATCTTCATCAAAAAGATAGACTCCATCATGCCTGCGTATCCTTGTGACAGAGAGAGCCAGCCAAGCACCCAGTCTACCATGTGATCTCAAGGCTTTGAGAAGGTGGTATTTACTTAATCACTGCAGGAAGGTGACCGAAATTTCTATGAGGGCTGGAAAGAGTCCAGCTCAGTGATGAATAGGGATGAAGATCAATCCTTTATCATTAATGTCATTGGTCTAACTAATGATCCAGAAGAGATGCCCAGGAGTAGTTGTGTGAGGAGTCTCATGTGCTCACTATTGGGGAAGAGGTAACCGGTGTGTCTTTGGAAGGACTGTGGGCTCCATCTTACTGTGGAGTCATTCAAGGCAACATCTAACATTATGTATTGGGTATGCACATGTCATCTTTGATCTTCTTGGGTCATCCCTGTACTTTCAAAATGATTCCCTGGTGGTAATTATGTATTCTCATATAAGAGATGCCAGGAGGGAGGAGACCTTCATGGTCCCCATACAGAAAGGAGGTATTGTCAGACAAAGTAAGGAACCAGTAGGTCAGAGCAGGATACAGAGAGTGAGCTCCAGGTTAGAAGGGACAGAGATGGAAAGCAGTCTGTTCAGAAAAACAATCTCTAGAGCTATTGCCACCTGTAGATAACTAGGAGAACTGCAATCTCATGTCTAGGGCTACAGCAAGATGACCAAGAAGTCAAATGTGAACTTCCCTGATACGTTCATCACAAGTGTGATGCCGAGCCTGTCATCCTGATCACTGTGATCTTTAGGACTCTTAATTCCTTCAACTGTGAGATGGGTCTAGGCAGTGCTACAGATTTCCCTGGGTAAACCTGGACAAAAATTGGAAGTAGTGTGAATCCAAAAGGAACGGCATTCTCAGAAGGAGCCTTGTGCTCAGGAAATTCCAGAGGAAAATCCTAGGACATTTCTCTTAAGATATAAAAAAAAACAGGACACAGCTGGGAATGGTGATAAATGCTTCAATACAAGCACTCAGGCCGGAGAAGCAGGTGGATCTCTTAGATCCAGACCAGCTGTGGAACACATTCCAGATCAGATGGGATTACATAGAGAAATCCTAGACAGATAGATAGATAGATAGATAGATAGATAGATAGATAGATAGATAGATAGATAGATGCACCCAGGTGCCCGAGTGGCTGTTGCTTCAGGTGCTCTACCCATGGGTAGTAGGAGGCATGCCCCACTGAATTCCAGTTTGTTGTGTGGGGAGGAGGAGGGAGCATCCTGGGCCCGGGTAGCCAAGAGGTGGCTGCGCTCTCAGTGAGGAGCCTCTGCTGCTCGAGCACTGGAGGAAAATGGTTGCCCAGACCCAAATCCAGGCCATTAGGCCTCCTCTTGTCCCGTGAAGGGTCAGGAGGCACTCGGGGATGAGCAGCTGTGTGCCGGGGAGCGAGCTGAGAGGGGACACCTGGGACCTCCCCGGCGATGATGGAGCCTCTCCTGCGTGGATCAAGGCCAATGTACAATACCAGCATGTCTGTGTCTACTGATGGTGCTGAAAGCACCTCACAGATTCCAGCTTCGGAACAAGAGACTCCGGTTAGACCAAAACTGTTGTTACTGAAGTTGTTCAAGTCTGTCGATGTGCAAAAAGATACCTATACTATGAAAGAGATTATATTTTATCTTGGCCGGTATATTATGACTACACGAAGCAGCACCATATTGTGAATTGTTCAAATGATCTTCTAGGAGAGTTGTTTGGAGTGCCGAGCTTCTCTGTGAAAGACCACAGGGAAATACATAGAATGCTTGGAGGTCGTAAGTCAGCAAGAGTCTTCAGAGCGGGGCACATCAGTGAGTGAGAGCAGATGTCACCCAGAAAGTGGCAGTGAACATTAAGGACCCTGTACAAGAGCCACAAGAGAAGCCTTCTTCAGATTCAGTTTCTAGACCATCTACCTCATCTAGAAGGAGAACAATTAGCGAGACAGAAGAAAATGCAGATGAGCTACCTGGTGATCAATAGAGGAAGCGCCACAGGTCCCTTAGCTTTGATGAAAGCCCAGAGACACGGCTGTACCCTCCTTACATCACAAACCATCTAGTACTGCATTTGCCACCATGGAATCTTGTCCAGGCCCCACTGGGAGAGGAAAATCAACCTAAGCCACAGGACCCACCTACACCAATAAGAGTAAAAGGGACCCCCGAATCATGGGTCCCTCCTGTACCCACTGGAGGAAAAGATGGATAGATGAAAGTATAAGGACACATTCAACAAAATAAAGAGTAATATGACACCACCAAGAAGGGGTTCTGCACCAGCCAAGACCTCAACATGCCAGCACAAATGAAACAGAAGAAAACAACCATAAAAATAACTCGATGAAGATGATAGAGGCCATTAAAGAGGAAATAAGAAACTCCCTTGAAGAAATGGAAGAAAAGGCAAACAAAAAAATTGAAGAAATTGAAAAAAGATACAACAAAAAATGCAAGAAATCAACAAATCTCTTAAAGAAGGCAAGAAAAGCCAAGAAAAATCAATTAAACAGGTGAGGTAAACAGTTCAAACAGTTGAAGACTTGAAAACTGAAATAGAGGCAACAAAGAAACCACAAGCTGAGGGAATGATGCAAAAAGAAAATGTGGGTAAGTGATCAGGAACCACAGATGCAAGCATAACCAACAGAATACAGGAGATGGAAGTGAGAATCTCGGATGTTGAAGACACAATAGAGGAAATAGATTAATCCACCAAAGAAAATCTTAAGTCCAACAAATCCTTAGTGCAAAATATCCAGGAAATATGGGACATTATGAAAATACCAAAGCTAAGAATAACAGCTAGAGAAGAAGGTGAGGAAGTTCAGCAAAAAGACACAGAAAATGTATTCAACAAAATCATAGAAGAAAACTCTCCCAACCTAAGACAGATAGGCCTATGAAAGTACAAGAAGCTTACAGAACACCAAATAGACTGGAACAAAAAAAATAGTTCCCTCACCACATAATAATCAAAACACAAAACATAGAAAATAGAGAAAGAATATTAAGGGTTGCAAAGGAAAAAGGCCAGGTAACATATAAAGGCATACGTAACAGAATGACACCTGACTTCTCAATGGAAACTCTGAAATCCAGAAGGTGCTGGAATAGTGTTATAAACACATTAAGAGACAACAGATGTCAGCCCAGACTACTGTACTTAGCCAAGATTTCTATCACTATACACAGATAAAACAAGATATTCCATGACGAAACCAGATTTAAACAATACATATCCATAAATCCAGAAAGTACTGGAAAGAAAACTCCAACCCAGGGAAGTTAGCTATACTTGTTAAAAAAAAAAAAAGGACAACAGACACTTCCATATTGCAAAACACAAAAAAGGGGAAACACACACAAAATACCACCAATGGCAACAAATCCAAAAATAACAGGAATCAACAATCAATGGTTATTAATATCTCCTAATATCAATGATCTCAATTCACCTTTAAAAAGACACAGGCCACAAAAATAGACAGGTAGACCAATGGAATAGAGTTGAAAACCCTGATATTAACCCACACACCTACGAACACCTGATCTTTGACAGACAATCCAAATATATATGCTGGAACAAAGAGAACATCTTCAACAAATGGTGCTGGCATAACTGGATGCAAACATGTAGAAGACTACAGTTAGACCCAAGCCTTTCGCCCTGCACAAAACTTAAGTCAAATGGATCAAAGACCTCAACATAAACCAAGCCACACTGAACCTACTAGAAGATAAATTGGGAAATACCCTTGAATTAATTGGTATAGGAGGCCACTTCCTGAACATTACACCAGTAGCACAGACACTGAGATCAACAATTAATAAATGGGACCTCCTGAAACTGAGAAGCTTCTGTAAGGCAAAGCTTCTGTAACCCATAGTCAGAAAGACAAAATGACAGCCCACAGACTGGGAAAAGATATTCACCAACCCCACATCTGACAAAGGGCTGATCTCCAAAATATACAAAGAACTCAAGAAGCTAATCTCCAAAACACCAAACAATCCAATGAAAAAAATGGGGTACAGAACTAAATAGACAATTCTCAATAGAGGAATCTAAAATGGCTGAAAGACATATAAGAAAGTGTTCAACATCCTTAGCCATCTGGAAAATGCAAATCAAAACAACTCTGAAATACCATCTTACACCTGTCAGAATGGCTAAAATCAAAAACACCAATGACAGTTTATGCTGGAGAGGATGCGGAGAAAGAGGAACACTCCTCCACTGCTGGTGGGAGTGCCAACTTGTACAGCCACTTTGGAAATCAGTATGGTGACTCCTCAAGAAAATGGGAATGAGTCTACCACAAGATCCAGCAATTCCACTCCTAGGCATATACCCTAAAGAAGCACATTCATACAACAAAGACATCTGTTCAACCATGTTCATAGCAGCACTATCTGTAATAGCCAGAAACTGGAAGCAGCCTAGATGCCCCTCAACTGAAGAATGGATAGAGAAAATGTGGTACATTTACACAATGGAGTACTACTCAGCAGAAAAAAAAACAATGGAATCTTGAAATTTGCAGGAAAATGGATGGAACTCGAAGAAACCATTCTGAGAGAGGTAACCCAATCACACAAAGACAAACATGGTATGTACTCACTCATATGTGGATTTTAGACATAGAGTAAGGGATTACCAGCCTACAATCCACACTGCCAGAGAAACTAGTAAACAAGGAAGACCCTAAAAGAGACAAACTTTGTCCCCTGGAGAAGGGGAAAGGGTCACCATGCCCTGAGCAAATTGAGAACATGGGAAGAGGGCTGAGGAAGGTACGAGAGTGAGAAGGGAAGAAGAGGAAGGATGCAGAGGTCATGAGGGAGCAGAAAGGTTGAGTCAGGTGTAGATTAAAAGAAAGGACATATGACAGGTAGGATTTTAGTTGGGGGGTGGTAGAGGAGGAAGGGAGGGAGAAGGGAACTGGGATCGTCATGTGATTCAACAGGCTAACAAAATTGATATGAAGACTGACAGAATCCATCTGTCTGTTGCATATGAGAAACACGCCTCAACTCAAAAACAGACATTAACTCGGAGTAAAGGAATGGGATAACATTTTCCAAACAAATGGCCCTAAGAAACAAGCTGGTGTACCTACCCTAATATCTAATAAATTAGACTTCAAACTAAAATTAATCAACAGGGGTGAAGAAGGTAATTTCATATTTGTCACAGGAAAAATCCATCAAGATGAAATCTCAATTTCGAAAATTTATGCCCCAAATACAAGGGCACCCACATTTGTAAGTCAAATATTAAAACCTCTTAAATCACACATAAAAGCCCCACACATTTATAGTGGGAGACTTCAACACCCCACTATCACCGCTGGACAGGACTAACAGACAGAAACTTAACAGAAAAATAAAGGAACTAACAGAAGTTATGACTCAATTGGAATTAACAGACATCTATAAAACATTCCATCTAAACACAAAAGAATATACCTTCTTCTCAGGGCCACATGAAACCTTCTCTAAAATTGACTGCATACTTGGCAACAGTATACAGATACAAAAAATGGAATAACCTCCTGTATCTTATTGGATCACCAAGATATAATGTTAGAATTCAGCAACAACATAAACTACAGAAAGCCTACAAATACTGGAAATTGAACCACACTCAATTGCATCACCTCTGAGTCAGAAAAAAATAAAGAAATAAGTTAAAGACTTCCTAGAATTCAATGAAAATTAAGGCACAACATACCCAAACTTATGGGACACTTTGAAAGCAGTGCTAAGAGGAAAGTTCATGGCACTAAGTGCCTACATAGAGAACTGGAGAAGACACCCAGCAAATAATCAACTTGAAGGCTGAAATCAATAAAGTAGAAACAAAGAGAACAATACAATGAATCAATGAAACAAAGAGGTGGTTCTTTGAGAAAATCAACAATATAGACAAATCTTTATCCAAACTAACCAAAAGGCAGAGAGAGAATATCCAAATTAACAAAATCAGAAATGAAAAGGGTTTCATAACAACAGACACTGAGGAAATCCAGAGAATCATCAGGTTATATTTTGAAAACCTGTACTTCACAAAATTGAAAAAATATTAAAGAAAATGGACAATTTTCTGGGTAGGTATCACTTACCAACAATAAATCAAGAACAGATAAGCTATTTAAATAGACCTATAACCCCTAATAAAATAGAAGCAGTCATCAAAAGTTTCCCAACCAAAAAAAAAAAGAAAAAAGAAAATCCCAGGGCCATATCATTTCAGTGCAGAATTCTACAAGAAATTGAAGGTAGTACTAACACCAACACTCCTCAAATTGTTCCAAAAGATAGAAGCAGAAGAGTCATTGCCAAACTTTTTTTTACAAGGCTACAATTACACTAATACCCAAACCATACAAAAACACAACTAAGAAAGAGAACTACAGACCTATCTCCCTCATGAAGATTAATGCAAAAAATATTCAATAAAATACTGGAAAATTGAATCCAAGAATACATCAGAAAAAGTAAGATTTAATGAAATAGCATCATCAAAACCTAAGTTTTAATCCTGACTCAGGAAAATCCTCCCAGGCACATTCATCCCCTGCCTCTTCTGGCTGCATTGGAATCAGGGCAGAAGCCAAATACCACAGAGACATGACAGGATCTGGGAGTATTTTGGATAAAGGAATATGAAGCTGGTTAAAAAATCTAGGTGTTCCTATCTGGGTCATAGAGATCATGATAGAAAATAGGGGGACATGAATGTATTAATTAATGACAGAAAGAAAAATCTACTTGACTATAAGTAAAGTCTACCTACCTATCTTAGAAGTCTCTACCTCCTTGGAGAACCCCCACCTTCACATTTTAATACCATTCCAAGGTGAGCCAAAAGAAATTGGACATGCAAAGAGAGGAGGAAGAATCATAGCTAGAGGTTCATAAGAGGATCAGGATTTCTTTCTGACCATGACACAGGCTAGGAATTATTTTCTGTACCTATCCATAAAGCCAAGTCTTCACCCAAAGCTCCATGCTGTGATTTCATGTATCTACATCCAAGATCAGTAATTTTCTTCACTTTGGCCCAATAATGCCAATGACTGAGTACTAGACAAGGGAGATATGGAATTTACAAGTATTGGTGATGATGTTGAGGATAAAGAGCCCTTGGAAGGATACCTGGGCCTCTCCATTGAGAAGCCAAGATTACCATGCAGGGGGTGAGAGGCAACATGGCACAAGAGGTTGAGGTTTAACCCTAGATAAAAAAAAATGGTTATCTGAGAGGGATATAATCAGATTATCTGAACCAAATGGAGCAACCTGAATAAACGCACAGGCAAAGAAACAAGAAATTCCTGGCATATCAGAACTCTAGTATGTGTTCTATTACCTCAATTTAGCATATTTTAACCAGAGCTGGGGGGATCAGATTAGTAGAATATTCATGTTGCATACACAAGTCCTTGATCCATCACTGGCACTACACAGAAAAAAATCCCACTTGACTCTCATGTGTGCGCTGACAGTGAATCTGAGATGACCTTTGTCTCCATTACCCTTAGACTGTCTACGAAGAAGTCCCCCCAGACCATTCTAGCTAAATGCTGGGTCTAGCTGTATGTGATTGGGTTAGAGCCAGATTCTCTGGCCAGCCTAGATATCTGTGAGGTGGGTCTGTGTCAATACCCAAGAGTGACTAAGTATCCCAGCACTAGCTCTCTGTATGTAGGCAGTTATAAGCATGAGAAAACAGAAATTACTCACAAGTAATATTAAGGCTGAATCGCTCACCTCGAGTGGCATTCACTCATTTCCAGGACACTCATATGGTCCTGTGTCAGTTGTACAATGAATAATGGAGAGCTCAGTTGCCCTATCATAGTTTCAGGCTGTCACCTTCTGAGACGCTTTGGCCATTTATCCCCTGCAGGTAGATTGTATTCTGAAGCTGATAATCATGGTTTAAGGTTCCTGTCCTCAACATTTGTGGGGTTTTAAGTGTTGCTTGTGATGATGGCCTCCCATAGCAGTGCTGTGCAGACAACAGAGAGAAGATGGCCGTCTGTGGTACCTCTGATCCTTGCAAATGCGTCTTTCTACCAGTCCTGGTCTTTCTAACATCCACTCCCAATCTTTTCCTTTACAGAACTAGTTAGAAGATGAATCACAGGCAGATAGATGCTGAAGGACCTTAGGAGTCAGAGATTATGTGCTGTGTGGGAGAAACAGTGTTTGCCATGTGTGAGACAAGCTGCAGACCTTGATACAGACCTAGGATATGGAGACAATGACCATTGTCTCTTCTAGACCTCAGTAACCAACCTCCTGCCTTGCAACAAATAATGCTGTGTCCTTGCTTCTGTACTTATCTCAACTTCTGAACCAGAGCTAATGCCTGCCAAGGCAATGATATTTAAGGGAGTCCTACAGATAGGACAAAATAAGACTTCTGATTTCACTTCCCTGAGAAGCATCCACAAACAGTCCTCAGGAATGTGTGTACAAAAATCTTATATATGACACCAGGAGTAAGCCTGTCATTCAGCAAAATGAGAAAACTGGATCATAACATAGCCCGATGTTCCCAGGTGTTTGATGGTGACTGAGATGAGGTATGGACCCTGTACTTAAAGGATGAGTCACATAATGATCTAGTAGAGGGAAGATGATGGGTTAAAGGAGTGTTTGAAACAGAACCATTGTTTTGGCCTGTGATAGAATGTTTTGCACAGTTAAGGGCCATGGTAACATATGTCCTGAAATGCAGGTTGCTGTTTTCTTTCTTTCTTCCTTTATTTTCATGTGTATGGTTATTTTTACTGCATGTATATCTGTGAACCATAAGTATACGCAGTGCCCACAGAAGCCAGATTTGGGCATCAAATACCCTGAAATGGAATTACAGATGAGTTATGAAATGTCATAGGTCCTCTACAAGAGCAATCAGAGTTCTTAACGACTGAGCCCTCTCTCCAGCACCTCCAGGTGAATGTTTTCAGAGGCAGATCTGACTGGTAGAAAGTAGTTGGAACTATGGCTGCAAGGGACTGGTGTGTTTCGCAGATCTGAATAGGAAATTTAGGACTCTAACTTTCTCTATATGAGACCATTGTTAGTAATACCCAGGATCTAAGGCCAATCTCTAAAAGGGTTACTTCTCTAAAGAGTACATTGAGGCATGATGAGAGACTAAGTCTAAAGTAATGTGAAATCAGTGACTCCCTGAGCAGAAAGAGCCCAGTGTTAGACTCAGGATCTTTTGTAAGGTACAAGCAGAGCCCTGTCCTTTTTCTTCTGGCTGGTGCATTGACAGTGGCATGCCAGAAAACACATGATTTCCTGTGTGTTTTCAGGTGCACTGTGGAGCCCTGAATTTGGCAGAAATTCTCCACGTGTGGATAATTTAGGTCTAGAGTCAAGTCTAAGTCTCCGTTTGTTCATTTCGTAGAGCAGACATCGCCTCAAGCTGCTGATGACCAAGATTAATATCTGTGAAAATCAGCTGCTCCTACTCTACACTACACCTGAGAAGGCCTCCAGGATGAAGACACTGGATACGTGGCTGAGCAGACAGCTTGTGTGTCACCCATGGCCTGTGAGGCAGATGTACACACTGTGTTTTCTGTGTCTCTTTTCAATAACGTAGTTAATGAATGTTGCCATGGTGATAAGGTAGCTTCAGTTATGAACACAGCCCTGACACTGGGACAGGACAGCTGTCCACATCAGCAGCATCTGTTGCTACTTGCCTACAGGAGACAATATGCTAGACTTAACCACTGAGGACATGGAGTCATCAGGAGGACCTAAGGTCTATGTCCCTCCCCTATGAATCCCTGATTCTCCGGTAAAGTATCGTACGACCAACCATCCAAACCGTTGGCTAGAGGCCTAGGCGCTGGAACAGTTGGGCTATCCATGCTGAGACTCAGAATAAGATGCCCAGTAAACTAGTAGATGCCTAGGGACTATGTAGATTTCCCTGGAGATGGAGTTAAGTAACTTTGTGAAGCCTCTTCACATAGGTTCCGGGAACTGAACTCTGGTCCACTGGAAGAGCAGCATGTACTACTAAACCCTGGGCCACATCTCCATCCCTCCTTTTTCACTGTCTTCCTTTCTCCCTTTTTGGTTCCACTCATCCCTGAATTCATCTTGTAGATGCCTATCTGCCTTCTGGTCCATTGCAACTAGGGTTTTGGGAGGACAGAAAGCCCCTGCTGCTCTAGGATGGCCTGGTACCTGGAAAAGGCTCAGATACCTGTAGATGAATGAATGAATGAATGAATGAATGAATGAATGAATGATCTATTGAATGATTATACAAAGGCACTGATTTGAAGGAATGCCGAGTTGTTAAGAAACAAAATAGGCTAATGCCACAGTTTGACTACAAATTTACAGTTACTTACCCATTTTACTTATGTGTATAAGAAAGAGAATATGTAGGGCTGGATAGATGGCTCAGTGGTTTAGAGCACTGGCTGCTCTTCCAGAGGTCCTGAGTTCAATCCCCAGCAACCACATGGTGGCTCACAACCATCTGTAATGAGATATGGTGCCCTCTTCTGGCCTACAGGCAGAACACTGTATACATAATGAATACAGAAAATGTTGAAGAAATGATGACCAAAATTTTTTTAAAAAAGGAATAGGTATGTTTAGTCATGTGTACATCCGTGTATGTGTGATAAAATGCTACTGCACATACATGGAGGTTAGATGACTTGAGGGATTTGATTCTCTCCTTCCACCATGCTGGATCTGGGACTGAAATCAACATGACATCCTTGGAAGCAAGTGCCTTTACCTTCTGATCCCGTTTTGGTGACCTACCCTGCTCTTATTTTCATTTAGAGGGTGACTCTGCCTTAGTTGGGAATATCAGTCTTCAGAAAACAATGGCAAATTGTAATAAACTGAGTGGAAAATAACCTGGTGCCACCTCCCCTTACTGTTCCAATTCACCAAGGACTTCCTGCTGCTCAACCTCTGTCCCTCTCTGTCCTCTCCCTGTGGGTTACAAGAACTTAGTCCTCCCTCAAGCTCCTGTCTTAGACGAATCCTATGAGGATTTCCAATACACGGTCAATGAATGGTCTCTGCAATTTGTGTTAGGACACAGATTTGCAGCTTTACCCCAGATTCCCATAGCCTTAGTCAGGCCACAGCTGTTGCAGCTCACTCTAGGACACAGTGTAGACACTGTCTGTGCTGTGACCTAACTACTCTCAGTTTACAACACCTGACTCCTCCACGCTCCTTGTCGCATACACTAGACTGGCGTAAACACATGGTGTGAAACCTTGCTCTGGCCCAATAAAGGTATAGAAGATCAGACCTTTCCTTTGTGCCAGGAACCAGGAGAAGGCTACTCAGTGATGTTGCCCAGAAATGGAGACTGCTCTCAGAAGAGGCTTCTTGGCCTCCATCCATGATCAGTCTCATGGCAACGATTTCGTGTTCTCTCAGTTTCCCTGCCTCTCTCTTATTTTCACTCCTTTTTAAAGCGTTTAAAAATGTTTTTAGAATTTTCTTACGTACTTATTGGATTTACATCATTTTCATTCCACAGTCTTGCTCTCTACCTCTTCCCATGTCTTCCGCTATGTTTCCAATTTATACCTCTTCCGACAGTATCATCATCATCATCATTATTATACATTTATTTACTTATTTTACTGTTAATAGCATTTTATTCTTAGCTGGTTGGGATTTTAAAATCTGAATATTGAAAATTACTCATTTCTATTTTGGATCTACACTACAGAATGATTAGAGAATTATCTTTGTAGAAATAAACTAATGACTTCTTTAGTGTTAACCTTTCAAAAGGTGTTAATTTTGCGTATTCCCAAATTTTTATGAAAAATAGATATATATTATCCAAAGCCAAGTAAGTTCTATTCTATAGAATTTGAGGGCTCCTCTATAGACCTAATGGTGGCTTTTCTGGAATACATTCTATGTTTAGATAAATGAAAACTTTTTTTTTCCTGAGTGGATTTTTATGTTAATATAGTCATTTTTTTTTAGAACCTAAAACCCTGTCAGCCCA
Organism: Cricetulus griseus; assembly: GCF_003668045.3. NCBI lineage: Eukaryota > Metazoa > Chordata > Mammalia > Rodentia > Cricetidae > Cricetulus > Cricetulus griseus. The sequence continues at coordinate 11,979,057 of NC_048602.1, read as the reverse complement.
CAAGTCTAGTAGAAATGGTTTGCATTTGATTCTCTGAGAAAGCATGTGTCAAAAATAAGGTGGAGAAAGACAGAGGAAGACATATGACATCATGTAGCCTGCAACCTAAGGAAACATATTCGCAAGTAGACTCACCCATGTGTATGTGCACACATGCAACAATCTGTACATACATGTACACATACAGAAATTTTAGGAAATGGCAACTTTTTAAAACAAACTGGTGTAGGGGACAAATTCTTGGTTGGTTAGAAACTGAAGTTTTGGGTGATGAACATTCAAGGAAGTGCACTTGAAGTTAGATGCCGTGGTGTATTTTTGCCAGAGAAGCAAACTATTAGCAATTTCTTTAAGTATGCACGAGAGGTAGCATGTAGGGAAAGTCTTGGCATGAAAGTCCTTGTATTAGGTTCCTTTGAAAAATCAAGAAATGATGGGGAATTTAAGTCCTATAAATGTGTGCTGTATAAAATCCTGTTTTCTTTCCATTGGTTGACGGAGACTTTGCACAGTATATCTTTATGGGAGGAGGGCAAAATGTGTTAGATTAACTTTTTGAAAAGATTCTACTTGGTACTGTTAAATGCATTTTCTCTCTAAACTGTTATGAATTTAATGGGCCACTCTCTGCGATTGCAGGAAATATTATGGGAATTTGAGTGGAGCATTAAAACCCGTATGTTGTTTGATAATTGAATACAGTTTGCTTTTATTTAAACTAAAAACATTCTTTTGGGCATAACATCCCAGTTCCCTCTCTCTCCCGTCCTCCCATACCCCTTACTCACCCCCCATCCCACCCCATCCACTCCCAGGGAGATTGAGGCCTCCCATGGGGGAATCATCAAAGTCTGTCACATCATTAATTATCAGGGAAATGTAACTCAAAACAACTCTGAGATACCATATTATATGTGTCAGAATGGCTAAGATCAAAAATACTGAGGACAGCTTATATTGGAGAGGATGTGAAGTCAGGTAACTTCTCCACTGCTGGTGGGAGTGCAAACTTGTAGAGCCATTTTTGAAATCAGTGTGGTGGTTTATAATCAATCTACCTCAAGACCCAGTAATACCACTCTTGGGCATTTACCCACAGGATGCTCAATCATACCACAAAGACATTTGCTCAACAACTTTCATAGCAGTGTTATTCATAATAGCCAGAACCTGGAAACAGCCAAGATGCAACTCAACCAAAGAATGGGTAAGGAAAATGTGGTACATTTACATAATGGAGTAATAATCAGTGGTAAAAATGATGACTCATGAAATTTTCAGGCAAGTAGATGGAAATAGAAGAAACCATCGTGAGTGATGTAACACAGACTCAGAAAGACAAACACGGTATGCATTCACTCATAAGTGGATATTTGATGTAATGCAAAGAATAACCAGACTAAAGTCCATAGCTTTGGACAAGCTAGGTAACAAGGAGGATGCTAAGAGGGACACATGGATCACCTGGGAAGAGAAATTAGATGAGATCTACAGGGCAAACTGGTGGTGGGGGAGTGATAAGTGGGAGGGAATGGTGATGATAACAGGAGGGAACGAGATGGCTTAGGCAGGGAGGGAAGCAGTGGAAGAACCATGAAAGAGTTATCTTAATAGAGAGAACTACTGTGGGCTTAGGGAGAAACCTGGGGCTAGGGTAACTCACAAGAATCCACAAGGAGGACCCTAACTACAACTTCTAGCAATAGTAGAGAGGATGCCTGAACTGGCTTACCCCTGCAATCATATTGAGGAATACACCAACTATCATCATAGAGCCCTCATCCAGTAATTGATGGAAACAGACACAGAGATCCACAACCAAAAACCAGGCAGAGCTCTAGGAATCCGGGTGAAGAGAGAGAGGGGGAAACATATGAGCAAGAGAGGTCACGATCATGATGGATAAATCTATAAAGACAGCTGTAGCAAGCTAGTGGAAACTCATGGACTCTGGACCTACAACTTTGAAGACTCCAGGGGACTGAACTAGGCCCTTCTTATGTGGGAGACAGTTGTGAAGCTTGAACTATCCAAGGGGCCCCTGGTAGAAAGACCACAATGCAAACCTAGTACATAAGCTAGCTTGTTAAAGCCTATTCCTTAGGGTCAGATGCCATGCTTAGAGGCAGTAGGACCACAATATAATCCCAGTACATGAGCTAACTTGTTGGAACCCATTCCCTATGGTAGAATGCCATGCACAGTCTTTTATTTTAATTTATTTTATTTTATTAGTTCAAGTTAGGAACAAGCTTGCTTTAGATTTCAATCCCGTCTCCCTCTCCCTCCCCTCCCCCCAACATCCCACTTGCCCCTAGCCATCCCCCCTCCACTCCCCAGGCAGGGTAAGGCCCTCAAAAGGGACTCCCCAAAGTCTACCACATCATCCTGGGCCAGGCCTAGGCCCTTCCCCATGTGTCCAGGTCAAGAGAGCATCCCTTCACATGGGATGGGCTCTCAAAATCCCTTCTTTGCCATGCACAGTCTTAATGCATGGGAGAGGGGCCTGGCCCTGCCCAGCCTATTGTACCAGTCTGTGTTGTCTCCTCATGGGAGCCCTTACACATGAGGAATAGTGGACTGGGGGTGGGTTAGAGGGAGCTGATAGAGGGTGGTAGGAGGTAAGGGGATAGGAGTAGGTTGGGAGGGGGTACTGTGGTTGGAATGTAAATTGAAATCAAAAAATGTATAAAAAAGAGCATAGATAGATATCTAGTAGAATATGTTACAAATAATATGAGAAATCCTGCTATTAACATCCTCCCTCTCTCCCCAGCTCTATAGTGTATCACTCTCAAATAAAATATATAATAAACTTATAAATTTCAAAAAGCTAAAAGTTTTAACTTTTTAGCTGGGTGTTGGTGGCGCACACCTTTAATCCCAGAACTTGGAAGGCAGAGGCAGGCGGATCTCTGTGAGTCTGAGATCAGCCTGGTCTACAGAAAGAGTTCCAGGACAGCCTCCAAAACAATACAGAGAAACCCTGTCTCGAAAAACAAAAAGAAAAAAAAGAGAAGTTTTTACTTTTTGCTTTACTGTCATTCCCTGGCTAAGATGAAGAACAAATAGAATGCCAGGCACTGGTGGTGCATGCCTTTAATAGCAGCACTCAGGAGGCAGAGGCAGGTGGATCTCTGAATTTGAGGTCAGCCTGGAATAAAGAGTGAGGTCCAGCATAGCCACGGCTACCCACGGAAACCCTCTCTTGAAAAACCAAAACAGAAAAAAATTGAACCAATGAACTATTCTTACCTTCAGCTTCATTATGCAACAGTGATTTTATAGTGAGTTAGGCAGTATAGGTCTCCACCAGTTGAAAGTAAGGCTAAGAGATGGAAGGAAGGCTTCTTGGTTGAGAACACTGGCTTCCCTTTCAGAAATCATGGGATCAATTCCCAAAGTCTACAGGGTGGCTCACCATAACCTTTAACTCTAATTCTAGAGAACCCAATGGGCCCTTCATGCACCATGAGTGGGTGGTACACGGAGACACTTGCAGGCAAAACACTCAGGAACATCAACAAATCATGTAAAATTATTTTAAAATGAATAAAAGCTGAGGCTAGAGAGAAAAGTGAGGAATGTTTGTCCCTTTGCCTTTCATGGGGCATTGTGCCTATGTCCTGAGCAGGTGTGCTCAATTCTGAGATTCAGGGTGTCTAGGCTGTTCTACAGAATTTGGTAGAGAGAAGCAATGTTACACGATGTCCTTACAGATAGTACTCATGAACATGTCATTCACCATTTACGGAATTGTATTCTGAGGTTTCTGCATGGTTCAACCCATCTTCCTTCTGGCCTCCTCACAATTAAGATCATTTTGTAGGTGGGGAGACGCCTTCTCTATTTTCCACCTCTAGAATTATCGAGCCAACCCTTTCTCATTTTGTCTTTATATTATTTATTTTATTTTATATATGCGTATGGTTCTGTACAAAGTGTGTACAGGAGACTTCTGATGCCAGGAGACATGGGGATTAACTTAGCATGTCAGCCTTACCAGCAAGTGCCATTATCTACTGAACCATCTCTTTGGCCCACCTTGGTTGGATTTTTCATTTGGATAATCACCCCATCATAGTTGGAAGCTTTAGTCTTCAGAGTATAATGGCCAATGGCGATTACCTTTGAATAGGGAACAATCTGGCATTTCCCCCTCCTCTTAACATTTCATGCTTACCAAGAGCTTCTTGAGTACTCGGCAAGCAGAAACTCTGATTCCCCTCTCAGACACTTATCTTGGGAAATTGCAGCTATTCTCTCAGTTCCCCTCTTGTCCACCTCACCTTTGTGTTAGGACACAGGTCTGAATCTTTAGGCCAGATACCCACACCCTTAATGAGGCCACAACTCCTGCAGATCACTCTAGGACAGAGTGTAGAAGCTGTCTGTGCTATAACTGGACTACTCACAGTTTACAATACCTGGCTCCTCCATGTTCCTTGTCACTTACACTAGAATGAACTACCTCACATGGTGAGAAATGTCCCACCACTGCTAAAAGACTGCAAAATATCTGGCCTTTCCTTTCTTCAGTGGATCAGGAGAAGACTTTTCAAGGACATTGCCCAGAAATGGAGGGTGTTCTTTGGAGTTCTTCAACTTCCCTCCATAATCACTCTCTTAGCGGCTATTAGTCATTCTCTCACTCTCCCTAGCTCTCTTATGTTCACTCTACAGTGACAAACTTCCTCCAAAAAGGCCACACCCTCTAGTAGTCAAACTCCCTAAGGGCCAAGCATTCAAACATGTGTGTCTATGTGGGACATTCTTATACATACCACCAAGAATCCATTGTTTGCTCCATTTAGATTACTTTTGGATTTTTTGGTGGCCTCTATATATGCAAAGACAGCACCTTAAATGTATAACTAGAGCTACAGTTGTCTGTAGAAAAAAGCGTGTGTATTTAGAATAAAACTAGAAATTAAATTGGTTTAGAAGCACAGCCATTATAGGTTTGCCTCTAGAATCCAAAAATCGCTATCTATGTACAGTTGATTGCAGTTCAGAACCAGCCATCACTGGCCTTCTTCTGAGTAGCCTAAAGTCCAATGACAGGTTTTGGTTATCTCCAAGAGATAACCGCCACTCTGGAACAGATAGGGATATCTTGCCATGTTGGTCATTGCTGTGGTTTGTAGGAATCACAACTGGGTAGGACAACTGATTTTATTCCCCTGTTGCCGGCTTGCATAGAATCTTCAAGTGATATGAGGTCTAGTCCTAGTCCTGAGAAAAGAGATTTTCACATCATAACAGCATACACAGAGACTGCAAGAGTCAGCAGCATGCACACTGCATGCATTTCATAGTTATTACCTTACTATTTTTATGGGACTGCTAACTCTGAGAACATGTTAGTCTCTGACTATTGTATCTGCTGTTGTGACACTTTTGGTTGCCGGAACCAAAATCAATATGATAGTTATTGTTTTGTATTATTATATTGCATTTTGTCATGTTTTCTTATTATCTCTTAGTCCTATTCTTCTCTAAAGTGAAAGAATGGAGATAGGAGGTGTGGAGGCGAACAGGGAAGTGTTAAGAAAGGGAAAAATATGAACAGTATATATTGTATAAGAAAAGAATCTATTTTCAATGAAAGAGAAAAAGCTCATTTTTCAAAGTGATTGGTGGCATTAGCGACCTTTAATTAGGTTAACTCTGTCTTTAAAAGAGTACAGTATTAACACTAGAAATAAAATTTGAGATCTTGTTGTCAGTTTTTCAGATTAGTAAAATCCCCATAACTGCTCAACAGTGATGGGAGTAACTGTACAGAAATCTACATGAAACAACGACCTAGAAGCCCAGAACCTACAAAGATGGAAGCAGGAAGAATTGCAAACTGACTTCATAAATAACTCACAACACTGAAACAATAAAGAAATTTGACAAAAGTGAACCAAGTTTAATAAAGAAAACAGACAAATTAGGGGATAGAAAGTGGCACACATGAAAAACCACTGCCAAATCAGTGCTCATTGGGGCCATTGATAGCTTTTCCTCTAAGACCAGGATCGACACAAGGATGCTGTGGTGGCTGCTTTTCTTCAGTATTCTCTTAGATGACCTAGACGGAACAATTAGGCAACCCTGTAAATAAAAGTTGGCCAATTAATTGGCTATAAAATAGATCTTCAGATAACATGAACATTTTTTGAAAATCATAAGGATTCTACCGAAGTTTCTGGAACTGGTGATTAAACACACCCACCTGAGCTCTAATACTGTAAACAACTATTGTACACAAACTACTGGATGCCCTGTTTTATCACATGGATAGAGAAGCTAAGTCACAAGGAAGGACTCAAATGGGGCACATGTGTCACCCTGGGAAGAATAAATAGAAAATGTTTTTTGGGTGGATGGGGTTATGAGGGGGGAAGGCGGGATGGAAGGAGAGAGTACTTGGAGTATTGACTGGAATAGTGGGTCATTTGGGGACCAATGTGGAAACCTACTACAGTGGAAACTCCCTGAAATCTAAGAATGACCCTAACTAAGATTTCTAATAGTGAGGCATAGGTGGTCTAAACCAGCCATCTTGTACAAACTCAGAAGACTTCTAGCAGTGGGACTGGGACACCAATCCAGGCAACAAAAAAAAAAAAAAACATTAACCCTACAATCTATCCTTCCAATATTTCCTATTCTTCCCAGGGAAAAATCCATCCAGATGAAGTCTCAATTCAGAACATCTATGCCCCAAATATGAGAACATCCACATTTGTAAAAGAAACATTACTAAAGCTTAAATCACACATCAAACCCCATGCATTAATAGTGGGAGACTTCAACACCCCACTCTCACCACTGGACAGGACTGTGAGACAGACAATTGACAGAGACATGAAGGAACTAACAGATGTTAGTTCTCAAATGGGCTTACCAGACATGTAAACAACAATCCAACCAAACACAAAAGAATATAGCTTCTTTTCAGCACCTTATGGAACTTTCTCTAAAATCCACCACACACTCAGTAAAAAAGCAAAATTAACAGATAAAAATAAATGGAATTACCCACTGTATCTTATTGGATCAACATGGCTTAAAGTTAGAATTCAATAACAACACTACTTGTAGAAGGTCCACAAACTCATGGAAATTGAATCATGATCATCTGAATCACTACTGGGTAAAGGAAGAAAAAAAATAAAGAAATTAAAGACTTCCTAGAATTCAATGAAAATGAATGCACAACATACCCAAACTTATGGGACACCTTGAAAGCAGTGCTATAAAGAAAGTTTATAACACTAAGTGCCTACATAAAGATCTTGGAGATATCTCACACTAGTGGTTTAACAGTACACTCAAAAGTTCTAGAGCAAAAAGAAGCAAACTCACCCACGAGGAGTAGACAAAATGAAATAATCAAATTAAGGCTGAAATCAGTAAAATGGAAACAAAGAAAGCAAGACAAAGAATTAATGGGACAAATAGCTGGCTCTTTGAGAAAATCAACAAGATGGACAAGCCTTTATCCAAACTAGCCAAAGGGCAGAAAGAAAATATCCAAACAAACAAAAACATGAAAATCCAGAGAATCATTGGGTCATACTAAAAAAAAAGTCTATTCACCACAAATTCCAAAACTTAAAGGAAATGGACAACAACATTGACCTGCCTGCTAGTGCAATGGTGGCACAACTTTATAGGTATAAACAAACAATATCTGATTGGATATAAGGCCCACTCTATGAGATGGAACCCATCCATGACACTGCTCAGGTGCCTAAGAACCTAAAACTACATAGGCCAGGGACTTAAGAGAAAAATTGATGTTCTGATAAAGACTACTGTAATGCTAAAGGAACCCAGCCATTAAATGACTCCTAAAGGCATTCTGCTATGCTTATAAACCAAGATCTTGTCTCAGTCTTTATCAGAGAGCTACATTCTGTCATAGATGAAAAAAAATACTGAAACCAACAGGTGAACGATATGCAGAGAGTGAGAGACCTTGGAGCATTCAGTCCTAAATGGGATACCTCCACCAAACCCCTCCTCTCAGTGCTCAGGAAATGATGAGGAGAAGGAAGCAGAATGATTCTAAGTGGTAGAGTGAATAGAAGAAACCAAGGAGACAAAGCCTCCTAATCACAGTAGGAACATTGTATACATGAACTCAGAGACTGTGGCAGTATGCAGATGGCCTAGGTGGGTCTACAACAGATGGATCCCAGCACTGAGAAAGGAAATGGACCCAAGGTCTGATCCCTAACTTAGAAGCCATCTCAAATTGACAACTTGCAAATTAAAAATGAGTTTTCTCCAATTAAGTCTCCCTGGTTATACAAACCATTCTAATGGACAAACCCCTAGCCCAGCAGTCAATGACTAACACAAAACAAACCCAATGATATTTTGTGAGGTTTACTGCCTTAGAATGCTTTGTCAGTTTTTTCCCCTTACACGTTCTTTGAGCATAATATATGGTTTCTAGTTTTTATGTGATTTCTGTGTGTGCAATTGTGTGTCTCTGTCTATATGTGATCTTGTCCTCTTACTTTGGATCTTTTTTATCTGTTTATTTTTATTTTGCCTTATCTTATTATTGTTATTTAGATATAATCTGTGCTTCCTTAAATATGTACTGGGGTAATAGCAGAACAAACCTGTGGGATTGGCCAACCAATGACTGGTCTAAATTGAAACTCATGCCATGACAGAGAGCCCAGAACTGACACTTCCTGGATGGCCAGGAACCAGAGGCTGGACAGCCCAGAAATTTAATATAGAACCAAATATGGCTAGAAAAACATTCAATGAAAGGATTAATAATGATATTCTGTTATACTAGTAGATCAGTGTACAGTAATCAGAGACATCATACAGCAACAGATGGGAACAGTGACAGAGACATACAACTAAACACTTGGCAGCACCAGAGGAAACCCAGAGAATGTGGGAAGGATGGATTGTAGGAACCAGAGGGGTCAAGGACACCATGAAAATATGGAACAAAGAAACAATTAAGCATGGCTTCTAGAGGATCACAGAAACTGAAGTGATAATCACAGACCTGATATAGGTTTGAGCTAGGGCTTCAAAAAATAAGCTCTGGTAATGTAGATGGGTATTTTGTGGAAATCCCAACAGCTGAAGTAGGGTACATATCTGAGTCTTTTGCCTGCCCTTTGTACCCTTTTCTTCCGACCGGGTTAACACTTCCGTCTCTGATATGAGGGATTGTGCCAAGTCTCCTATAACTTGTTATGCCATGCTCTGTAGATATCCCTGGGAGACTTGGTCATTTTTTGAAGGGAAAAAGAAGAGGAGTAGAGGGGAAGTATGTTTAGAGAGGGGAGGGGAGATGGGAAACTGTGCTTGGCAAGCAATATATGAGAGGATAATTAAAAAGGAAAGAAATGCATATTAACAGGAAAAACACCCATGGGAAAGACCCCAATGTGAATGCCCCTTTCTGGATGAAAACAGTATGATCTGCCCTTACATGAAGGGTGTTACACCTATGCATCAAAAAAAAAACTGGATAAAAATTATTTAGAAACTAGCTTTGTCCACAGTAAAACATGGACAGACCCTTCCCCTGTCACTCCTCCTCACCTTACATGGAAGAATGGTGTGCGGGCAGCATTGGAATTAGGTGAGTTATTTAAACAAGGAATGTATTTGATCATACGAGAGAATGTTTTTCTCAGTGAAAACAATGCACCATTTTATCAGCAGACTCAGAGCATCCAAAAGTTTGATGGAACCTGAAATTAGTTCCCATGAATTCAGAGGGATAAGTATTTTAATCACAGCCTAAACTCGTAAGGACTTTGAGATTTTTGCTTACCATATTGATGCCTTTATTTTTCCTTTTATGACAACCTCACTTTATATCCTGGCCTTCCCTTGAACACACAAGTATTCCCAACATTATATGCACGAGTCACCATACTGACCGCACCTGAGTAGCAACTAATCCTTTTCACCACATAATTTTAATCCATTTTGTATCCCATTGATACAGAAATGCCCCCGCTCTGCCGTATGATGGAAGGAGAGGTCACTCACTCATCTCATCATGGCCAGTAAACTGGGAGACTGGTCTTCAAACTGAATCGGTTGGAGACCTCACACTGATACTCTCCAGCATCCTCTCTCCTGACAGGATCGATTCTGAGTCCACACTTCGTTGGGGAAAGAGTCATCCTTTCTGTGAGCTGCAGGTTCTGCTTATCAAAGATCCAACGGATGGAGGTATCACTGTCGGGTGAAACGCAGGTGAAGATCACAGACGTACCACCTGAGACTGTGGTGTCAGTGATTTGCACAAAAGGCTGTGTCACATACTCTGGAAAGAGACAAAGGAGGGTACCAAATGACCGGAGTTCAGAGAGTTCAACCAGGCCCTCTCTAGATCCTACTTTATAAAGCTTCCAGAGGGGAGAATTTGGAGCTGTGACTATAGCCATATCTTGTGCTTTTGACATGCCACCTAGGGACTGTGAGACCCTGATTAAGGCAACTATTTCCTGTGCTCAGTTTCCCTGTAATAGGACACGCAGTACATGATCATTGCCGTGTTCGGAAGTTAAACTTAGTTGTAAGTACTTGTCTGTACTTGAGGCGGGGAGCTGCTCCTATCAGCAGCATCTGTTACTATTTACCTACGGGAAAAAAAATCCCCTAGGCTGGACACCTGAGTTGAAGGAGGAATCTGGAGCAGCTGCCTCCTCTCGTTCTTCCTTTAGTGCCTTGACCTTCTGCCTATGAAGTCTCATAAGACAATCAGAACAATAGGCTAATGGCCCAGTCACCTGTCCACTGAGCCTCAGGAAAAGGAGCTGCACAGATGACCTACCTAACAGCTGTCATGGCAGAACACAGCCGATTCTACATCTGTGGCATGGTCAGGCCCATGACTTAGAGAGTGAGTAAAGCTGTTGTACAAATACTCCCTGTTGTCTCTGGCATGAACCCTAAATCAGCAGGGACAAAATACTCCCTAATGTTACCATGAGTCCAGCTAGAGTCAAAGTTTGGGAGGCAGGGTTTCCTGGTGGTCTCTGTGATGACCCCAATGTTTAATGAGCCAGGGACTCCCTGGCTCCCACATAGTCTTTTGGGGACATGAGCATGGTGAGAACTCCAAGTGTCTGGGCTGCAGCTAGCATCCTGGGGCTGAGTTTATCCAGTTTGTCCTACCTGCAGGTAAAGACAGGTGAGAGGTTTTGATCTACGACTGGTTGTCTACCCAATGTGTCCTGCAGAAGCGATCCAAACTCCAGTGTAGGGGCACAGTGTAGTGGGAGAGAGAGCAGGTATAACACAGTCATCACAGTTTAGTGTATGAAGTAGGATAAGCCACACCCAGTGGTTGGAGACCGTAGAGAGCTACTTACTCTTTACATGAAATTCCACATAGGCTTCTTCGGCTTTGAAATCTTTGTTTATAACTGACAGTGTGTAGATTCCTGCATCTTTTTCAGTGACATCATGGAGCATCAGGGATACATTGTTGTACACCATCCCTCTTCTTCTGTATGCAGGCCCCCAGGAGATGGAATTCTTATCTCTTCTGTAGTCTACAATTCCGAGGCCCGGGGTATTATACTCTAATTTGTACCAGGAAAAGGCTAGCAGGTCTTTCGGAAGATTTTGAACTTGGAGAAATACGTCTTCCCCTTCAGCAGCATACTGAGGCACAGGCTGAATCATGAGGTGGGAAGAACTGAGAGAGTTACAGGACAGAGAAAGGGAAGCTGGTGGGAAAAAGAGAAAAAAGAAGCCATCACAAGGGTATCATTGTTCTTGGTGAAAAGGTGGTGACCTCCGTCCTGAGCACATGGCTTTGTCACTCAGCCTAGAGTTGCAGGTGTGTGTGTGTGTGTGTGTGTGTGTGTGTGTGTGTGTGTGTGTGTAACCCACATAATGAGGGGCAGAAATATGTCATTTTCCTTTCCAATAGTGCTCCTGAAATTGTCACATCCTCTTCATGGAACTTGCCCCATAGATATTAATATGGCTACTACCTAAATACAGTCTTTCAGATACTACATATCCTCACGTACATGGGGGGTTGAGGTGATGCCTCCCCTGGACTCAGCAGGCCTGAAACATTCATTTTTTCTCAGTTTTTCCTTCGGTTTCTTTTGAGATAACACTCAATATCTGACTCCACCTAACACATGCACTGCTTCTCAGTCAAGTAGCCCTTTGTACTAGGGCTCTGTGGTAGCTGGGAGCCTTCTGATCATCAAGGTATGTTTAGGTCTTTAAAAGGCTTGGATACTAGACTGGCAGGTTTTATGTCACCTTGCTACAAGCTACAGTCAGTTTTCGACAGAAGGCAGCAGTTGGAAACTTCCCCACCAGATTGTCCTGTGGGTAAAACTACAGTACATTTTAAAAAATAGGAATTGATGCAAACACATTCATTACAATGCAGGCAGTTCAAACTCTGGGCTAGGAGTCCTGGGTGATATAAGAGAGCTGGTTGAGCAAGCACGAAGAGCAAGCCAATAGGAAGCACTCCTCCGTGCTCTCTGTACCAGTTCCTGGATTTTATTTATGACACTCTGAATTTAGAGATAAATATCACAGTTTGACATGGAGATTCTAAAACAATTGTTTCATATTAGCCTGAGAGGATGGAAGAGTGGAGCACTAGAAAAAGGATCCCCTTGGTCACTTTAGTCCAACCTTGGCAAGATGACAGATTCATGGTTCCCTGTTCTAGAGCCCCCAAGAGACTGGGCTAACTCTCACATCTTAGGCTGAGTTACTTTCCATCAAGGTCTTCCTTGATGCAGATGGAGCCAGAAGATGGAAGCTGATCTGCGGACATTTGTCTCTACCATGGTGTTGAGCGATAAGTGTTCAAACCTCCAGCTGGGGACGCAGTGCAGAGGGAAGTTAGGATAGGCCAGTCATGACAGCCCTGTGTGTCTAATTCCCACCCAGCACTGAACATCCACAGAGAATAACTTACTGTCCACCTGGAGCTGCACCCGTACATCTTCACTTCCTATATCTATCCTCAGAATCCGGAGGGTGTACAAGCCACCGTCTTTTTGAGTGACGCCGTGAATCAGCAGAGATCCATCACTGTGTAACGTCTCTCTGCCGCTGTATGCAGGCCCCCACAAAGCTGATTGACTATGTAGTATAAATCGGGCAGCCACCATGTTCTTAGGCTCAGCCATTCCTTTGAACCAGAAAAAGCCTAAAATATTCTCAGGGGGATTGTGAATGAGTAGAAGAGCACTTTCCCCTTCAACAACTCTGGGTGGCACTGATTCAACAGTGAGCTTGACAGACGCACCAAGGCTCCCACACTTCCAAAGGAAAGCTGGAGGGGAAGAGAGACAGTCATCTAAATTGGGACTTTTATGTTTGATTAACATGAGACTCTGTATCCTGAGCATCTGTGTCCACTGCTAAGCCTAGGTGTGTGGGTGTCTCCCTGTCTGCTGGGTGGAAGTCTTCACATGACATTAGGTTCTCAGTATCTCCACCCTTGTCATTCCCACTATCTGGCTCTCCTCAGTTGTCAACATCACCCTGGCTTGCTCACATTTACAGTGGAGTGGTGTTAGACTGATGCCTGCCCAACCTCATCCACTAGGGACACTGTGCCTTCAGTCTCTGACTTTGTTGGTATTATGTTCCTCTTTGGGTTGCAGCCACCACCCGAATTCACCTTCTACCTTTCTTTATTTTTAGTTCACTCAAACTGTGACATCATAAGAACCATAAATTGTCTTGTATTTAAAAAACATTCCTAGAACAAAAAAACTCAGATACATGTGGAGGCTGACTGAATGAACAATGTCGCAGAACGAAGTATGCCCATGGATTTATTTAAAAACTCATAGGTTTAGGGGAAATTACTGGACCATTCCATTTGCTTTGATTTTTTTATACTTGTTTATGTATTTGTGTAAGAATAATGTCTCCCCCACCCATACTGTTTAATATTCAATGAGAGCATCCTAATGCTGAGACTTCTCCCACTCTGTATCTTCTCCCCTGGAAACACTGAGACCCCTTTCATGTCTTTGTGTCACTCAGGAGACTCCAGACAGTGTGTCAGTCTGTCCTCTCCTCTCACGCACTATCAACTCCTGGTCTCCTCGTCTATGAGCAGAAGCCCCTGAAATGTGGTCCGCACATTTCAGAGGAGTACAGGTGGGCCCTCCATGTCTCAGCAGACTGATCTGTCATCCCTCTGAGGTACTTCTGCTCCAGCAAAGCTACCAAGATCAGCCTTCCCATCTGATCTGAGCCTTTCACAGCACACCCCCGAGTCACATCAGCTGAGGGTGGGTCTGTGTTCAAAACACTACTCTGCCCTTCCGTTATCAGGGCTGGCCCATGTTCCTTTCCCATTCTCTCTTGATCTTTCTTTCCTCTAGAACACAGAGTAAGAGTCAAAAGTAATGAGCATCCCTGTGACACATTGAGATAATGGCAGCCGACACTGGGACTGCATTCTTCTGTGTCCTGGCCTAAGTTTGTCAGCATCCCAAAGGGGAAAGGTGACTGGAGTCACCATCAGACTGGGTTCTGACCAAGGTCAAAAGCCCACAGGAATCTCACATCTTGGGTGTGTGGGAGGAGGTGACATGATTCCTGGAAAAAGGCTGCCACCTCCTTCATCCTTTAAGAGTCAGGCTCCATTATCTTTCTAAGATGCCTTGGACCTCTATATTGTTGATTCCTTTGGATATCATGTATTTACCAAAGGAAACACACAAAGTGGGAAACAGAACTTGATCTCCTAGCAGTGTAGGAGACAAATTAGACAACCAGTAGGTCTGAGAATGCTGTTGACCAAGATTTCAAAGTCTGTAAAAACAGGGGTGGAGCCAGGCTACTACTAAGTTCCTGGTTCAGGCAAATACTTTTCTGCCAGTTCATTGTGTGTCCTGATGACATCCTTGGTGATTACCGGGAGAACTACAGATCATGTCTGGGAAGATGTCAGATCAACTGAGCCTGTAGCCACTTGCTTGCAGAAGAGAATCCCCCAAGCTGGAACCAAAAGACAAGCACTTGTCAGAATCTGTGTCCTTGGTTCCTCTCCTTGGGGACCAGGACCTTCATGCCCGACAGGACAGGCAGTTAATGGCCTGGACACCTGTTTACTTTGCTCCCATGCTCTTTGATGGATATGACCAAATTCTGTATCCCAAGCAAGTCTCTCGTGACAGTGCATGGTCAGGTTCCACACAAGACTTGGACCACTAGGGAGCACTTTTCTGTGCCATCAGGAAGTCATACTCCAACACTTATAAAATGTCTCCCATGGACAGCTGGGTTTAAGTCTGGGACAGAGATCTGTAGGTAAGGCATCCTGGGGCTCACAACTCTGTGAGGATCCCATGTTTTCCTCAAATATGTACATTGTTAATTTCCCCAGGGCCTTTGTCAAGGAAACTTTCCTGGTAATAACCATAAGAGTCTAGACAGAGGCTGATATCCTTGGCTCAGTTACCCACCATGCATCCAACTATGTGCAAGGTGAAGTCAAATGAAGGATTCTGATATATTGCCATTATTCTATGCCATATGTGTTCTGCACTAAATGCTCAAACTCCAACATGGAAGCACAATGCATAGGGAAGGTAGGCACAGACCACTCTCCTGTGTATGTCCAGTGAAATGAACTTCAGCCAGCTCACAGATTTCACAACTCACTTACCCTGCACATCGAGATATGTGGATGTTGTTGATACAATTTTTCCATTTCTATCATAGGTCCGTAAGGTATAGAATCCTGAATCCTTATGGTTGACATTTTTCAACAGCAAAGATCCATTGTGATATATTGTCTCTCGACCACTGTACACCGTCCCTGGCTCACTTTGATTCCTGTCCAGTGCATATGTTGCAATTCCTTGCTTCATATTTCTTAGCCCTTTGAACCAGGCTAAGCCTATAATATTCTCAGGCAGACCATGGACAAGGAAAAAGACGTTATCTCCTTCGGCAACTTGGCGTGGCACTAATTCAGTGGTCACATGAGCCGTGGACAGATGCCAGGAGGTTAAAAGGCAGGCTAGAAGGGAATTTAGAAAACCATCAGTATTAAAAGGGTGTAGTCATCACTCAGCTTCAGTGTGTGAGTGGGGGTGTGTCCACTCTCTTTGCAGACATGAGCAAATGACTTCTGTTGACTCCTAGTGTCTGAGTGTGTTGTTAACTCTCTTAGGAATTCTCTGCTCAGGTGTCTGCCTTCTTCCCCCTCAGTGTCCCATATCCCTCCTCACATGGAGCATTTGGTGTGAGAAGCAAAGCCTCTCTGAGCTTGTCCTCTGGAGAGTCCTCATTTTCAATTTTTTTTCTCTCTTCCCTTTGTGATTCTAGTCAACCCACAGCTTCCTCTATGAGATATGCTGACATCAGGTCTGTTAGAATCAGGGCTTTTTGTTTTGTAGGTTGTTTTTGTTGTTGTTGTTGTTGTTTGGGTATTGGTTTGAGTTTTGGTTTTTGGAGACAGGGTTGCCCTGTGTAGCCTTGGTTGTCCTAGAACATGGTATGTAGTTCAGGCTGCCCTTGAACTCACAGAGATTCTGGGCTTAAAGGAATGAGTCACCACTGCCTGTAAGAACTGGAAATTTGTAAGGGAATCATTAGTATGATCTCTTTTGGAGGTTCAGTTTTCTGGAAAGGCTCAGACACAGTTGGATAAAGGAAAAAAGGCAGGAAGAAAAGAGGAATGTGTCTTCATGGATTCCTCTTCCTAGTTTGGAACTTATGATAGTAACTATATTCCAGTGTGAAACAGATTATTTTAGACTTAATTATATAAAGATACTGTATATTTATGAATGGCGGTTTCTCCTTGTGCACCTATGAAGGTGTATGGCACAATTCTGTTCTGGGGCACATGTGTCAGAGTTTGCGTGTGTGGGTGCCCCCCACAACACCTATGTGAAGGACAGAGTAGAGCCTGCAAGAGTCTGTCCTCTCCATCTACTGTGTGGGAGCTGAGGTTGTCGTATCTTTACACGCTGAGATACCTCCGTAGCCCTCCCCTGTGTGATTTCTATTTGGAAGTTTATGCTGTCATGGTTGGTGAGAGCTGTCTTCAGAACATTTCAGCCAATGTAATTTACTGTGAATATGGAGTGTTTGGTGATTTTCTCTTCCTGTCATCACCTCCTGTGCTCTGGAAACTTTAGGCTGTTTATTCTCTGATTCTCACTGTACCATCTGTACTTTAACTACAAGCAGAAACCTTGAGTCTCCTCTTGAGATCCTGTCTACTTTAGGAGACTCCAGCCTGCCTCTGAGTCCCCTCAGAGGCTCCAATTCCCCTCCCCACAGAGTCGAAGAGTGGTTACCCTTACCTGTGAGCAGAAGCCCCCGCCATGGCTTCTTGCAGAGCAGCACAGAGGACTCCTCCATCAATCTTCTCACTTGGAATCCTCCCTCTGAGGAGAAGAGTCTCAGCTCCAACACAAACCTCAGGATCTGGTGTTCTCCTTTCTTTTTCACTGAGATTTTTTTCCTCAGACAGCAGTACTTCCCAGAATCCAATGCACTGTGAGTGGTAGGGTTTGAGTCCAAGACACTCCTCAATCCTGCTCTCAGCACTGCTCCTCACCTCTCTCAATTTCCCTTTATGTTTCTCCTCTGAGCAACATGTTGAGCAACAAGGCAGATAAGCATCCCCGTGCCCTCAGAGAATAATGGCTCATATATGGACTGACAACTGCTGTGTCCTTGTCTTGGGACTCTCAGCACCAAAAGGAGCCTCCATCAGGCCTATGTGTCCTTTTGACACAGAGACCTAGCTGAGTGCCCAGTCTACCCTGTGTTCTCAGTGCTCTGGGAAGGTGGGATTTACTTAATCCCTGCAGGAAGGTGACAGAGATATCTGTGAGGACTGGAAAGAGACCAGCTAAATGATGACTAGGGTTGAAGAACAACCCTTTTTCACTAATATTACATTAATGATCCAGAAGAGAGGCCGAGGAATTGTTGTGTGAGGAGCTTCATGTGTTCAGCCCAGGCAAAGGGGTGACTTCTGTGTCCTTAATATGACTGTGGTCTCCATCTTCCTATAGAAGGTTTCAAGGCAACATGCTAGCATTATGTTTTGGGTATGAAAATATCCTCTCTGATCATCCTGGGTCACCTTTTTCCTTTCCTAGATGATTGTCTGGTTGGTAATCTTTTTTTCTCCTTCTAAAGATACCAAGAGGGATGTATTCATAGTTCCCATGCACAAACGTTCTCAGACAAAGGAAGGAGCCAGTAGCTCAGCACAGGGCCTAGAGAGGGAGCTCAAAGTCAATAGGGACAGAGATGGAAAGCAGTCTGTTCAGGGAAACAATTTTCAGAGCACGGAGCATATGCCCTGCTATCGCCTCCTAGAGCTCACTGGGAGAACTTCAATCTCCCAGTGCTAGGGCTTGCTAGGTCTACTGCAATCATGACCAAGTAGCCATCACAGGTGGGACTCTTAATTCCTTCAACCATAGGATGGGACCAGACAGGACTTCAGATTTGTCCTGGGAAGCCCTGGACTAAAGTTGGAACTAGTGTGAATCCAGAGGAAGGACATTCTCAGTAGGAGCCTTGTGTTCAGGAAATTTCAGAGGAAAGTCCTGGGACATTTCTCTTGAGATTAGAAGGACAGGACACAGCAGGACAAAGTAGTGAATGCACTCAGGAGGCATAGGCAGGAGGATCTTTTTGTTCCATGGTGGCTGGTCTATAGAGCAAGTTCTAGGACTGCTGGGGTTACACAGAGAAATCTTATCCGGTTAAGAAAAAAAAAGCAGCGGGTACTAATGTACTATTGTAGGGGACTGCTCATGTACTTTCTGGCCAACCACTGTTTAAATGCTACCTTCTCTTTGCCCAGAGGGTGCAGAGGGAGTTTGTGCTTGAGTACAAATCACACTGACTCAAATAGACGTGTCTTACCTATACACTGTTCTGTGTTTCTTTCTCTTGTCATGAAAACAACCTGAAAAGAGGAATTTAGGAGAGAGAGTAGAGTCAATTTTTCTTCTGTGGCTGAGTTATATTATAGCACTGAAAAAAGTCAAGGCAGAAAACATAATGCTTGCTGTCTAATTCATAGGCTCAGTATCTGGATCAATCTTAGCTAGTTTCTTTTACAATCAGGACCATCTGCCTAGGAATTATGCTGCGCACAGTGGCCTGAGCCCTCCTGTATCAAATCAGACAATCACTCAAAGCCTTACCCTCCCTGGGGAGTGGATGGGGAATGGGATGGGGGTTTTGGTGGAGAGCATGGGTGGATGGGAGGTAGAGGGAAATGGGATTGCTATGTAAAATGATTGTTTCTAATTTAAATAAAATTTATTTTAAAAAAAGAAAGAAGAAAAAAGAGTTAGGGAAATAAATAAAAAAGGTGAGCCTACCTGACTTTGTTGATTGTGACACCGTTTTCTCTTGTCATTGTTTTGCTTGTTTATTTATTTTTGCATTGTTACTCCAGTTCCCCCTCCTTCCTCCCAGTACCACTGTCTACTCATCCCCCCTTTCTACTGATCCATATGTCTGTTTCTATGTCAATGCAATATGGTTTTATTACTATAACTCTATAGTAGAGCTTGAAATCAGGCATGGTAATACCTCCAGAAGTTCCAACCCTGTACAGTATTGTTTTGGCTATCAGGTGTTTTGGTTTTTTTCATAAGTTGAGAATTGTTCTTTGGTATTTGTAAGGAACTGTGCTAGAATTTTGACGAAAATTTCAATGAATCTGTAGATCGCTTTTGATAAAATGGCCACTTTTACTATGTTAAGCCTACCAATCCATGAACATGGGAGCTCTTTCCGTCTTCTGATATCTTCTCCAATTTCTTTTTTTTAAAGAGTCAAAGTTCTTTTCATAAAGGTCTTTCCCTTGCTTGGTGTCTTAGTTAGGGTTTCTATTGCTATGAAGTGAAACCAAGATGACAGTCACTTTTATAAAGAGACATATTTAGTTGGGGTGCCTCGCTCACAATTTCAGAGGTTGAATCCATTATTATCATGGTGTGCAGCATGGGGACATGCAGACATTTATGGGGCTTGAGAAGTGTCCGAGAGTCTTACATCTCACAGGCAACACAGAATGGCTCTGTCTGTCACAAAAGCAAAGGTGGGCCAGGGAGACTTCAAAGCCCATCCCCCTCAGTGGCTCACTTTCTCCAACAAGGCCATACCTACTTCAACAAGACCACACTTTCTTATAGTGTCACTCCCTTTGGGGACCATTTTTGTTCAAGCCACCATGCCTGGTTAGAGTTACACTAAGATAATTTCTATTATTTGTGGATACCGTTAAGGATGACTTAGCCCCGATTTTTTTCTCACCTTATTTAGCATTTGTTCATAGGAAGGCTACTAATTTCTTGAGTTACTTTTATAATCTAGGACTTGACTGAAGTCTTTATCAGCTCTAGAGATTCACTGGTAGAATTTTTTGTGCTCAGTTACATATGCAATTGTATCATCTGCAAAGAGTGATATTTTGAGTTCTTTTTTTCCAGTTTATCTCCCCTTGATCTCCTCCAGTCAGCTTACAGATCTAGCTAAAACTTCAAGTACTCTCTTTAATAGATATGGGGAGAGTGAACAGCCTTGTCTTGTCCCTGACTTTAGTGGAACTGCTTTGAGGTTTTCTCCATTTAATTGGATGTAAGCTGTTGGTTTTCTGTATGTTGCCTTTATTATGTTTATATATGTCTCTTGTATACCTGTTCTCTCCAAGATGTTTGTCATGAAGGAGTATTGTATTTTTTTCAAGGGCTTTTTCAGCATTGGATGAGATCATCACTGATCACGTGGGATTTTTTTTTTCAGTTTGTTTGCATGGTGGGTTACATTGACATATTTATATATGTTGAACCATCCCGGCTTCTGTAGTTGAGCCCACTAGATCATGGTGGATTATCTCTTTAATATGTCCTTGGATTCTGTTTGTGAGTTTTCATTGAGAATTTTTGCATGTTCCTGAAGTAAACTGGTCTGTAATGCTCTTTCATTGCTAAGGCTCTGTGTGGTTTGGGTATTAGGGTGACTGTGGCCTCATGAAAAGAATTTTGAAATGTTACTTGTTTCTGTTTTGTGGAATGGTTGGAAGAGTACTGGTATTAACTCTTCTTTGAAAGTGTGGAAGAAATCTGTGCTAAAACTATCTGTCCTTTGGTTGGGAGATTTTTAATGAATGTTTCTGTTTCCTTGTAGGTTATGGGCCTAACTAAATTGTTCATCTGATCTAGATTTAACTTTGACAAGTAGTATCTACTGAAAAATTTGTGTTTCTTTTATATTTTCTAATTTCTTGGAAAACACATTCTTGAAGTATAACTTAATGATTCTTTGGATTTTCCTGGTGTCTCTTGTTTTTCCCCCATTTACATTTCTATTTTGTTAATTTGAACATTCTCTCTTCCTGCCTTTTAGATAGTTGGGATGAGGGTTTGTCTCTATACTAAGATATTTCTTTCATTGTTCATCTCCTGAATCACTCTCAGCCTCAGCCATCTCTCTCCCTCCTACTTCATGCCCCATCTTGCCCCCAATTAACCCTTCCCAGGGTGATCCATGTGTCCTTGTTAGGGTCCTCCTTGTAACCTAGCTTCTCTGCAGCTGTGAATTGTAGTCTTTGCATTACATAGTATCCTTTGCATTACATCTAATATCTGATTATGATTGAGTATATACCATGTTTGTCTTTCTGAATCTGGGTTACCTCACTCATGTTGGTTTTTTTCTATTTCTATCCATTTGTCTGAAAATTCATGAGGTCATCATTTTTTACAGCTGAGTCGTACTCCATTGTGTAAATGTATCACACTTTCCTTATCCATTCCTCAGTTGAGGGACATCTAGGTCATTTCCATGTTCTGGCTATTACAAATAATGCTGTTATGAATATAGTTGAGCAAATGTCCTTGTGGTATGATTGAGTGTCCTTTGGGTAAATGCCCAAGAGTGGTATCTCTGGGTCTTGAAGTAGATTGATTCCCAATTTTCTTAGAAACTTCCATATTGCACTCCCACCAGCAGTGGAGGAGTTTTCACCTGACTCCACATCCTCTCAAACATAAGCTGTCTCAGTATTTTTTATCTTAGCCATTCTGACAGGTGAAAGATGGCAGTAAGACCATGATACAAACCTGGCACATGAGACAGCATGTTGTAGCCCATTCCTTGGGGTAGGATGTCATGCTCAGTGGCAGTAGGACCATGATATAATCCTTGTACATGAGCTAGCGTGTTGGAGTCCATTCTTCATAGTGGAATGTCATGCTCACCCTTGAAGCATGGAAGAGGGGCCTGGCCTTATCACAACCTATAATTACAGACTATGTTGACTCCTTATGGGAGCCCTTATCCATGAGGAGGAGTGGCCTGGGCATGGGCTATTTGGGAGGTGATGGGGGGTTGGAAGTGAGGGGGTAGTAGGAGGGATGAGAGGGAAAACTGTGGTTGCAGTGTAAAATGAAATCAAAGTTTAAAATGGAGAAAAAAGAAAATTAAAACAACAGCAACAAAAAGTGTTTGTCTTGTGGATTTTCTCAAAGAACAAACTCTTGGTTTCATTGATTCCTTGTATTGTTCTCTTGGTTTTTATTTTACTGATTTAGCCCTCGGTTTGATTACTTCCTGTTCTTGTGTACCTCTTCTGAGTGTGTTTGCTTCTTTTTGTTCTACAGCTTTCAGATGTGCTAAGTCCCTAGTATGAGGTCTCTCTAAATTCTTTATGAAGAAGGCACTTAATGCTATGAAATTTTCTCCTCACACTTTCATTGTGTCCCATAACTTTGGGTATGTTCTACATACATTTTTATTGAAGCGTGAGAATTCTTTAATGTCTTTTTTTATTTCTTCCTTGACTCAGTAGTAATTCCATGCAGAGTTGTTCAGTTTTCATTAGCTTATACACTTTTAGTTGTTTCTGTTGTTGAAATCCAGCTTTAATCCATGGTGATAAGATACAGGGGGTTATTTCAATTTTCATGTATCTATTGAGACTTTTGTTGGTGACTAAGTGTACAGCCAATTTTTGGAAATATTCCATTAGGTGCTGAGAAGAAGGTATATTCTTTTGTGTTTGGGTGAAATGTTCTGTAGATATCTGTTAGGTTCATTTTAGTCATAATGTCTGTTAGTTTCTTTATTTCTCTGTTTGTTTTCTGTCTGAGCAACATGTCCATTGGTGAGAGTGTGGTATCTAACTCAACCTTTATTATTAATGTATGGGGTTCAATGTGGCATTTAACATACAGTGATGTTTTGTTTATAAATGTGGGTGTTATTGTATTAAGGGCATAGATGTTTAGAATTAAGACATCTTCTTGGTGGGTTTGTTCTTTGATGAATATGAAATATCCTTCTCCATTTCTTTTGATTAATTTTAGTATGAAGTGTATGTTGTTACATATTAGGATAGCTACAATAGCTAGCTTCTTACTCTGATCTAGTATTGAGCCTCTGTCAAGGTTGGAGCTCATTTGGGGGAAGTTAGCTTTGCCTTTGGTGTAGCAGAGTTCCTCTGTTCTTCTTACTGATAAGGCCTGCACCTCTTAGGCTGATTGATGTGATCTGTGCTGAACACTCATGTCAGTCAGAAATTTGGACAGAGTCAAACGGCACTGCAGATGCTGATCTGGGACAGCTTCCTCTGTGGGGTGGATCTTTGGGAACAGAATCTAGGGAGTGTTGCATTTCAGCTGGCAGGCAGGTCAGTCATCTGTTCGTCTGCCTAGGGTGGCCTGTGCTTCAAGACTATGTTTTCCCTTAAGGTGATTTGGGGGAGTCTCAGGGTGACAGTTAATGCTAACAAGGACACTGTTTCAAACTGTTAAGACTTCCTCCTTCATAGGGAAGGAGTTCCCCATTCTCCAAGTGACTTTCCCTCTTTGTTTGCATGGTCATCACATTTGCCAGTGTCCAATCAGAGCCAGAGTACAGCTCAAGGACATCTACCCTGAGTGTCACTTTTCCCACTTCCCAGATACTGGTCTCGGGGCCACCCTTGTCTCTACAACAGACATCGTGAAGAGTTAATGAAACAACATCATCAAAACACAAGTTTTTATCCTGACTCAGGACGGGCCTCCCAGGCACATTCATCACCTGCCTCTTCAGACTTCATCGGAATCAGAGAAGAAGCCTGTTATGATAAATCTTTCTGCCAAAAGCCGCCTGAGCCCCACTGCCACATGTGAGCTTTATGACAGCCGCCTGCCTGAGTTAGGCCCAAATGAATACACAGAGAGACTTGTATTAGTTACAATGCTGCTTGGCCAATGACTAAGATTCTCATCTGTTAGCTCAGTCTCAATTATCATACATCTATATATTTTATAAGACTTATCTTATCGGACACCTTATTGGCGTCCCTCTTAGCTGGTGGATCACATTGCGCCGCTGGAGCAGGAGCCGAGAGGAAAAGAGGGCCCTTCCTCTTTCTCTTTTGCTTAAATATCAATCTCCTTGCTATGTCACTTCCTGCCTGGATCAGCACTTCTCTACTACATTTCCCAGAATCCTCTTTGACTCCTAGTTCTGTTTAACTTGCTGTCTCATTGGCCAAACAGTATTTTATTCAATAATCAATTAGATAAACATACACAGTAGTACATTCCCCATCAGAAGCCAATCGCCAGCTGAAACAAGACAGGATCTGGGAGCATGTGGGGTAAAGGAACATGAGTGTGCCCAAAGTTCTGGTTGTTCCTTCTTGGTAATGGAGTTCCTGATAGCATGAGTTAGTGACAGAAAGAAAAATCTACTTGAATTTAAGTAAAGTCTTTCTGGCTGAGAAGTTCTTTCCTCCTGGGGGAACCCCCAACTTGACACTCCAATGCCAGTCCAAAGTGAGCCAAGAAAAATCAGAGATTCAAAGAGAGGAGGAAGAATCATACCTGGAATCTCATGAGAGGATTGGGAATTCTTTTTGCCCATGACATAGGCTGGGGATTAATTTCTGCCTCTATCCCTAAAACCTAGACTGTACCCAAAGCTCAATGCTGTCATTTCAGGGATCCAAACCCCAAGGCCTGTAATTTTCTTCTCTTTGGTCCTATGGACACCAATGGCTGATTTCTAGACAAGGGAGATAAAGAATTTACAACTATTGGTAATGGTGTTGGGGGAAAAGAGCTCTTGGAAAGATACCTAGAGCTCTCCATTGATAAGGCAAGAGTACTGTGCAGGTGGGTGAGAGGCAACACTGCAGAAGACATTAAGGTTTGACCCTGGATACAAATACTTATCTGAAAGGGATATAATCAGATTGTCTTAACAATATGGAGCAAACCAAATAAAGCCACACATGATCCCTGCAAAGAAACAGGAAAACCCTGGTGTATAGAAGGCTCTAGTTTCTGTTCTATTTACCTGAGATGAGCAGGTCCCAACCTGAGCTGTCATGAAGATTAATAGAAGAATAATCATGTAGCATACACAAGCCCTTGATCCATCACTGGCACAACACACACACACACACACACACACACACACACACACACACACACACACACAAAATAACATAGACTCTCATGTATGCACTGAACCTGAATCAGAGATGTCCCTGTCTACATCACCAAGAGCCTGTCTAGAAAGTAGAAGTCCTCCCAGTCCATTCTAGCTCAATACTAGGTCTAACTGCATGTGCTTGGGCTAGAGACGTATTACTTGGCTAGCCTAAGTATCTGTGTGGTAGGTTTGTGTCAATACCCAATAGTGGCTGGGTGTTGAAGCTCTGGCTCCCCTTATGTAAGCGCTTATAGCCATGAGGAAACAGAAATTACTCAGAAGTAAAATTCAGACTGAATGGGCCACTTCAGGTGGCAGTCACTCATTTCCAAATTACACGTTCTCTGTCAGTTGTGACACTGAGTAAGAGTCTAGTTGCTCTCTGGCAGTTTCAGCCTGCCACCATCTGAGAGTCTTTGAGCATTTCTTTTCTTTCTTTTTTTTTTTTTTTTTGGTTTTTCGAGACAGGGTTTCTCTGTGTAGCTTTGGAGCCTATTCTGGCACTCGCTCTGGAGACCAGGCTGGCCTCGAGCTCACAGAGATCCGCCTACCGCTGCCTCCCAAGTGCTGGGATTAAAGGCGTGCGCCACCAACGCCCAGCGTCTTTGAGCATTTCTATTCCACATGTTGGTTGTATTCTGAAACTCATTTACATGTTTAAGGCCACCATCCTCAACCTCAAGGGGCTTAGAATTGTCGCTTGTAATGGTAGTTTTGGATAGAACTGCTGTGCAGGCAACTGAGAGAAGATGGCCCTTTGTGGGACCTCTGAACCTTGCAAAGGCCTCTTTCAGCCACCGTTGGTCTTTCTTGCATTACCCCCAATCCTTGTCCTTACAGACTCGGGCATAAGATGAATCACATTGAGATGCTGAAGGAACTTAGTACTCAGAGATTGTGGGTCACCTATCCTGTGTGGGAGGAACAGTGTTTGCCACGTGTGAGATGAGCTGCAGAGCTTGACGATAAAGACCTGGGATCTTCAGTCAGATGGCTGTTGTTTCATCTGGACCTCACTAATCCACTGTCTGTCTTGCACAAAACAGTATTGTTCCCCCCTGCTATACTGATATCCCCTGCATAGTGTGGCCCAGTGCTCTCTAAGGCAATGATGGGATTTTTTTTTGCAAGACAGGGTTTCTCTGTGTAGCTTTGGAGCCTATCCTGGCACTCGCTCTGGAGACCAGGCTGGCCTCAAACTCACAGTGATCCGCCTAAGACAGTGATGTTTATGGAAGTCCTACAGATAGGACAGGAAAAAAGATTTTCTATTTAGTTTCACTGAGAAGCACCCACAAGCAATACTAAGGACTTGTGTGTACAGAAGTCTCACACATGACCAGGAGTGTGACTGTCCTTCAGCTAAATGAGCAGACTGGATCATAACATGAGCCAATCTTTCCAGAAGTTTCATGGTGACTGAGACGAGGCATGGACTCTGTGTTCATAGGATAAGTCAGAGAATGATCTAGGAGAGTGGAGATTATGGGTTAAAGGTGAGCTTGAACTAGAACCATTGTCTTTGCACAGTTAAAGGCAATAGTAAGAGATTCCTTGCAATGCAGTTTGCTAATTATTTCTTTCCTTCTTTCTAGGTGCATCGTTATATTTACTGCATGTATTTCTATGAACCACAGGTATGCCAGAGCACCCAGCAGCCAGAAGAGGGCACATGGCCTTTTTGATTACTCTATTTCTCTTATTTTTATTTTTTGTTTATTGAGACAGGGTTTTCCTGTATAACTTGCCTGTCCGGGAATTTACTCTGGAAACTAGGCTGACCCTGAAATCACAGACATCTGCTTGCCTCTGCCTCCAGAGTACTGGGATTAAAGGCATGCACCACCAATGCCCAGATACTCCATTTCTTTTTAAATGACTTTCTCTGTTCTTTTTCTTTTCTCTCCCAAGCCTATGTATATTTTTAAGCACACTGTAAGCCCTTTAGAGGTTTCTCTTCATTTGAATCAGTCTTTACTGTATATCTCCATAAGTCTTTAATCTGCTAAACTTCGTGGCTGGGATTAAACTGGAGGTTTTGGCTAACTGTCTCCTCCCAGTTAGGCTCCAATATGGTAGGGGTATGCTGACGGCTCTGGGAGCTGTGTTCACTGCCTAGATTCTGTTCTATGCAGCCATCAAACAGCTTGTAGTATACAGCCCATAAACCTTTTTTGTCTGTATGAATAAAAGCTAAATCTGTCATACAGCGTGTTGTGTGGCTTAGAGAAGCAGCCTCTGTGTTCAATACAGCAGGAAGTGGCCATGCTGTGTTCAAGCCCAACTGCCGGTGTCTCTGCACCATGGCCTGCATGAGACTGTGAGACTATAGGAAGACCACTGAAGTTCTGTTTTAGGTGTAAATTCTTGCCTCACGTTAGGAGAGCCATTTGTAGATGGAGTTTCTGTCCAGCCTGGTCCCACAGCCATTTGGTCCCAAATAAGCATACCGAGGCTTATATCAATTATAAACTGTTTGGCCAATGTCTCAAGCTTCTTATTGGCTAGCTCTCTCTTAATTATTAACTCATTTCTATTAAACTGTGTTTCCACGTGATCTTGGCTTACCAGAGACTGCCCAGACCTATTACTTCTTCAGTGACCACATGGCATCCTCCCACTCGTGTGTGTGTGTGTGTGTGTGTGTGTGTGTGTGTGTGTGTGTGTGTGTGTGTGATGTGTGTGTGTGTGTGTGTGTGTTCGTGTGCGTGCATAAGCATGTGTTCCTCTTCCCAACATTCCTAGATTGGTAGCCCTACCTATACTTCCTGCCTTACTACTAGCCAATCATCATCAATTCACCAACCAACAAGAGAAACATACATTCACGGCATACAGAAGGACATCCCCCATCAATGCCATGGGTGTACTGTAAACAGCTTGGGTCCTCTACAAGAGCAATCAGAGTTCATAACCACTGAGCCATCTTTTCAGCACTCCCAGGTGGGTGCTTTCAGAAGCAGATATGACTGCCAGAAAGTAGTGAGCAAGGAGTTGCTGGAACTGTGGCTGGAAGGGAAGGTGTGTTTAGCAGATCTGGATTAGAAATTTAGGACTCTAACTTTCTCCATATGAGACCATTATTAGTAATACCCAGTATCTAAGGCCAATCCCCAAAATGATTGCTTCTCCAAAGAGTACAACGAGGTATGATGAGAGAAAGGAGCTAAAGTTGTTTGAAATCAGTGACTCCCTGAGCAGAGAGAGCCCTGGTTAGATGCAGGATCTCTTACAAGGTACAAAACAAAGCCCTGTCCCTTGCCTTTCCGGAGTAGTGATAGCAGCATGCCAGAAAACATATGATTTCTATCCAATACGTGGGCTGTGGAGTTCTGGAATTTGTGAGAAATTGTTCAGAGGTGGGTAGCTGAATTCTAGGGTAAAATCAAACTCTTCATTTTTTTTTCACTTTATAGAACAGACATCTCCTCAAGCTGACACTATCCAAGATTAACATCTGTGAAAAGCAGATGCTCAGGCTCCACATACCCTGGAGAAGGCCTCCAGGGTGAAGACAGATGGATGTACACGGACAGATGATCGGTCGCCCATTGCCTGTGAGACAGATGTACACTGTGTTTTTCTATCTCTTTTCCAGTACTAGCATACATTCATACTGAATGTTGCCAAGGTGATGAGATAGCCTCAACTATGAAAACGGCCCTGTCATTGGGACAGGACAGCTGTCCAGATCAGCCCCATCTGTTACTAGTTGTCTACAGAAGATAATTTACTAGACTTAGTCACTGAGGACATGGAGTCATCAGGAGGATCTATGGCCTCTGTCCCTCCTCCAGTTGGGCTCCCTGACTTCATGCAAAGTTTCATAATTTGATCAGAACAGTTGTCTAATGCACTGGTACTTGAGTAGCTGGGCTCTCCATGCTGAGACTCAGAAGAAGATACCCAGTTGACTAGTGGATGCCAAGGGAATGTGTGGAGTCCCTCTAGGGCTGGAGATAGGTATCCTTTAAAAGTCTCTTCACATAAGGGCTGGGAACTGAACACAGGTCTTCTGAAAGAACAACATGTACTATTAAACACTGGGCCATGTCTCTAGCCCTCCTTTATCCTTCTCTTCCTTTTTCCCATCGTGATTCCAGTCAAACCCTGAATTCACCTTCCAAATGCGCATCTGCCTTCTGGTCCATTGCAACCAAGGCTTTAGGAAGACAGAATGCCCCTACTGTTTGGGGATGTGCTTGGGAAAGTCTCAGACACCTGTGGGTGAATGAATGATACAAGTACACTTACTTGAAGGAATCTTCACATTGGTAGTTAACAAATAGGCTAATGCCACAGTTTGATTTTTAATTTACAGTTACTTGTGCATTTTAGATACGTGTGTGAGAGGGAATTTGTGTTCACTCATGTGTATATCAGTATATGGGTAATAAATAAATAAATAATAAATAAATGCTACTACACAAATATGAAGGATAGATGACATGAGGGAGTTGGTTCTCTCCTTCCACCGAGTTGGATCTTGGGATTGAAATCATCATGACATCCTTGGAAGCAAGCGGCTTTACCTACTGATCCATTTTGGTGGCCTACCCTGCTCTTATTTTATTTAGAGGGTAAGCATGCCTTGGTTGGGAACATTAGTCTTCAGAAAATAATAGCCACGGATTATAAACTTTGAGTGGAAAATAATCTGGTTCCACCTTCCCTTACTCTTCCAATTCACCAAGGACTTCCTGCTGCTCAACCTCTGTCCCTCTCTGTCCTCTCCCTTTGGGTTACAAGAACAAACACTTAAGTCCATTCTCAAGCTCCCATCTTAGACAAATCTAGCCATATGCTGAATTTCAATACACTGCCAATGAATGGTATCTGCAATTTGTGTTAGGACACAGAATTGCAGCTTTACTTTAGGTTCCCATAGCCTTCGTCAGACTGCATCTGTTACAACTCACTCTAGGACAGAGAGTGTAGGCGCTGTCTGTGCTGTGACCTGACTACTCTCAGTTTACAACACCTGCCTCCTCCATGCTCCTTGTTGCATACACTAGACTGAAGTAAAGGAATGGTGGGAAACTTCCCTTTGCCCATATATGGTTATAGATCAGACCCTACTCTGTGCCAGGGCACTGGAGAAGGCTGCTCAATGGTGATGCCCAGAAATGGGGAGTACTCTCAGAAGAGGCTTCTTGTCCTCCTTCCATGATAAGTCTCATGGCAACTATTTCTTGTTGTCTCCCTCTCCCTATCTCTCTCTCCCTCTCTCTCTCTCTCTCTCTCTCTCTCTCTCTCTCTCTCTCTCTCTCTCTCTCTCTCTCTCTCACACACACACACACACACACACACACACACATATTTTCACTCCTTTTAAAGCTTTTAAAAGCTCTTTATAATTTTCTGCATGATTATTGTATTTACCCTATTTTCATTCCTTGGTCTTGCCCTTTACTTCTTCCCATGCTTTCCACTCTCCAATTCATGCCTCTTCTGCAATTTATTATTTTCATTGTTATAATTAATCGTGTTTCTATTTCTATTTACTTTAAATAGCATTTTATTCTTAGCATTTTAGATTTCAAATGTTGAATATTGTAGATCTCATCATTTCTATTTGAGGTCTGCATTACAGAATGACTAGAGATATTTCTCTTTGTAGGAATAAACTAATGGCTTGCTCATGACCTTCCAGTGTTTGTTTGAGGTATTTCCAATTTTTAATGAAAAATACATATATATGGCCCAAAGCTGAGTAAGTTCTATTCTAAGGAATTTGAAGACTCCTGTATAAACCTAATGGTTTTACTGGAATATATTTTATTTTTAGATAAACGAAGATTCTTTCTTTACTCGGTGTATTTTATATTAATGTAGTTACACTTTGGAACCCAAGACCCTGGTGGGAATATTCTGCATCAGGTTCTCTGAGAAATCCTGTGTCAAAAAATAAGGTGGAGAACAACTGAGGAAGACATATGACATCATGTAGCTTCCAAACCTGAACAAACATATGGGCATGTACAACTACCCACATGTATGTTCACACATACAATAATCTGTTCATGCATACACACATACAGAAATCTTAGGAAATGGCAACCTTTTCAAACAAACTGGTGTAGAGGACAAATTCTTGATTGTCTATCTAATGAAGTTGTAGTTGATATATAAAAATTATTAATAAAAACCCAGAGATGAATATTGGGGTTCAAGCTGAAGATCAGAAAAACAAAGCAGCCAGCCAGTAGCTCTTACCTCTACCAAGATTGAAATGGAGATTTTCCCTGTGTGTAGAATCTAAATTTCTCAATGAGGCTGGACAGGAATTGCACAAGACTGAATGCCTTCCCCTTCTGGAAACTAAATCTCACATGAGAACCTTTGCTTCTTCCTTTTATATCTCTCAAACCCTGGAATTAAAGTCATGAGCTCTGAATCACTCTCAGGTAGCCCAGGGTGGTCTTGAACTCACAGAGATCCACCTGCCTCTGTCTCCTGCAACCTGAGATTAAAGTGTACCACCACTACCTCTCCTCCAAAGCTAGCTATTGTGACTAGCTTTGCATTTTAATCTCCAGGCAAGCTTCATTAAATCATAAACAATATATCACCACAATCCCCCTTTTTGTATAATACAAAAAGAAAGACTAAAACTAACATAAGAAAAACTATATACAATAAGTACAATAACTATATAGATTATATACATGTGGTGATGTTTTTGCTTGTACAAGTATAGCCTGTCTGAGAGATGAGAGAGAAGGAGCAAGCCACAGCCACACATTACCTCCTTGTGTCTCAGCAGACAAGAGTGAGTATCTGTTTCTCCCTGCTTATATCCTGTTTCTGCCCAGCTGTCTTGCTTCCTGTCTGTCTGTACAGACTTCCAGACAACTATGCTTAGATAGTGGCAAGCTCCATTCTCTGACCTTCAGACTCAGAAAGACTTTATTTGTATAAGCAAGATATCACCACATTGTCTAAATATCCCCCTTTTGTCTAAAATTTTAAAATGTGTATAACTAATAACAGACAAAACTAAGTACTTTAAAGTATAGTAACTATATACTCAATATACAGGCAAAAAGTACATCAACAGTGCCTACTTCATTAACATTTGACAAATTCAGAGAAAATACTTCATATCTATTCTTTCTTTATGAGTCCAAAGTCTTATACCTAATTTACTTTCTATTCTAATTTGCATTATCAACTTATCTTTTAATGTCTCTCAACATTATATAATTAACATTTCTTTAGTGAATTTATTTTCTGAGTCAGGTAAACAAAGAGAACTATAACTACATTATCTAGTCTTCAACTCCTCACAGACCCAAAAATGAAATAATAATTGAGTAAACAGGAAGTGCAAGCTAATGACTTCCAAAAATGTGAGAAATGACAGAAACATCTGGCTGACCGGACAGTCACCCAAGGTTTCTCAGCAGTGGTGAGGCATCAGTCTTCTGCCTGCAAGCCTAACATATCTGACAGACATTTCTGGGAAGCAGGATATTCTGAAGGACTGGGCCACCTTGTCTTGGCAAGGTTTACAGTCACTTTTGGTGTCCTGTTTGTCAAAGTTGGACAACATACTGTCTACAGTTAAGGCAGCAACAGTGGCTTACCTTTGCCACAAAGAAAGTAAACCACATGTGGAGTTAATTTGATGTCCATTATCTTCCCCAATGTAGATTGGTCCTGCCAGGAGAAGACATGTCTCATTGTCATGAAAAAAGAACCTGTGTTATTAAAACATGTTAAATGCCATATTCTGAAGTGTTTGAAGACAACCTGTCTTCCTAAAATATGTTTGATCTTGTAAACATATGTAATGTGACTATAAGTTCGACAGTATTAGTTGACTAATTACTAAACTGCATTTCCTTATTATTTAGATGATAATAATAATTTTCAAGAACCAGAAATTTGAATTACATTGTTAAATGAGCTGTTTATGTAAGATACCTTGAAAAATATTATAAACATATGTTTTGGCAAAATTAATCTCAAATGTGTATCAATATACTCCATTTGTATACAATATATAAAAATCCAATTCAAGCAAAATATTTAAAACTAGTAGTTGCTTTGTTAGAGTAGATTCAATAATCTACTTTTTATCTTGTCATATCTTTACTTCTCTTTCTTTTTCAAAACAAAAATCTTAAATATAATCCCCTTTGTTCAACTTTTGATCATAAGCAACATCCCAAACCAATCCCACCTAAACAATAACAAATATCCATAGCCCAATGAGTGACCAAAAACCACCTACCCCACCTCTTGGGAATGTAGGTGTCATGTTCTTAAAGTTACTTCATGCTGTCTGTGGGTGACAGCATCTTCGGGGAATCCTAAAAAGAAAATTTGGGTTAATTATCAAGACAGATCATTTGTTTTCCAGTCTCTGGGTAAAGGGCAAGTGCAGAGTTTGTATCAAACCCTGGCAAAAGTAGTCTGTGAGGCTGGATCACCTCAGATAGCCACCTCAAAATTGTTCGAAGCAGTATCTGTGAGGCTGGATCGTCTCAGCAAGTTACTTCAAAATTATTATAAGAAGTTTGCAGTACAACGCTCATATTTAGTTGGGGTTGTTCAGAATAATGATGTTGTCATAGTCCTGGCAAAATTGTTGTTGTGGGGCCCCATTCTCCTTTTGGAGACTTCAAAGGTCACTGTTAGGTGTGGTCATGGTTCACTGTAGAAACTAAAAGAAACTCAAACCAGAAACCATGTACATGAAGATAGACAAAACCATTTTCTAGAACTGGTTAATACTAAATATGATTATTAATATCATGACAAAAATATGAGATTAGAAGCAACACAATAGTCCTAAATAGTTGCTTGTTTTTCTTCTGTTCCATATCAGATAGCTCTTCTGACATGAGACAGAGATACTGGATTTTACTTAAACAAATATGCTTGGGTTTAGAGAAGGAGAGAGCCACACTCCAACTCCAAAGCCAACTTTTAACTTTTAATTGGACTGGGACTACAAAAAGATCATTAGTATTATACATCTGTATAGAGAAAAGAAACAACCATTTGGAAAGTTTTAGGTTTTCCTTGGTTATGATAAAAGATAAGTTACATGTAACACTTTAGACTCACAAAGATAGGATAGATGATAGAATATTTCTTTAAATTTTGCCAAATGTTAGTGGACTAAATATTGTTAACTATAGTTCTTGCTTGATAATAGTTTTGTTATATATAATTTTACTATGTTAATATTAAAACCTTCCTTTTTCTTTAGACAGAAAAGAGGAGATGATGGGGGATGTCCTTCTGTATGCTGTGAATATATGTTTTTCTTATTGGTTGATGAATAAAGATTTTTGGTCAATGGACAGGCAGGATGTAGCCAGTCAGGAAAGATAGGTGAGGCTATCCAACAAGGAGAATTCTGGGAGCAAGGATGCAGAGAATTAGTCCCACCAGAGACACATGTAGCTGCCAAGGGAGCAAGAGGTCAAGGCAAGACCATAAGGAGATACATAGATTAATAGAAATGAAATAATAATTAAGAGAGAGCTAGCCAATAAGAAGCTAAGCCATTAGCCAAACAGTTTATAATTAATATAAACCTCTGTGTGTTTATCTGAGACTAAATAGCAGTGGAACTGGGCAGGACAGAAACCTCCATCAAAATATACATTCAACAAGTACATCAACAATGTCTAGGCCATTTGCATTTGACAAATTCATGGAAAATACTCCATTATCTACTCTATCTTGGTGAGCCCAAAGTCTTATACCTAATTTACTTTCTAATCTAATTTACAATATCAACTTATCTCAAACTTTGGCACTTAACACCTCTTTGGTGAGTTTCTTTTCTGAGTCTAGTAAGTAAGGAAAACTATAACTATCGCTATCTAGTCTTCAACTGCCTCAAAGACCCAAGAAAGAGATAATAACTGAGTAGGCAGGAATTGAGAGCAAGCAACTTTCAAAAAATGTGAGAAATGGCAAAAACAGCTGGTTACTTGGAAATCACCCAAGGTTCTTCTGCAACATTGGAGCATCCATCCTTGGACAATAAACCAAGCGTCTCTTATAATTTTTTCTTTGAAAAGGGATATTCTGAAAGACTGACACACTTTATCTTGACAAGGTTTACAGTCACTCTCCTTGGTGTCATCTTTGTCCAATTTGGACAACATACTGTGAGCAATTGAGGCAAGGGCTCTTTCTTGCCCAATGGATTACATTTACCACAAAGAAAGGAAACTCCATGAGGAGTTTCTTTGATGCCCATCATCTTCTCTATAGTAGATTGGTGCTGCCAGGAGCAGACATGTCTCATTGACCCAATCATATAGCTGTGGAAACAGCACTGGACAGAACCACGCCCTCTGAATGTGGGTGTCAGTTAGGAGGCTAAGGCATTCTATGGGGCCTCTGACAGTGGAACCAGTATTTATCTCAAGTGCACAAATGGACTTTGGGAGCCCA
Organism: Cricetulus griseus; assembly: GCF_003668045.3. Taxonomy (NCBI): domain Eukaryota; kingdom Metazoa; phylum Chordata; class Mammalia; order Rodentia; family Cricetidae; genus Cricetulus; species Cricetulus griseus. The sequence continues at coordinate 11,943,144 of NC_048602.1, read as the reverse complement.
TTCCCCATGGATGGATACTCTCTCAGCCCAGATACAGGGAGGAGGGCCTAGGCCCTCCCCCAAATGATGGGACAGACTTTGATGATGCCCATGGAAGGGCTCACCCTCCCTGGGGAGTGGATGGGGGCATGGGATGAGGGAGTAAGTGGGGGGCATGGAAAGATGGGAGGGATAGGGAACTGGCATTGATATGTAAAATAAGATTGTTTGTAAATTAAATAAATAGATTTTAAAAACACTTAAAGCACAGGGGAAAAAAGACAGTATTAAACATTATGTTATCAATACTGAAAAAAAAGAACCTATGTTATTAAACATCTTAATGCCATATTCTGTAGATCTCTGAAATGTTTGAAGATGACCTGTCTTTGGAAAATATATCTGTTTGACCTCAGAAACATACCTAATGTGGCTACAAGTTCAATTGTATTAATTGACTAATTACTAACCTACATTTACTTATATATAGTTTATACCAATAACTTTCAAGAACTAGAAATTTGCATTACATTGTTAAATGAGCTACATAGACACAATATATTAAATAAGATTAGAAATTTATATATAGCATGTTTCAACAAAATTAATCTCAAATTTGTATGAATATACAAAATTTTTATACAATTTACAAAAGAACAACCCAATGTAAAATATTTAGAAATATTAGTTGCTTTTTAGATGTATTCATTAATCTACCTTTTTACTTATCTATATCCTCCATTTTTAGAGTAGATTCAATAATCTACCCTTTTATCCTGTCAAATGTGTATTCTCCTATTTTTCTTTTCAAAACAAGAACCTTAAATCTAATCTCATTTGTTTAGCTTTTTTTGATCATTATCAATAACAACAGGTAACCAATCCCCATAAACAATGACAAATATCCATAACTTATTGAATGACAAAAACTACCCACCCCACCTCTTGGGAATGTGGGCATCATTTTCTTAAATTTACTTCCTGCTATCTGGGGGCAACGGCATCTTTAGGGGATCCTGAGAAGAAAGATTTGGATTAATTGTCAAGCTGCATCATTTGTTGTTCAGTCTTTGTTAATGGGAAAGTGCAGGGCTTGTCTCAAGTCCTGGCTAAAGTAGTCTTTGAGGCTGGATCACCTCAGCTAGCCACCTCAAAATTGGTCTGAGCAGTGCCTGTGAAGGTGAATCACCTCAGCAAGTCACCTCAAAATTGTTATGAGCAGTTTGTAGTCCAAAGCCAATCTTTAGTTAGTGTTTTTCAGATTGCTGGTGTTATCATAGTGCTGGTGGAATTGTCATCTGTGAGGGTCCATCATCATTTTTACTTTCATTTTTTTGTCTTGTCTTGTTTTTCAAGACAGGGTTTCTCTCTGTTAACATTCCTGGATGTCCTGAAACTAACTTTGTAGACCAGGTTGGCCTCAAACTCACTAAGATATTCCTGCTTCTACCTCTCAACTGGTGTGATTGAAGCATTCATTACCACCATCTGACTTGAATTCAATCTTCTTTCTAGAGAATTCAAAGGCTGCATTGTGTCATATTATTTTTTTCTTGGTAATTTTTTCTGGGTAGTTCTCCCTTCTTCATATGCTTATTTTTCTAAAGGTCTTAAATAACTCAATATGTTTGTTTTTAATTTCCTGAAAAGACACAAAAAATCTTCACCAATCCTAATTTTGGGGAGGTTTCTAATATGACATTTATCAATATTGATTTATGGTTTCTCTTGAAATTTTTTGTTTTGTCTTCTTAAGCTCTTCTATCATCCAGAGAAGTATGGTTTCTTACAATAAGCATTATGCTCTGGGAAGGAGTTTCCTCCATGATGACAGGAAAGTTCTCAACATCCTTAGCCATCAGGGAAATGAAAATCAAAACAACTCTGAGGTATCATCTTGCTCCTGTCAGATTGACTAAAGTCAATAACAACAACAGTTCACGCTGGAAAAGGATGTGGAGAAAGGGGAACACTCTTCCACTGCTGGTGGGAGTGCCAACTTGTACAGCAACTTTGGAAATCAGTATAGTGGTTTCTCAGGAAAATGGGAATCAGTGTACCTCAAGATCCAGCAATTCCACTCTTCGGCATATAACCAAAGGATGCACATTCGTACAACAAAGATATCTGTTCAACTATGTTCATAGCGGCATTGTATGTAATAGCCAGAACCTGAAAGCAACATAAATGCCCCTCAACTGAAGAATGGATAGAGAAAATGTGGTACATTTACACAATGGAGTACTACTCAGTGGGAAAAAAAACAATGGAATCTTGAAATTCGAAGGCAAATGGATAGAACTAGAAGAAACCATCCTGAATGAGGTAATCCAGTCACAGAAAGACAAACATGGTATGTACTCACCCATATATGGATATTAGACATAGAGCAAAGGAGTACCAGCCTACAATCCACACCACCAGAGAAGCTAGGAAGCAAGGAGACCCCAAGAGAGACACACATGGTCCCCCGGAGAAGGGGAAAGGGTCAAGATCTCCTGAGCAAATTGGGAGCATGGGGGGATGGGAGAGGGAGTTCAGGGGAAGAGAAGGGGAGAATATGAGGGGGAGGAGGACATAAGATAGCAGGAAGTTTTATTTGGAATGAGAATAGAAGAGAGCAAGAAAAGAAATAACTTAATAAAGGGAGCCATTATAGGTTTAAAGAGAAATCTGACCCCAGGGAAATGTCCAGATATCTACTAGTTTGACCCCAACTAAGAATCTAAGCAATAGTGGAGAGGCTCCCTTAAATGCCCTTCCCCTATAATGAGATTGATGACTACATTATATGCCATCGTAGAGCCTTCATCCAGTAGCTGATGGAAGCAGAAGCAGACACCCAAAGCTAAGCACTGAGCCAAACTCCGGGAATCCAGTTGCAGAGAGGGAGGAGTGTTGAGCAAAGGGTTCAAGACTGGGCTGATGAAACCCACAGAAACAGATGACCTGAACAAGGGGGAGGTCATGGTCCCCAGACTGACAGTTGTGAAACCAGCATTGGACAAAACCAGGTGCCCTGAACCTGTGTCAGTTAGGAGGCCTGTCTATGGGGCCTCTGGTAGTGGATCAGTAATTATCCCTAATGTATGAATCAACTTTGGGAGTCCATTCCCCATTGAGGAACACTCTCTCAGCCTAGACACATGGGGAATGGCCTAGATCCTGCCCCGAATGATGTGACAGACTTTGATGATCCGCATGGAAGGCCTCATCCTTCCTGGGAAGCAGAAAATGGATGGGATGGGGGGTTAGTGGGGGCCATGGGAGGATGGGAGGGAGAGAGAACTGGGATTTATATGTAAAATAAGATTGTTTCCTATCTAAATAAAAATATAAATATTTTTTAGAAGTATTGTTTCTAGGGACGCCGTGTTTACTGTTCCTTTCATGGTGATCTTGTCTGCCACAATCAAAACACTTTTCATTTTGATTTTTTGCTAAACCTCTTGAAATCACCTCTTCTATTCAGGCATCATCAATACGGTCACAAGCTTCAATACTAATTTATCTTGGATCCATTCCTCCAAAGAAGCTGACCTTGCTTTTTTATTTCTAATCTTTTATTTCACTTTACATTCCCACCACAGTTCTACCTACCACCCACCACTCTTCCTGTCCGCACTTCCTCCCATCCCATCTCCTTCCTAGCCCAACCACAGTGCACTCCTTCTCACAAGTAAGAGCTCCAAAAGTGCCGACCTTGATTTGAAAGGCCCAATTATTCTTTTGTATTGAGAATTAGCATTGTCAAAAGTTTTGACTATCATTTTTCTAGCTTCTGAATCTTACACCATTCTACGTACTCCTGATGACACAGTCCTTGTAAGAAATCCATGAAGGAGGCTTCCTTTGGGTACTGTATAACTTTTGTAAATGTTTCCATTTTCTTCTTCTCTTTTTCCCCAATTTTCCCCAAGCATTCAAAGCTGCTGAAAGGCATAAAGCCAAGAAGTGATGATCTTATAGCCATTGCCTTTCTAAAATAGCATAATCTCTTTCTGACATAAGTTGATCATGGGATATATATATATATATATATATATATATATATATATATAGAGAGAGAGAGAGAGAGAGAGAGACTATTATTCAATAGTCTTAGCCTCTTTTCTGAACCAGGAAGTCTGTTGTAATTGTGGACAAGGCTCTAGAACACCTTTAACCAAATCTATTCATTCTGTAGGGATAACACTATTACAGATTGACCACGTGTTTAACATCTGCTTCAAAAATGGTGATTGCATGTCATATGAAACTGGTATTTCCTTGAATTTCCATACATCTAACATTGTCACAGGAGTCCAATAAGCTCTTGCAGAACCTCTATCTGTGGCACTTCTTGTAAGGTTACTGTATATCTTAAGGTTGTTTTTCTTAACAACTTAGAGCCTTTCTCTTTAACATTATACTTCAATGTGGAACTTGGTTCTCTGTTAAACTCCTTAGTCTTGGTTAGCATATCTCTATGATATGCTTTAATGGGTTTTCTTTTTTGATTTTTTTCACTTTTTTATTTAAGTTAACAACCATCTTGTTTTTACATACCAATCCCATAGGTCCCATTCCCTCCCATCCTCCAACCGTCTCCTCATCCTAACCCCCATCCACTCCTCAGGGAGAATGAGACCTCCCATGGGGAATTATCAAACTCTGTCACATCATTTGGGGCAGGAACAGCTTCCCCCATATCTAGGCTGGCCAAGGTATCTCTCTATAGGGAATAGGCTCAAAAAATCCACTTCATGAACTACGGATAAATACTGGTTCCACTGCCAGCAGCCTCATAGATTTCCCAAGCCCCGCCCCATGACATCCACGTTCAGGGGGGCTTAGTTCAGTCTTGGGCAGGTTCCCCACGTGTCAGTCTGGAGAATGTGAGCTCCCACTTGCTCAGGTCAGATGTTTCTTCAGGATTCCCCAACATGGTCTTGACCCCTTTGCTCATATTATCATTCTTCCCTCTCTACAACTTGACAGCAGGAGTTTGGCACAGGGCTTAGCTGTGAATCTCTGCTTCTGCTTCCATCAACTACTGGATGAATGCTCTATGATGGCATTTAAGGTAGTCATCAATCTCATTATAGGGGAAGGGCATTGAAGGTAGCCTCTCCACTATTGCTTAGATTCTTAGTGGGGCCATCCTTGTGGATTCCTGAGAATTGGCTTACTGCCGGGTTTCTCAATAAACCCATAAAGGCTCCCTCTATCGAGGTATTTTTTCCTTGTTCTCTTTATCTGTCTTTTCCACAACTTGACCTTCCTGGTGACTCATGTTCCCCTCCCACTTCCCTTCTCTCCTCCTCCTGCTCCTACCTCTCTCACCCTCCCCATGATCCCAATTTACTCAAGAGATAGTTTCCATTTCCCCTTCTCAGGGGTACAGTATGTCTCTCTTAGGGTCATCCTTGTTTTCCACTTTCTTTGGAGTTGTAGATTGTAGGCTGGTTATCCTTTGTTCTATGTCTAATATACACTTATGAGTGAGTACATACCGTGTTTGTCTTTATATGTCTGGGTTACCTCACTCAGGATGGTTTCTTCTAGTTCCATCCATTTCCCTGCGAATTTCAAGATGTCTTTGTTTTTTACCACTAAGTAGTACTCGATTGTGCATATGTAACACATTTTCTTTATCCATTCTTTGGTGTTGGGGCATCTAGGTTGCTTCCAGCTTCTGGCTATTACAAATAATGCTGCTTTGAACATAGTTGAACAGATGCCTTTTGGTATGAGTGTGCATCCTTTGAGTATATGCCAAAGAGTGGTCTTGAGGTAGATCAATGCCCAATATTCTGAGAAATCACCATATGATTTGCAAAGTGGCTGTAAATGTTTGAATTCCCACGAGCAATGGAGGAGTGTTCCCCTTACTCCACATCCTCTTCCAGCATAAACTTTCATTAGTGTTTTTGTTGTTGTTGTTGTTTTATTTTCACCATTCTGAGAGATATCTCAAAGTTGTTTTGATTTGCATTTCCCTGGTGGCTAAGGATATTGAGCAGTTCCTTAAGTGCCTTCTGGCCATTTGACATTCCACAGTTGAGAATTCTCTATTTGGATCTGCAAACCACTTTTAATAGTATTATTTGGTATTTTTGATGACTAGCTTCTTGAGTTCTTTGTATATTTTGGAGATCAGCCCTCTTCTGAGATTTTCCCTGAACATCAAACAAGGGATTGTGTTATAGATAGATCATGTAGGCATGAACACCCCATGGTGTCTATCTTAGGGCTTTATTGCTGTGAAGAGAAGACAAGCAACTCTTCTTAAGGAAAGCATTTAAATGGAGCTTGATTGCATTTTCAAAGATTTAGTCCATTCTCATCATGGAGAAAACCATGGTGATATACAGGCCAGCATGATGCTGGAGAAGGAGCTGAGAAGTCCACATCTTGTTCTTCCAGCAGCAGAAGGTGATTGGGTACCACAGTAGGAGTAATTTGAGCAAATGAGACATCAGAGCCCACCTCCACAGAGACAAACTTCCTCTAACAAGGCCATACTTCCTAGTACTGCAAGTTGCTAAGGGTCAAGAATTAAAACATGTGAGGCTATGGGGGACAATCTATACATACCACCAAGCATCCATTGTTCACTGCATTTGGATAAGTTTTGGATATCTTTAGTGGCATCTGTCTGTGCAAAAAAAAAAGTGTCTTTCATGTAGGACTAGAGCTACACTTGTCTGTGGGAATAAGGATGTGTGTTTAGAATGAACCTAAAAATTAAACTGGTGTAGGAAAGTGGACATTATAGGTTCTTCTCTAAGATTCATAAAATTGCTATCCAAGTACAGTTGATTGCCATTCAGTACCAGCCATAATTTCCCTCCTTTTGAGCAGCCTGAAGCCCAGTTAGAAAGTTTTTGGTTACCTCTAAGGGGTAACTGCCCCTCTTGAACATTTAAGGATATCTTGCCATGATGATCATTATTGTGATTTGTAGGAATCACAACTGGGTGGGACAATTGTTTTCCTTTGTTCCCAGCTTGTATAGACTCATCAAGTCCTATTAGGTCTAGCCCTCGGAAAAGAGTCTTATCCATCAGATTGGTATGCCCAGGGACTGTGAGTCAGCAGCAGATCCTCTACAGTTATAATACAGCTGTTAGGTTAGTATTTTTATGAGACTCCTGATTCTGAGAACAAGTGGGTATCTGAATTTTGTGTCTGTTCTTGGGACTCTTTTGCTCCTGTTGGGTTGCAGGGTCCAACACCAATATGATAGCTTTTGTTTCAACTTACTATATTTTATTTTCTCATGTTTTGTTGTTATCTCTAAGAGGCCTATTCTTCTCTAATGAGAGAAAGAAAGGGAGTGGATCTTCATGGGAGGGTATGTGGGGAGGAAATGGGAAGAGGTGAGAGAGGGGAAACTATAAACAGAATACATGATATGAGAAGAGTATTCTCTTTTTATTTGTTTTTTTCATTTTACATACAAACCCCAGGTCCCCATCCCTCCCTTCCTTCCACCCTCCATAAGGCCTCCCTTGGGGTCAACAAGTCTGGCATACCAAGTTGAAGCAGGTTAAAGCCCTTCCTCACTGTTTCAAGGCTGAGCAGCATTTCCCACCATAGGGATTGGACTCTAGAAATCCAGATCATGCACCAGGGATAAGTCTTTGTCACACTAATAGCCCCTCCCAACAGATCAAGCTGCATAATGGTCATCCACATTCAGGGGGCTCTGTTTAGTCCCATGAAGGTCCCACAGCTGTCAGCCCATAGTCCATGAGTTCCTACCTGTTCACATCAGCCGTATCTATGGTTTTCTCAATCATGATCTCGCCCCCCCCCAACTTATTCATATGATTCCCTCCACCCTCTCTTCAACTGAACTCCAGAAGCTCAGCCCATTTCTTAGCTGTGGATCACTGCATCTGCTTCCATCAGTTACCGGATGTAGGTTCTATGATGACAATTAGGGTAGTCATTAATCTGATTATAGTGGAAGGCCACTTCAGACACCCTCTCCACGATAGACAGGAGTCTTAGCAGGGGTCTTCCTTGTCAATTCCTGGAAATTCTCTTAGCATCATCTTTATACCCAATGCCAGGACTCCGTCTATCAAGATATCCCTTGCATTGCTCTCCCGCTCCTCCACCAACTCAGCCATCTCAAACCTTCATGGTCCCATTCCCCATCCCCACCCTTCTTCCCCCTCCTAGATTACCCAGGAATCTGAAGTATTTCCCCTTCCTGGGGCCCTCCATGACTGTCCCTCTTAAGAAACTCTTTTTTACCTAGATTCTCTGGGATTGTGGCTTGGAGCCTGGTTATCCTTTGCTTTATTTCTAACAGCCACTTATGAGTGAGTACTTGCCATGTTTGTCTTTCTGTGTCTGGGTTACCTCACTCAGAATGGATTTTTCTAGTTTCATCCATTAGTCTGCAAATTACAAGATGTGTTTATGTTTTTACTGCTGAGTAGTATTCCATTGTGTAAATGTCCCACATTTTCTTCATCCATTCTTAGGATTGGGGCAGATAGGCTGTTCCCAGGTTCTGACTATTACAAATAATGCTTCCATGAACATGGTTGATAAAATTTCCATGTGTTATGATTGTGGATACTCTAGGTATATTCCCAAGAATGGAATTGCTGGGCTTTGAGGTGGATTGATGCCCTATTTTCTGAGAAACCACCATACTGATTTCCCAAGTGACTGGACAAGTTTGTACTCACACCAGGAATGGAAGGGCCCCCTTACTCTACATTTTCTCCAGCATGAGCTGTCATTTGTGTTTTTGATATTAGCCATTCTGACAGGTATCATCAGGTATCTCAAAGTCATTATGATTTGCATTTCCCTGATGGCTAAGGATGTTGAGCAATTCCTTAAATGTCTTCTGGGCATTTGGGCCTCCTCTATTGAGAATTTTCTGTTTATATCTGTACACATTTTAATTGGATTTTTTGGTACTTTGATGCCTATTTTCTTGAGTTCTCTATATATTGTGGAGATCAGCCCTCTGTCAGATATGAGGTTGGTGAAGATCTCCCACTCTATAGGCTACCAAATTGTCTTGTTGACTATGTCCATTGCCTTACAGAAGCTTTTCAGTTTCAGGAGGTCCCATTTATTGATTGCTGCTTTTATTGTCTGTGCTACTGGCATTATATTTAGGAAGTGGTATCCTGTGCCCATCAATTCAAAGCTACTTCCCACTTTCTCTTCTATCAGATGCACTGTCACTGGATTTACGTTGAGTCTTTGATCCACTTGAACTTACATTTTGTGCATGGGGATATATATGGATCTATTTGAATTCTTCTACATATAAATTATCCAGTATGCCAGCACCATTTGTTAAAGGTGCTTTCTTTTTTCCCATTGTATAATTTTGGCTTCTTTGTCAAAAATCAGGTGTTCATTCATAGGTGTGTGGATTAATATCAGGGTATTCAATTTGATTCCATTGATCCACATATCTATTTTTATGCCAATACCAAGTTGTTTTATGATGATAACTCTAATGTAGAGCTTGAAGTCAGGGATGGTGATGCCTCCAGAAGTTCCTTTCTTGTACAGGGCTGTTTTGGCTGTCCTGGGTTTTTTATTTTCCCCATATAAAATTCAGTTTGTTATTTCAAGGTCTATGAAGAATTGTGTTGGGATTTTGATGAGGATTGCACTGAATCTGTAGATTGCTTTTGGTAAGTTTGAATTTGTATTATTTTAATCCTACCTATATAAGAACAAGGGAGGTTTTTTTTTCATTTTCTGACATTTTCAATTTCTCTTTTCAAAGATTTAAAGTTCTTGTCAATGCAAGACTTTTAGTTGTTTGATTAGAGATAGCCCAAGATATTTTATGTTTCTTTGGCTATTGTAAAGGGTGATGTTTCACTAATTTCTTTCTCAGCACAATTTTCATTTGCTTATAGAAGGGCTACTTATTTTTTAAGTTAATCCTGTATCCTGCCACAATACTGAAGGTGTTAATCAGCTGTAGGAGTTCCCTGGTAGAATTTTTGGGTCCCTTATATAAACTGTCATATCATCAGCAAATAGTGGAAGTTTGACTTCTTCCTTACCAATTTGTATCCTCTTGATCTCCATTTGTGGTCTTATTGCTCTAGCTAGAATTTCAACTACAATATTGAAGAGATATGGAGAGAGAGGACATCTTTGTCTTGTTCCTGATTTTAGAAAAATCACATTGAGTTTCTCTCCATTTAGTTTGATGCTGGCTGTTGGCTTGCTGTATATTGCCTTTATTATGTTTAGGTATGTTTCTGTTACCCCTGATCTCTCCAAGATGCTTATCATGAAGGGGTGTTGGATTCTCTCAAAGGCTTTTGCAACATCTAATGAAATGATCATGTGTTTTTTCTTTCAGTTTATTTATATGGTGGATTACATTGACAGATTTTCATAGGTTGAACCATCTCTACATCTCTGGGATGAAGCCTCCCTGATCATGGTGAATGTTGTTTTCTGTGTTTTGGGATTAGGTTTGCCAGTAATTCATTAAGTATTTTTGCATTAATGTTCACAAGGAATATTAGTCTGTAATTCTTTTTCTTAATTGTGTTTCTTTGTGGTTTGGATAGCAGGGTAACTGTAGCCTCATAAAAAGCATTTGGCAATGGCATGAGAAAAGAATCTATTTTCAATAAATGGCAAAAGTTCATTCTCCAAAATGATTAATGGCATTGACAACATTTAACAGATTAACTTTGTTTTTAGTAGAGTAACATGAGTTATACTAAAAGTGAAATTTGAAACCTTGCTGTCCATTTTTCATATTACTGAAATTTCCATGACTACTCAATAGTAATGGGGGTAATTGTAGAGTGACCTACATAAAACAGACAAATGTCTAGAAGCCCAGAACCTACAGAGATGGAAGCATGAAGAAACACAAAACTGACTCCATGAGTAACTCATAAAGCTGAATCAATAATGAAGTTTGACAAAAGTGAACAATTTTTAATGATGAGCACAGACAAACTTGGGGTAGAAGAGAAGCTAGTGCATTAGGGACAAACATAAAAAAAAACACTTCCAACTGAGTGCTCAGCAGGGACAATGATAGCTTTCTCTCTAGGATGAAGATCTATTCAAGGATGCTGCAGTGACCACTTTTCTTCAGTATTCTCTTAGATGTCCTAGACAGAAAAATTAAGCAGCACAAATAAATAAAAGTTGGTCAATTAATTGGCAGTAAAATAGATCTGCAGATGACATGAACTTATTTTTTGAAAATCCTAAAGATTCTACATAAGTTTCTTGAACTAGTGAACAAACACAACCATCTGAGCTCTACTACTGTAAACTAATATTATATACAAAAAACTAGATGTCTTGTTTTGTCCATGCATAGAGAAGCTAAGTAACAAAGATGACTCAAGTGTTATCAATGTATCTCCTTCCAGAAAAGAAATAGAAAAGATTTTGTGAACAGATGGGAACATGTATGGATGTGAACAGGAGGAAACAGACAGGAGGGAAGAGTACTTGGAGTAATGACTGAAATAGTGGGGCATTTGAGAGAACAGTGTGGAAACCTAGTAGAGTGGGAACTTCCTAGAAGCTATAAGAGTGATCCTCGTAAAGATGCCTAGCAGTGAGGGATTGGTAGCCTGAACCAGCAATCATGTACAACCACAGAAGACTTCTAGCAACAGGGCTGGGACATCAATCCACCCACAAAATATTTGACCTACAATCTGTGCTTCCTGAAATATGTACTGGGATGAGGATAGAACAGAACTTGTAGTAGTAACCAACAAATAATTGGTCCAAATTAACGCCCATGCCATGAGAGGGAGCCCCGATCTGACACTTCCTAGATGGTCAGGGGCCAGAGGCTGGACAGCCCAGAAATTCAGGATAGACCCAAATATAACTGGAAAAACTTTAAATGAAATAATTATTAATACTACTGTGTTATACTAGTAGATAATTGTAAGCCTAATAGTCCTCAGAGAGACATCATCCATTCACATATGGGAACAGATGCAGAGACATATAGCCAAACACTTGGAAGCCCCAGGGGAATCCCACAGAATGAGGGAAGGATGGATTGTAGGAACCAGAGCGGTCAAGGACACCATGAAAACATGGAACACAGAAACACTTAAGCAGGTCTTATGGAGGATCATGGAGATTGAGTGTTTACCGTATTGATGTCTTTATTTTCTTTTTCAATAACCCCATTTTAAATCCTGGTCTTTCTTTGTACGCACATGTATCCCAGGATTATAGGCATGAGTCACCATGTTGGCTGCACCTGAGTAGTAACTGACCATTTTCGCCACATAACTTTTCTCTATTTTGTACCCCATTGATTAAAAAATGCCAGCAGGAGAGGATGTGGAGAAAGAGGAATACTTCTCCATTGCTTGTAGGAATGCCAACTTGTACAGCCACTTTGGAAATCAGTATGCAACTCCTCAAGAAAATGGGAATGAGTCTACCACAAGATCCAGCAATTCCACTCCTAAGCATATACCCAAAAGAATTACATTCATACAACAAGGACATCTGTTCAATGATGTTCATAGCAGCACTATTTGTAATAGCCAGAAACTGGAAGCAGCCTAGATGCCCCTCAACTGAAGAATGGATGGAAAAAATGTGGTACATTTACACAGTGGAGTACTACTCAGCAGGGGGAAGAAAACAATGGAATCTTGATATTTTCAGGAAAATGGATGGAACTCGAAGAAACCATTCTGAGCAAGGTAACCCAATCACACAAAGACAAATATGATATGTACTCACTCATATGTGGATTTTAGACATAGAGTAAGGGATTACCAGCCTACAATCCACACTGCCAGAGAAGCTAGAAAACAAGGAGGACCCTAAAAGAGACAAACTTTGTCCCCTGGAGAAGGGGAAAGGGTCAAGATCCCCTGAGCAAATTGGGAGCACAGGAAGAGGGGGGAGGGAGCTACAAGATTGAGAAGGGAAGAAGATGAAGGATGCAGAGGTCATGAGGGAGCAGAAAGGTTGAGTCAGGTATAGATTAGAAGAAAGGACATGTGGTAGTTGGGGGTTGGCAGGGGAGGAAGGGAGGGATAAGGGAACTGGGATTGTCGTGTAAAGCAATCTTGTTTCTAATTCAAATGAAAAAAATGATTTAAAAAATGCCAGCAATATATTGTGGTATGAGAGAAAAGGTTACTCACTCTTCATGGCCAGGACACTGGGTGACTGGTCTTCAAACTGACTTGGTTGGAGACCTCACACTGATACTCTCCAGCATCCTCTCTCCTGACAGGAGCTATCATGAGTCCACACTTTGTCGGGGACAGAGTCATCCTCTCTAAGTGATTCAGACTCTGGTTATTGAAGATCCAACGGATGGAGACATCGGTGTCGGGTGAAATGCAGGTGAAGATCGCAGATCTATGTCCTGCGATTGTGGTGTCAGTGATTTGCACAAAGGGCTGTGCCACAGGCTCTGTGAAGAAACAGAGGAGGCTATCAAATTAAAGGAGTCCAGAGCGTTCAACCATGCCCTCTTTAGTACATACTATATAAAGCTTCCAGGGGGAGAATTTGGAGCTGACAATGGACATTCTCGTGCTTTGGATCTGCCACACAGGGCCTGTGTGACTCTGATTCAGGAACTGTTTTCTGTGCCCCAGTTTCCCTGGAATAGGATATTCCATGCATGATCATTGCTGTAACCATGAGTTAAGTTTAGTTATGAGCAATGATCTGACCTTGGGGTGCAGGTTCTGCTCTCAGCAGCAGCATCTGTTACTATTTACCTGCGGAAGAGAATTTCCTAGGCCGGGCCCCTCAGGTGAAGGAAGAATCTGGAGAAGCTGCCTTCTCTGTTTGTTCCCTTGGTGCCTTCACCTTCCTGTGAAGTCTCACAAACCCATCACAACAATAAGCTAGTGTCCTAGACACCTGTCCACTGAGACTCAGGAGAAAGAGATGCACAGGTGACCTAACTAACTGCAGCTGTCAGGGCAGTACACAGCTGACTCTGCTCTCTATGTGATCATCAGTCCCATGACTTGGACAGTCATAAAGCCTTGTTCCCTGTCAGCTCTAACAAGAAATCTAAACAAATCTTTACAAAAAGCTCCCCAATATCACCTTATGTTCAGTCAGAGGCAAAGTTTTGGAGTCGGGGCTTCCTGGTGGTCTCTGTGAGGACCCCACAGTTTAATCAGCCAGGGACTGCCTGACTCCCACAGAGTCTTTTGGGGACATGTGAATGGTGAGAGCTCAATGAATCTGGGCTGCAGTTGACACCCCAGGGCTGAGTTTACCCAACACAGGTCCTGCTCTTTAGAGGTTGAGACAGGTAAAGAGTTCTGAACTATTACAGTTTTTCTATCCCATGTGTGTCCTGCAGAAAGGACACAAACCCCAGTGGATGGATACAACCTGGTGAGGGAGAGAGCACAGACATCCCAATCCTGATAGTCCAGTGTATAAAAATAGGATAAGCCACACACACCAGTTGGAGACCATAGAGAATCACTTACTCTTTACATAAAATTTCACATATGCTTTTTCAATTGTGGAATCTTTGTTTAGAACTGCGAATGTATAGATTCCTGCATCTTCCTCAGTGAGGTCTGGGAGCAATAAGGATCCATTGTTGTACAACATATCATATCTTCTGTGTGCAGGACCCCAGACGATGGCATTTATGGCTCGCCTGTATTCTGCAACTTTAAGGATCGGTTTCCTATACTTTGATTTGTACCAGGAAAAGCCTTGCAGATCTTCTGGAAGATTATGAACTTGGAGAAGCACACTTTCCCCTTCAGCAGCATACAGAGGCACTGGTTGGATCATGAATTTGGAAGAACTGAGAAGGTTGCAGTACAGAGAAAGGGAAGCTGGAAGGAAAAAGAAAGAAAAAGCCATCACGTGGGGATCATTGTTCTTGGTGAAAAGATGGTGACGTCACTCATCCTAGAGATGCAGGGGTGTGTGTGTGTCTATTCCACTTAATAAAGGGCAGAAACATGACCTCCACCCTTCAAACAGGGCCCCTGAAAGTTTCATGGTCTCTGCATGGATCTGTCCCCTTGGGTGTCTCCATGGCTGCTCTCTCACTGCCCTCAGTCAGACACTGCACACACTCATGCACACTGAGGTTTGAGATGATGCCTCCCCTGAATTCAACAGGCCTGGAACTTTCACTTTCAAGGTTTTATTTTCAGTTATCTTTGAGGTGACACTCAAGTCCTATCTACACCTAACAGATGCCCTTGGTGCTCTTTCAGCTAACCCTTTGCTCTGGGGCTATGTGAGGACTGGGAGCAGTCTGATCTTCAAGGCAGGTTGAGGTCTTTAAAAGGCTTGGGGTCCTATGCTGGCTGTTTCTTTATCAACTTGACACAAGCTACAGTCATTTTGCAAGACAAGGCCTCATTGGAAAATGCCGTCACTAGATTGGACTGTGGGCAAGATTACAATACATATTTTTAAATTTAGGATTGATGCAAAATGATTCAGGTGAGGCAGGCAGTTCACCACTGAACTAGGAGTCCTGGGTGATATAAGAGAGCCGGTTGAGCAAGCATGAAGAGCAAGCCAACAGGAAGCATTCCTCCATGGTCTCTCTATCGCTTTCTGGATTTTATTTATGACACTCTCGATTTGGAGATAATAAATACCCCAGTTTATATGGATGTTCTAAAACTATTGTTCCCTCTTGGCTTTGAGAGGATGTAAGAGTAGAGCACTAGAAAAATGCTTCCCACGGGGAGCTCTTGGTCCCCAGACTGATAGCTGGGAAACCAGCATGGGACTGATCCAGACCCCAGGAATATGGGTGTCAGTGAGGAGACCTAGGAAATCTATGGGGCCTCCTGTAGTAGATCAGTACTTATCCCTAGCATAGGTGTGGACTTTGGGAGCCCATTCCACATAGAGGGATACTCCCTGAGCCAAGGCATATAGAGGTGGGCCTAGGCCCTATCTCAAAGGATATGATAGACTCTGATGACACCCTATGGAAGGCCTCCCCTCCCTGAGGAGCAGAAAGGGTATGGGATAGGTAGGGTTTTAGTTGGGTGAGTGGTAGGGGAGGGGGGCAGGGAGGAGGAACTGGGATTGACATGTAAAACAATCTTGTTTTTAATTCAAATTTAAAAATGGAAGAAAAAGAAAAAGAAAAAATGCTCCCCTGGGTCACTTTAGTCCAGCCTTGGAAAGATGACAGGAGTCAATGATCCCTGGTCTAGAGTCCCAAGAGACTGGGCTGACTCTGACATCTTGGGCTGAGTTTCTTGCCATCAAGGTCTTCCTTGATGCAAATGGAGTCAGAAGATGGAAGCTGCTCTATGGCCATTTGTCTTTATTAGGGTGTCCTGCACTAAGTGCTCAAAGCTCCACCTGGGAACACAGTGCAGAGGGAAAGGAGTCTAGGCCAGCCATGACAGCCCTGTGTGTCTAAGCCCCCCCCCCCAGCCCTGAACAGTCACAGAGAATCACTTACTGTCCACGTGGAGCTGCACTTTTGCTTCTTCGCGTTTTGTATCTGTTCTCACAATTTGTAGAGTGTACCATCCAACGTCTTTCTGAGTGACACCATGAAGCAGCAGGGATCCATCACTGTACAATGTCTCTCTGCCACTGTATGCAGGCCCCCACAGAGTTGATTTTCTGTCTATGATGTATCGGGCAACCTCCAGTTCCTTCAATGCGGTCATCCATTTAAACCAGACAAAGCTTACAATATTCTCCGGGGGATTGCGAACACGTAGAAGAGCACTTCCCCCTTCAGCAACACAGGGTGGCACTGATTCAATAGTGGGCTTGGTAGAGGTGGCATGGCTCCCACAAGTCCAAAATACAGCTAGAAGGGAAGAGAGAGATCCATCTAAATTGGAACCTTTGTTCTTGGCTAAGATGAGGCCCTATGCCCACTGCTCAACCTTGGTGTGTGAGCATCTCCCTGTCCTACTAGGTGGAGGTAAGCACATGACCTCCATGTTTTCAGTGTTCCTGGACCTGTCATTTCCACTCTGATGTTCTATCTTCAGTTGTCAACATGTCCCTGTCTTACAGCCATCAGATCCCTGCTCACGTTTACAGTGGGTTGGTGTTGGGGGTGATGCCTTTCCAACCTCTTCTCCTACAGACCCTGCATCTTCACTCTGTAAGGTTTTCATCACTGTTGTTCCGTTCCTCCTGGGGTTATCTGATTTCACCTTCTAGATTGTTTTTTTTTCAAATCCACTAAAACTGGTGCATCTAAAAAAAAAACTTGATTTTTCTTATTAAAAAAATAATACTGCCCAGGAAAAAAAAACAAACTTGAATACAGTATTGAATCATTCCATTTCCTTTGATGTTTTATGCTTGTTCACATATTTGCATGTCAGTTTATATAGGACTAGTCTCAGTGTGGGTGGGTGAGTGCAGGACACAGGACTTGAGCGGAGGTCAGAGGACAACTTGGTTCATTGGCCTCAGCTTGTCCGAAAAAGAAGCAGGTGTCTCTATCCGTTGACATATGTCACTGATCCACACCAGCTTGATTTTTTTTGTTCATAACGTCCAGCTGAGTGTATCAGTCTTCAGAATATCATGGCAATGTTTATTAATTTTGTGTAAGAAATGTGTCTCCCATCCTTGCCTTTTAATGTTCTCCCTTACTGTTTAATGATAGTGTTTCAGAGCCTCTGGACTGCCTGTCATCTCCCCTACAAACAACGAAACTCTTCACATGCTCTTGTCCCTCTTAGGAGACTCCAGACAGTAGGTCAGTCCACTCCTACGACACACAGTCATCTTGTGGTGTCTTTGACTGTGAGAGATAATACATCATTGACAGAAGGGTACAGAGAGTGCCTCCCGGGTCTCTGTAGCCTGATCTGTCTTCCCTCTGTTGCATAACTGCTCCAGAACAAGTTCTGCTTTTCTTCGCCCATCTGAGCTGAGCCTCCTCCAGGGAGGAGCCCCTCCCAGAGTCCCATGGGTTTAAAGTAGGTCTGTGTTCAAAACACCGCTCTGCCCCCTCCACTCTCAGTGATGTCAATGTCCCTCTCATTCTCTCCTTAAGTTTCTGTCCTCTAGAGCACACAATGACAGTCAAGGAAAATGACCATCCCAGTGACAGAAGAGAATAACCGCTACCCCTAGGGCTGCACTCTGCTGTGTTCTGACCTTGGTCACTAAGCACCAAAAAGAGAAAATCTCCATAAATCTGTGACACAGAAACCCAGCTGGGCATCCAGTCTGCCCTGTGTTTTCAATGTTCTGCAAACAAGGAATTTGCTCCAGGCAAGAAGGTGACAGAGACATCTGTGAGGCTCCAAAGGGACCAGCTGAGGGATGTGTGGGGAAGACAACAAATCCATTCTCAATGGAGCCAACAATCAAGGTTCTGACCAATCTGGTTAAAGGTCCAGGATAAGTCAAAAGTCTAACCCAGGAGGCTCCTGGATGTGTGAAAAGAGGTGATTGATGGCTGGAAAAAGACTGTGAGCTCCTTTGTCCCAAACAACATTTCAAGGCCATGCTCTGACTTCCTGTTCACTGCACTGAGTAATGGGTCTCTCATGTGTTCTACGGTCTTCTGGGATAACTTGGACCTCTATCTTAATTGATTCCCTTTGAATATTGTGTATTTCCCAAAGGAAACACATAAAGGAAGAAGTGAAATGTGATCCCCCTACAGTGTGATAGACACACCAAGAAGCCAGTAAATCTGAGAATTCTGTGTCTGTGATTTCCAGATCTGAAAATACAGGGGTGGAACCAGTCTAGTAGATAAGATCGCTATCTGGGCAAATTCTTTTCCATCAGTATATTGTATATCCTGATGCCATCCCTGGTGATCACTAGAGGAACTGATGTTTGTATCTGGGGAGCTGTTAGAACAGCATAGCCTGCAGCCATTTCTGTGCAGGAGAGAATTCCTTGTGCTGGACCCTAGAGGACACTTGTCAGAAGAACCTATGTCCTCTCTCCCTGTACTGGGTTTCCCAGGCTCTCTTGTGAAGTCTCATAAGCCTGTCAGAACATATAAGTAATATCTTGGGCACCTGTGCCTGCTCAGTCTCTGGAAAAGATGTCGAGGGAACCTAGACTAACCATATAGCTCATGATGGTGGTTCCAAAGATGCTGGACCTGGCTACTAAAAAGCATTGTTCCCTGCCACTAAGAAGTCAAAATCCAACCTTTGTGAAATGCTTCTAAGGGCTAGCTGGTTGAATCTTGGACAGAGGTCTTCAGTCAGGGCATCTTGGTTCTCACAACTCTGTGAGGACCTCAAATTTTCCTCCAGCAGGCCCAATGCTGATTCCCTCTGGGTCTTTCTCGAGGGCACATTCCTGTGAGAACCCCAAGAATCTAGATAGAGGCTTTTATTCTAGGCTGAGTTGCTGAGCATCTATCTACCTGTCTATAAAGTGAAGTCAAATTGAGGAATGTGATCTATTGCAATTACTCTAACACCATGTGTGTCCTAGCATGGAATACTCAAACCCCACAATGGGGACACCATGCACAGAGGAGGAAGGTACAGGTCACCATATTGTGTGTGTGTCCAATGGAATGAACACCTCCCAGAATCCAGAATTCACAAAGAATCACTTACTGTGCACATGAAGGTAAATGGTTGTTGTTGACACAATAGACACACGACTATTGAAGACTCTTAGGGTATAGAATCCTGTGTCCTTCTTTGTCACATTTCTGAGCAGCAGGGATCCGTTACTGTACACTGATTCTCTACCAGTGCTTTCAGTACCTGGCACACTTAAATTTTCACTCTGCAAATATGTTCCAATTCCAAGATGCATAGTATTCACCCCTTTGGCCCAAGCCAAGTTTAGAACATCATCTGGTAGATTGTGGACAAGGAAAAGGACATTTTCTCCTTCAACCACTTGGGGTGGGACAGATTCAATGGTGACGTGGGCTGTGGCAGAGAGGTGCCAGCAGGTTAAAAGAGAGGCTAGAAGAGAACAGAGAAAAGAAACCATCAAGGTTGGGTAGGTGTGATCATCACTCAGCTTAGATGAGGGGGTACCAGTGTGTCTACCCTCCTTGGTAGACTTGAGCAACATGACTTCCATCCCTCACAGCTTCTGACTCTATCATTAACTCTGTTAGGAATCCTGTGCTCAGGAATCTGGCTGGCTTCCCCTCAGTGCCCCATATCTGTGCTCACATAGATTATTTGGTATCAGGAGCAAACCTCTCTGAACTCCTCCTCTGGAGAGTCCTCAGCCTCTGACTTTTGTCTCTGTCTCCTTTGTAATTCCAATCAAACCACGACTTCATCTTGCAAATGCACTGGTATCAGGAACACAAGGCCCAGCACATGATGAGAACAGGGATTAGTGTGACTGTTTTTGGAAAAGTTAGTTCCTGGACACAAATAGATAAAGAAAAGGGGAAGGGAGGGAGGGAAGGAGGGAGGGAGGAAGGAAGGAAGGAAGGAAGGAAGGAAGGAAGGAAGGAAGGAAGAATGTGCCCCAACGGGATTAACTACATAGTACCCAGGTTTGGAGTTAATGACAATAATTGTATTCAAGTGTGATTTAAGTTATTTTAGATTTATTCATGTATTTTATATGTGTATTTCTGAAACTAGCTCTCTCCATGGGCGCATGTATGCCATAAAACTGTGTGAACATATGTTTCACTATGCCCCAGTGTGCATGCATGCCAATGCCAAGTTTGGATGCCATATAAGAGACTGCAGAAGGCTATTTTCCCTATCTACAGTGAGGGAGCTGAGGATGAAAATCAAGTGGTCATGTCTCCACACACTGAGCCATCTCACTGGCCCACCCTTTTTTGATTTCCATTTGGAGAATCACACTGACATAGTAAGGGATACTATGCTTCAGAACATGGCAGCCATAGTAATTGACTGGGAATATTGAGTGGTTGAGAGGCATTTCCCTTCCCCTCGTCACCTCCTGTCCACTTAGAGCTTCAGAAGGATGCTGAGGCTCTGTCCCTCACTTTACCTAATGTCCAATGACTGCAAACAAAAACCACAAGTCTCCCCCTCAGGCTTCCTGTCCTCTTTAGGAAAGCCCAGCCTGTCTCCAAGAACCCCTCCAACCTCACAGTCAAAGTGAGCACACTTACCTGTGAGCAGAAGCCCCTGCCAGGGAGTGCACCCATTGTAGAGACACACAGAGGACATCTCCATCTCTCTTCTCACCTTGCTGTCCTCCACTTTAGGAGAACAAATTCAGCTCCACCAAGGTGCTCTGCCTCAGCTATGAGCTGAGTTTCCTTTCAGGCAAGAGCACCACCCAGAATCCAATGGGCTTTTGGTGGTGGGATCTGTGTCCAAGGCACTGCTCAATCCTTTCCACTCAGTGCTGTCCAACACCCATTTCCACTTCCCTTTATGCTTCTCCTCCAAGAAATACATTGAGTAACAAGGGAGATAAGCATCCCCATGTCCTAGAGAACAATGGCTCATCCCAGGGCTAACACCTGCTGTGTCTTGCCTTAGGTCAGTCAGAACCAGAGGGAGCCTTCAACAAGCCTATGTGTCATTGTGACACAGAGATCCAGCTGAGCAGCCTCCCTACCCTGGGTACTCAATGGGCACTTTTGTAATTCACTGTGGAAAGTGGCAGAGATGTCTCTGGATGCTGGGAAGAGACCAGCTGAGTGATGACTAGGAATGAAGATCAATCTTTGATCACTAATGTAACCAGTCAAAGTTCTGTCCTAGGAGAGAGTCCCAGGAGCAGTTCCATTAGGAGTTTAAGATTCTTAGTGTTGTAAAACAGGCGAGCAATTGTCCTCGAAAGGACTGTGGGCCCTGTCTTACTATGGAGGGTTTCAAGCCAGCAATCTAGTATCATGTGTTACTTAACAGTGTTGGGTAAGCCCTTGTCCCCTCTGATATTGATGTGTAATCTTTGCCCTTTGCCTATCTGATTCCCTGGTGGCAATCTTGACTTCTCCTATGAAAGATGCCATGAGAGATGGGACCTTAGCGTTCCCCATGTAGAAAGGTCTTCTCAGAAAAATGAAGAGCCAGTAGGTCTGAGCAGAGTCTAGGTAAGGACATCCAGTTAGTATAGACAGGGTTGGAAACAAGTCTACTAGGGAAGGTCATGCCTGGCTCAGGAAAACAATTTTCTGAATGTGTGTCCTGGTATCAATCGATGGATATAACTGGGAGAACTGCAATCTTTTTATCATTTTTTATTTGAATTAGAAACAAGATTGATTTCCATGACAATCCCAATTCCCTTCTCCCTCCCGTCCTCCCCTACCACCCCCCAACTAAAACCCTACCTATCAAACACCCTTTCTTCTATTCTTCCCCTGACTCAACCTTTCTGCTCCCTCATCACCTCTGCATCCTTCCTCTTCTTCCGTGCAATCTCATGTCCAGGGCTACATCACGCATGGTCCAAAAGTCAATTGTGACCTGCTCTGAAATCCAGAAAACAAATGAGATTCAGGGTATGTCATCTTGTTCATGGTGCTCTCCTGAATTCCAAACACCACCTACTATAGAGTGGGTATAGATAAGGTTCCAGAATCTTCCAGGGAACACCTGTTACATTTTTATATTTAACATTTTCATTCATCAATGAATCTATTTCTTCTATCATTTTTACAATGGCTGAGATTCTCTCCTCCATCTCTTCTATTCTGTTGGCGATGCTTACGTGTATAGATCCTATTTGCTTACTCAGATTTTCCTTTTCCAGAATTCCTTCAGTCCCTGCTTTCTTTATTACTTCTATATCAATTTTCAGGAGTGGATATTTTCTTTCACATGATTGTTTACTTTCTCTTGACTTTCTTGGCATTCATTAAGGAATTTTTATATTACCTGCTATTACGAATGCTTTTTCTTTGGCTTATTTAAGGGCATATTTCATTTGTAATGTAGGATCTCTATTATTTTCTTAAAGTTCATTTTAAAGACATTTTCTTCTGCTTTGGCAGCATTGGAATTTTCTGGTCTTCATATCATATGACAGCTGTACGTGATGGTGCCATATTGCCCTGACTGTTGTGAATTATATTTCCACACTGATATTTAGGCATCTGGGTATGGGATGAATATATCTAGAACATTATTGCTGAGTTCATCTTTGTAGGGTTGGTGTTTTGTTCCTTGGCTTCTGTTTCATATTGGTATGCTAGACTTTGAAGCCTGGATTTCTGATGGCCAGCAGGACCTTTTATATATAGTAGGGAAACTCTATCTATAGTAGGGAACTTAGCTTGGTGTTTAGTTCAGCAGAGGGCCTGTGTCCTACAGAATTTTATGGGCCGGATCAGTTCTTTTGAGTGGTGTGGCCTGTGTCTCAACAGCAGAAATCTGCCAGGATTGAGGACTGGAGCAGATAGCATGGTGGATAATGACCTAGTACAGCTGGGGGTATGGAATGAGAATTTGGGAACAGATACTATGGAGTTGGACAGTTCGGCGGGTAGGTAAATCACTCACGTGTTCATCTGACTACTGTATCCTATTCAAGACTCTGATTCCCCCTAGTGGCTTTAGGCTGTGTCAGGGTGATATTTAAGGCTAAGTAGGACACTGTTTCAAACTGTAACATCTTACTCCTTTACTGGGAGAATACAAAGTAAGTTCCCCATGATCCAAGTGAGTGTCTGACCCTGTTTAACGTGGTCATCAAAAGCATGAGTGCCAACTCAAAGCTACAACATCTTCCAAGAGTGTCACATTTCCCATTTCCCGAATGGGAACTCAGTGCAGGGACATTGTGATCTTCACCACAGACATTGTGAAGAGTTAATGAAACAGCACCATCAAATCATAAGTTTCATCCTGGCTCAGGCTTCCTAAACACATTCATCAGCTGCCCAATTTGGCTCCAATGGAATCAGACCAGAAGTCAATGAACATCTGAGGCAAGACAGAGGATATGAGCATTTGGGGAAAGGAACATGGGCAAAGTTCAAAGCTTTGTGTAAGCCTTCTGGGTCATGACAGTCATGGAAGCAATCATGAAGGGAAACACGTGTTGGCTATAGGAAAATTTACTTGACGATAAGAACAAGGAGACTAAAGAGGCTAAAGTCTCACTGCCTAGGAAGTTTCTCTACCTGCTGGCAGAACCACACACTTCATATTCTAAGACAGCCCAAGGTAATGCAGGAGAAATCTGAAATGCCAGGAGAGGAGGAAGAATCATAGCTGGAAACTCATGAGAGGATTGATATTTGTTTGTACTTATGGCACAGGCTGGTCATTAATTTCTGTATCTATCCCTAAAACCAAGACAGTACCCAGCTCAATGCTGTCCTTTCAGGGATCCACTCGCCAAGGCCTGTAATTTTTTTTCACATTTGTTCTGTGACACCAATGGCTAAATTCTGGACAAGACAGATGATCTATAGCTATTTGTAATAATACTGGGGATAAACTACTCTTGGCAGGATATCTGGTGCTCTCCATTGTTAAGCCAAGAGTACTGGGCAGGTGTGTGAAAGGCAGTGTGGAAGGGGAGGTTGAAGGTTGACACTGGATGCAAATGAATATCTGAAATGGATATGATAGGGTCATCTGAATCATCTGGAGCAGACAGAATAAAACCACAGGTGAAATCAGCAGAGGGAAAGAGAAATGCTCATCTGTAGAGGGGGATTTTACCTGTACTGTAATCTCACAACCAGAACAACTTGCAGACTAGTAGAAGCTCATTCATGCAGAATACACGAGCCCTGACATATCTTCACCACAACATCTAAAACAGCACCACTATACACGTATGTGTGAGCTGAGTCTCAGTCTGAGATGCCCCCTGCCTCCATGAACCTCAGTCAATCTAGGCAGAAGTTCTTCAAGGCCCTTAGCCACTGTAGTGTCTGTGTAGTAGCTCTCTGTTATGAACTCCAGAGAAACAAGTGTCCTGGCTGTAACCATCTACACTTAGGCCCTTGTAGCCATGGTGAAACAAATACTACCCACGGGAAGTATTCAGATGGTATGGATCTCTTTGAATGACACTCACTAATTTTCAGGCTTCACATTAAGAGAGTCCTGCATCAATCATGACATTCAATAAATTGAGAGTCCAGTTGCCCTTTGACAGGTTAGCCTGTTACTATCTGACAAGCTTTGACTATTTTTCCTCAACAGGTAGAACATATTCTGACTTTCATGTTCACCCTTTATGTCTATCATTCTTGCCCTCCATGAGGTTAGAGCCGTTGTTTGTGATGATGACTTGGGTAGCACTGTTGTGCAAACAATAGAGAGAAGATGGTGCCCTATAGTACCTCTGACTCTTGCAAGGGTCTCTTTCAAACTGTTTTGGCCCTTCTAACATCCACACTCAATCCATGTCCTTAGAGAACCAGGCATAAGATGACTCACAGGCAGATGAAGGAGACCCTGAGTGCTCAGGGATAATGGACCTCCTTGCTGTCTGGGAGAATCAGTCTTTGCCATGAAGGAGCTGAACTACAGATCTTGATGATACAGACCTAGGATCTGGAGTCAGATGACTCTTGTCTCTCCTGAATCTCATTGACCCACATCACATCTTGCACCAATGAGTGATGTCCCCTTCCTGCTATACTGATATCTACTGCTGAGCCCGAGTCAGTATCCTCCAGGGCACTGATGTTGAAAGAAGTCCTACTGATTGAGCAGAATAACACTACCCACAGAGCTCCCCTGAGAAGCACCCTCAGACTATCCCCAGGATTTAATGAGTGCTCAGAAATCTCACACATGAGACCAGGAGTGGTCCTGTCATTGGTCAAAATACTCAGGATGGACCATAGCTTGGAAAAATCTTCCCAGGTGTATGAGGTTGACTGAGATGAGGCACAGGTCACCAAAATGCAAATGATGAGTTTCAGAATGACCTAGGAGACCCAAAAATATGGGGTACAGGTGATCTTGAAACAGAACCATTGTCTGGTACTGCAATGCCCTCTCTTGCACAGTAAAGGACATTAGAGAAATCCTTCTTGAAATTCAGGTGACTGCTTTATTCTTTCCTTTCCTACTTCCTTTACTTCATTATTTCTCTCTTTCTTCTGTTACTTGTTTCTTGCCATGTGTATGGTTGTTTTTACTGCATGTATACCAGTGTACCACATGTATGCATGGTACCCAAAGAAATCAGAGGAGAATGTGTATCCACTGAAAATGGAATTACAGGCTGGTTATGAGCTGTCATGTGTGTGCTGGGAACAGAACCTGTGTCCTCTACAAGAGCAAACAGTCCTCTTAACAACTGAGCCATCTCTGCAGAACTCCCAGGTGGATATTTTCAGGAGCATCTCAGGCTGTACAAAGGAGTGAGCAAGAACTTTTGGAACTCTGGCAGGAAGGGTCTGAGTAAGGGACATTGGATGATGAATTTCTCCATATGTGATCATTGTTAATGATACAGAGAATCTAAGGTCAATCACCAAAAGAATTGCTTACCTAAGAATTCTATGAGACATGATGAGAGAGAGACAGACACACAGACACACACACACACACACACACACACACAGAGAGAGAGAGAGAGAGAGAGAGAGAGAGAGAGAGGGTGGGGGAAGAGACAGACAGAGAGAGGGGGTGCTAGAATTGTTTGAAATCAGGTTCGCCTTGAGTAGAGAGAGTCCAGTGTCAAATACTGGATCTTTAGGAGGGTACCCAAAAAAGGCCTGTCCTTTCCCTTGCTGAGTAGTGATAGCAGCAGAAAATACTTAATTCCCTTTCCAATAGGTGGGCTATGGAGTAATGGAATTTGACAGAAATATTACAAAGTCGTGTAGTTTAGTACTGGAGTCAAATCTAACACTCCATGTGTTTTCACTTCATAAAATACACATCTCCTCAAGCTGCTGATGGCCAAGAAATGTATCTGTGAAAAACAGCTGCTCCTGCTCCACAAACACATGAGAAAGCCTCCAGGGTGAAGACACCGGATATGTGTTGTACACAGACAGCTTCTCACTGATGGCTTGTGAGAAAGATGTACACTATGTGTTTTCTGTGTCTCATTTCCAGTGATCATTTCCAGGGTGATAAGAGAGCCTCAAATATCAACACAGTCCTGCCACTGGGATAGGACAGCTGTCCAGACCAGCACTATCCAATACCATTTGCCTTCAGGTAAGAATTTGCTAAACTTAATCAATGAGTACATGAAGTCATTAGGAGCACCAATTTCCACTGTCTGGGACTCCCCTTGGGAGTTATCTCTTAGAAGTGTATTCTTCTCTAATGAGAGAAAGAAAAGGAGTGGATCCCCATAGTAGGGGATGTGGGGAGGAAATAGAAAGTGTTGAGATAGGGGAAACTATAAACATTATATAGGTTATGACAAAGGAGCCTATTTTCAATGACAGAGATGCAGTTCATTCTTCAAAGTGAATAATGGGATTGATAACCTTTCATTAGATTGGCATTTGTTTTTAAAAGAGTAACATGACTAACACTAGAAGTGAAATTTGAAATCCTGCTGTCCATTTCTCTGAATACTCAAATTTCCGTGACTGTTCAATAGTGATAGGGGTAGTTGTAGAGAGACTTACATGAAACAGGCAAATACTTAAAGGCCCAGAACATGCAGAGATGGAAGCATGAAGAAACTGATTCCATGAGTAATTCATGAGACAGAATCAATAAAGACGTTTGAGAAAAGTGAACAATTTTAATGATGAAAACAGACAGACTAGGGTAGAAGAGATGCCAGTGCATTAATGGCACATGTGAGAAACCAATGCCAATTCAGTACTCAGTGGGAACACTGGTAGCTTTCCCTGTGAGACCAGGGTTGACACAAGGATGTAGTTATGGACACAAACTTTATTATTCTCTTAGATGTTGTAGAAAGAACAATTAGGCAACAAAATAAATAAAATGTGCCCAATTAATTGCCTATAAAATAGGTCATCAGATGACATGGACTTCTTTCTGAAAAATCCAAAACATTCTACAGAAGTTTCTTGAACTGGTGAATAAACACACCCACCGAGTTCTACTCCAGTCAATGAATAATGCACACATTAGATGTGCTGTGTTCTCACACACATGGAGGAGCTAAGTAGCAAAGAATATTCACAAGGAACCCATGTAATTTCATGGGGAAAGGAAATAGAGGAGATTTTGAGGGTATGCTTGTGGTGGATGGGGATTGGAACATGAAGTAAGAGGTTGGGAAGGAGTGACAGTAGGAAAGAGTACATAGAGAGATGACTGGAATGTTGGGGGCATTTGGGGAGCAATGTGAAAACCTAGTATGGTGAAAATTCCTAGTAATCTACAAGATGTATCCTAGTAAAGACTCCTAGTAATGAGGATACAGAGCCTGAACCAGTTTTCTTCTATAACCACACAAGACTTCTAGCAGATAGACTGGGACACCAATCCATCCTAAAAACATTTGACCTGCAATCTGTCTTTCCTGTAAGCTGTACAGGGGAAATGGTGGAACAGAACTTAAGGTAGGGGCCAACCAATGATAGATCCAACTTAAAGTCCATGGCACAAGAGAGAGGCCACACATGCCTGGATAGAAAGGAACCAGAGGCTGGAAAGCCCAGAAACAATCAAAATGATTGGAAAAAAGTTTCAATGAAATGATTGCTAATGACATTCAGTTATACTAGTAGATCAGTGTCCAGCCTGATTGTCATCAGAGAGATATCATCCAAGAACTGAAGAGAGCAGATGCAGATTCATACAGCCAAACAATTGAAAGAGTCAGGGGAACCCTACAGAAGACGGGGAAGAAGGATTATAGAAAACACAGTGGACGAGGATACCCTGAAAGCATGGAACACAAAAACAATTGAGCAGGGCTTATAAAGGATCATAGCGACTGAAGATAAACTCACAGAGCCTGTAAGGTTTGAGCTAGGGCTTCAGCATATCAGCTATGGTAATTTAGATGGGTATTCTCATGAAACACCTTACAGTCAGAGTGGAGGACATCTCCGACTTATACCTGTGCTTTGGAACAACTTCCAACTGGCTGCCTCTTTGAGCTTTGTTATGCGGGATTATGACAAGTCTAATATAAATTGTAAAGCAGTGTTCTCTGTATATTACTGGGAGGATCTCTTATTTGGAGGGAAATATAAGTGCACGGGATCTGGGATAGAGGGGTGGTGGCAGCTGAGAGGAATCGAGGGAGGGGAAACTGAGGTCAAGATGTCTGGGAGGGGAATAAAAAAGGAAAGAAATGCATATTAGCAGGAAAAAACCTCATGTGCAAGGCGCCAGTGTGAGTGCCACTCAGGATGGGAAACAGTACAATCTGCCCTTACGTAGAGGATTTTACCATGTCTGCCTCAAACAAACTGTGGATCGAGGCTATTTCGAAACCAGCAATGTCCACCGTGAACCGTGGTCAGACCCTCCTCCTGTCATTCTTCCTCACTACACATGGATAAATGGTGTGCATGCAGCATTGGGCTTATGTGAATGAGTTAAAGGGGGAATATATTGGCCCATAAGAGAGGATGGTTTTCTCTATGCAAATACTGAACCATTTTCTCAGCAGATTCAGAGCATCCAAAAGATAACATGTTACTGAAATTAGTTACCATGAATCCTTAAATCAGGCTATATATTCGATCCATAACATGAGTTCTTATTCACTTTTCATTTATGCTTACCATCTTGGTGGCTTTAATTTCCTTTTAAGACAGTCTCACTTTAAATCCCGGCATGGCCCTATACACACATGTATCCCAGGATTATAGGCATGAGTCACCACGCTGGCTGTATCTGAGTGGTAACTGATCATTTTATTCAGATAACTTTTCTCCATTTTGTACCACACTGAAAAAAAAATGCCCCCACTCTGCAGTAGGATGAGAAGAGGTCAGCCCTTCACCACGGCCAGCCTGACTGGGAGACTGGTCTTTGAACTGACTGGGTTGGAGACCTCACACTGATAATCTCCAGCATCCTCGATTCTGACAGGATCTATTCTTAGTACCCGCTTTGTGACAGTCAGTGTCATCCTGTCTGTGAGCTGCAGACTCTGGTTATTGAAGAGCCAATGGAAAGAGTTATCGTCGTGTGGTGAGATGCAGATCAAGGACACAGATTTTTCTACTGCGACTGTAGCGTCACTGATTTCCAGGAAGGGCTGCATCACATGCTCTGTGAAGAAACAAAGGGGGCACCAAATGACGGAAGTCCTTCAGAGCGCTCAACCAGCCCATCCTAAGTTCATACCAAATAAAGATTGCAGGAGATTGGAGCTGTGTCTACACACATATCTTGTGCTTTGGCTCTGCAAGCCAAGGCCTCTGTGATCTTAATTCAGGTACTGTTTCCTTTGCCTCAAGTTCCATGTACCAGGACACATGGAGCAAAACCATTGCCTTGTCCATGAATTCAGCTTAGTTATGAACATGAGTCTGAAGTTTGGATGGTAGAGCTGCTCACATCAGTAGTATCTGTTACTATTTACCTATGAAAAATGATTCCCTAGGCTGGACCCCTGAGATGACGGAGGAATCTTGAGAAGCTGCCTCCTCATTTTTTGCTCCCTTGGTGCCTTGGCTTTCTTCCTGTGAAGTCTCATAAGCCCATCAGAACAATAGACTAATGGCCAGACACTCGTCCCCTGAACCTCAGGAGGTCACCTACCTAACTACTGCTGTCATGGCAATGCCCAATTGACTCTACACTCTATGGGATCATCAGCCCCATGACTTGAACACTAAGTAAAGCCTTGGTCCCTGTTGTCTCAGACAGGAAATCTAAACAAACCTTATCTAAAAGCTCCCGAGTGTCACCAAGAGTCCAGACGGGAGCAGGGTTGTAGAGTATGTGTTTCTTGGCGGTAGCTGTGAGGATCCCATGTCTTATAAAGCCAGAGACTGCTTGGGTACCACAGACTTTCTGGGGATATGTGCATGGTGAGAGCTCCAAAGTGCACTGGGGCTGAAAGGGTGAGACTGAGGTGACCCAACAGGGGTCCTCCTCTCTTCAGGCTAAGACAGGTGAGAGGTTCTGACCTATTGCAGTTTATTTGTCTACTCCATGTTGTTCTCCAATATGTCCAAAAGAACACCATGTACTAGGACAGAGAGCCGGCACAGCCAGGTCGGACAGTTCAGTGTATGAAGTAGGAAAAGTCATTTAACGTTTACATAGAATACCACTTAAGCTTTTTCATTTTGAAATATTCATTGAAAGCTTCTAGGATGTACATTCCAGCATCTTTCTCAGTGACAACCTGGACCACCAGGGATCCGTTACTGCACACCATCCTTACCCTTCAGTTACAGGGCAGCAGGAGGCAGAATTCAAGGCGCTGCTGTATACTACAACCTTTAAGTGCCTGGCTCCTAGAGATTTATTTGTACCAGGAAAAGGCTTGAGACCTTCTGGGAGATTATGAACTTGGAGAAGAATGCTGCCCTTCAGCAGCATAAAGAGTCCCCAAAACCTTGCCTTTTCTTATTCTCCCTTACTGTTTAATGTTACTGTTGCTGAAACTATGACCTGTGTTTTGTCTTCTTTCCTACAAACACTGGGATCTTCTCATGTCCTTGTCCCTCTTTGGGGACTCCAGGTCAAAAGTTCAGCCCTCTCCATTTGAACACAGTCAATTCTTGGTCTCTTTGCCTCTGAACAGGAGCCCCTGAAAGATGATACAACCCTTGCAGATGCGTACAGAGGGCAAGTCCCTAGTCTCTGTAGCCTGATTTGAATTCTGCCACACAGCTCTGCCATTCTTCCCAGGAAGGAGCACCTCCCAGAGCCACCCACCTCCCAGAGCCACCCACCTCCCAGAGCCAGATAGGCTGTGGGTGGGTCTGCTCTGCCCCCTCTACTCCCAGTATCCCTCTCCCAATAGAGACGGGATGTGTCCTTATCTGTCTGTCCCCTAGAACATACAGTGAGAGCCTGTGACATGAGAAAAACGGGAGCTGCCCCGGGAAATCCTTTTTTGCTTTATCTTGGCCTTGGTCTCAAAACACCAACAAGGGAAAAGTCTACAAAGCTGCCTGATACCCAGTCTGCATTGTGTTTTCAACGATCTGCAAACACGGAGTTTGCTCCCACCGGGAAGGTGACAGACATACCTGTGTGGCTTCAAGGGGACCTGATCAGTGGTGTGTGGGGAAGAGAACAAATATATTTTCAATAGAGCCATCAATCATGTTTCTGGCCAAGGTCAAAGGTCCAATATATGTCAGGAGTGTCACAACTCAGTTTGTGGGAGGAGGTAACTTGACTCCTGGGAAAAGGCTGTGAGAGCTCCTTTGTCCCAGGCAAGATTTTGAAACCATGCTTATGCTTCCTCTGTTTGCTGAGCTGAGTAATGGGTCTTCCCATGTGCTCTACGGTCTTTCTGAGATATCTTGGACATCTATATAATTAGCTTCCCTTGGGTATCATGTAATTCCCAAGGACACACATAAAAGCAGAGGAGAACATTCCCCTCTAGGCGTGTACCACACACATTAAGAAGCCAGTAGTTCTGATACCACTGACTCCGTGATTTCTGGGGTCTGTAAAAACAGATGAGGAACCAGGCTCCCAGGTAAGTTTCCAGTTCAGGCACATACTTTTCTGCCAGTTCATTGCTTGTCCTAAAGATATCCCTGGGGATCTATGGAAGAACCACAGCTCATGTTTGACAGATGTCCAGATCACCATAGCCTCTAGCCATTTCCCTACAGAAGAGGATTCCCTGAGCTGGACCCAGAGGACACTTGTCAGGAGGACATGTGTCCCCTCAACCTGTCCTTACTTTCTCTGGCCTTCCTGTAAATTGTCATAAGCCCATCAGAACATACATGTAATGAACTGAGCACCTATCATGATTAGCTCTCCCTGATTAGTCTGTGAAGATGTACAGGGTACCTAGACTAACCATACAGCTCATGACTTTTATTTGGCTGGTTCCAAAGATGAAAGACTTGGACTAGAAAAAGACACTGATTCCTCCTTCAGGAAGTCAAAATCCAAACGTTATAAACTGATTCTCAAAGCCAACTGTAGTTGATTCTGGGACAGAGGTATCTTGTTACTCAGATCAATGTGAGGATCCCCAATTCTCCTCCAAAAGGTCAAATATTGATTTAGTTTTGGATCTTTCTCAAGGACACACTCCTGGTAAGAAGCCCAAGAGTCTAGATAGAGGCTGATATCCTTGGCTGAGTTACCCATTATCTATCGAGCTGTCTGCAAAACGAAATCAAATGAAGAATTCTAAACTATTGCCATTATTCTAAACCATGAGTGCCCTGCATTGGACTGACACCCCAAAATAAAAGTGCAATGCACAGGGGAGGAAGGCACAGGCCATTATACTGTGAGGGTCCGATGGAATGCACCCCACCCACAACCCGGAATTCACAAAGGATCACTTACTGTGCACATGAAGGTTCATGATTGTTGTTGACACGATATCTCCATGTCTATTTATGGTTCTCAGGGTATAGCGTCCTGTGTCCTTCATCGTGACATTTCTGAGCAACAGAGATCCATTGCGGTACACTGTCTCTCTACCACTATGTATAGGCCCTGGAGCACTAAAATCTTGCTTCAGATCATAGATTGCAATTACATTTTCTGTAATTTTCAGCCCCCTGAACCAGACTGAGGCTATAAGATTCTCTGGCAGATTGTGGACAAGAAAAAGGACGTTTTCCCCTTCGACCACTTGGGGTGGGACAGATTCAATGGTGACCTGTGCAGTGCTGGTGGAGAAGTGCCAGCATGCTAAAAGAGAGGCTAGAAGGAAACAGAAAAAAAAGAATCAATCAAGGTTGAACAGGGGTGATCATCACTAAGCTTATATGTGGGAGTACCAGTGTGCCCGCCCAACTTGGTAGACATGAGCTTCATGACTTCCATTCACTCAAAGCCGCTGACTGTGTCATTAACTGTTTCAGGAATACTCTGCTCAGGCGTCTGCCTGGCTCCCCCAACAGTGTCCCTTTATCCCTTCTCACATAGAGAATTTGGTGTGAGGCGCACTCTCCCTCTGAACCCCTTCTCTGGGGAGGCCTCACTGTCTGACCTTTTCTCTGCCACATTTGTAATTCAAAAGCAAACCATGATTGCATCTTGCAGATACCCTGACATCAGTTCAACAAGAGTCAGAGGTTATATGGACAGAATTTAGTGTGACTGTATTGGGAAGTTAAGCTCTAGGAAAAGATTCAGATAAAAGTAGATAAAACAAAAAGATAAGGAAGAAAGGAAGGAAGCAAAGGAAATACCCCATGGGATTAATTACACTGTTGTCAATTTGGAGTTAATGACAATAATTGTATTCAAGCATGACTTCATTTTTTTTTCATTTACTCATATGTTGTACTGTATAGGTCTGAGGCAGGTGTGTGCATTTGTCCATGTGAAGGGTATGTCACATATCTGTGTGAAGGAAGATGGCTCAGTTTGAGAAAGTGCAGGTGCATGCCACAGCACCTGAAGGGACACAAGAATCTCAGTACTCTCCTGGATGTGTGCACACCACAGAACCTGGCTGGAGGACAGAGAAGAACCTGCAGGAGTCTCTTCTCTCCATCTACCATGAGGGAGCAGAATTCTGAATTCAGGTTGTCATGTCTCCACATACTGAGCCATCTCAGTGGCCCAGCCATTTCTATTTGGAGGTTCTTACTGTCATAGTTAAGAACATCAGACTTCAGAACATGGCAGCTAATTTTTTAAATATAAATATGGAGTGTTTGAGGCTCTTCTCTTCCTCTCATCACCTCCTGTCCTCTGAGAGCTTCAGGATGCTGAGCCTCCGTCCCTCAAAGTACCTGCTGCCCCAGGACTGCAAACAGAAACCTCAAGATTCCTCTCAGATTCCTGCCCTTTTAAGGAGATTCCAGCCTGCCTCCAAGTCCCTCTCCACCCTTACAGTCAGAGAGTGAGTACAAATACCTGTGAAGAGAAGCCTTTGCCAGGGAGTGCACCCATTGCAGAGAAGCACAGAGGGCATAGCCATCTCTCTTCACCTCGATGTCCTTCCTTTGAGAAGAAGAAAGTCAGCTCCAGCAAGATGCCCAGATGCTGAAGTTTTCTCTCCTATGAACTGAGTTTCCTTTCAGTCAGGACCACTTCCCGGAACCCAATGGGCTGGTGGTGGTAGGTCCTGTGTCCAAGGCACAGCTCAATCCTTTCAACTCTAGTGCTTCCCACCACACAATTCAACTTCCCTTTATGTTTCTCCTCCAAGCAGTACATTGGACACCAAGGCTGATAAGCATCTTCATGCCCTAGAGAACAATGGCTCATCACAGGGCTGACATCTGACAGGTCTTGCCTTAGGTCCATCAGCACGAGTGGGAGCTGTCAACAAGCCTATGTGTTCTTGTGACACAGAGATCCAACTGAGCCCCCTCCCTACCCTGGGTACTCAATGGGCACTTTTGTAATTCACTGTGGAAAGTGGCAGAGATGTCTCTGGAGGCTGGGAAGAGACCAGCTGAGTGATGACTAGGAATGAAGATCAATCTTTTATCACTAATGTAACCAGTCAAAGTTCTGTCCTAGGAGAGAGGACCAGGAGCAGTTCCATTAGGAGTTTCATATTCTTAGTGTTGTGGAGCAGATAAGCAATTGTCCTTGAAAGGACTGTGGGCTCCATCTTACTAGGGAGGGTTTCAAGTCAGTAATCAAGCATTATGTATTGCCTAACTGTGTTGGTTGAGCACATGTCCTCTCTGATATTCGAGTGTCATCTTTTCCCTTTTGCCTAGCTGATTCCCTGGTGGCAATATTGTCTTCCCCTATGAGAGATGCCAGGAGGCACAGGACATTTGGGTTCCCCATGTAGAAAGATCTTCTCAGACAAATGAGTAGCCAGTAGGTCTAAGCAGAGTCTAGGTAGGGTCATCTGGTTAGTAGAGACAGGAATGGAAACAAGCAAATAGGGAAGGTCATGCCTGGCTCAGGTAAACAATTTTATGACAGTGAAGGTGTGTCCTGACATCAACCCATGTATATAACTGGGATAACTGCAATCTTATGTCCAGAGCTACATCATGCATGGTCCAAAGGTCAATTGTGACCTGCCCTGAACCCTAAAATCATAGGAGATACAGGGTATGTCATTGTGTTCTCTGTGCTCTCCTGCATTCCAAACACCACCTAGTATAGAGTGGGTCAGGTTCGATACTTTTCCTGGGAATACCTGGACTATAGTTGGAATCAATCTTTAACCAGAGGACAGGCATCCTCAGGAGGAGTCTTTTGGTCAGTAACAGTCATAGGAAAGCCCTAGGACACATAAGAGGATGCATCCAGACATGGTTCCCCATGTCTGAAATTGTAGCACTTGGGAGGTAGAAACAGGTAGATCTATGTGATTTAAAGGCTATCCTAGTCTACAGAGTATGTTCCAGGAGAGGCAGGTGCTGAGAGATTCTGTTCATGAGTACAGTGAACAGTGATTCAAATGATTGTCATCTGCTCTTCTCTATACCATAATCTATACTTCTCTCATTCTGATTGAAAAACATGACTTGAGCAAAAAGAAAGGCTTAGTAGAGACTAAGTGTGCATTTCCTTTTGGGGCTGTGTCATACTGTAGCACTGAAGGAAGTCAAGGAAGAAAACATGATGTTCACTGGACCATTCCCTGGCTCACTCTCAGACCCATGCTTAGCCAGTTTCTTATACAACCAACACCATCTGCCTAGGGACGGTATTGCACACAGTGGCCTGAGCCGGCATCCATTAATTAAGACAGGCCCTTACAGACATGTACAGCCTGACCTGATGAAGGTAGTTACTTTGTTGAGACTCTTTTTTACCCCGGTGATATTGGAGTTTGTCAAAATAACAGCTAGTGATAACTAGAACAGTTTCAAACTGCTACAACA
This sequence comes from Cricetulus griseus, assembly GCF_003668045.3. Lineage (NCBI taxonomy): Eukaryota > Metazoa > Chordata > Mammalia > Rodentia > Cricetidae > Cricetulus > Cricetulus griseus. The sequence continues at coordinate 11,906,423 of NC_048602.1, read as the reverse complement.
TCTTCCTCCACTAAGAAATTTCAAAGGAAGCTCCCCATTCTCCAAGTGGGTGCCCCTCTTTGTTTGCTGTGCTCATCAAAGTCCAGGTGTCCACTAACCCACACAGCTAGACCCTGAGAGCCAGGGCACTGCTCAAAGACATGTGACTTGGGATTCACTTTTCATACTTTCTAGTTCTTGAGCTCAGGGACACTGTGATGTCCACCACAGACATTGGGAAGAGTAAGTGAAACAATTAGTCCATTAGTTTCATCCAGTCATTAGTTGTTCACTCCCAGTTTCTGTGACAACTTTACATAGCATGTCTTGTAGAAAGGACAAATTGCAGTTTATAGATTGACGGTCTGTGTTGGTGTGCCAGCCCCTCGACTGAAAGTCTTGTGAGGATACAGGAGATGGCTTCTTCAGGCCCCCAATGTTAAGAGTTTTAGTAAGAATCACCTCCCTAGATTCTGGGGAGTTTTCATTACACTGTGTTTCTCACTCCTCCCAGAGGTGCCGCCGCCAGACTCCATTTGTCTCCCCGAGTAATCTCCATGCATCCTTCCTCACCCTGAGTCCTCCAGTTCCAAATTCGCCACCCCCTCCATCACCAGTCCCCTTCCACCTGCAATGTCTATTTCCAATTCACAATGTGGCCTTGTTGGAGTAAGTATGCTGTTGGTGGAGAAATTGTGTTATTGTGGAGGTGGGATTTGAGGTCTCACATATGCTCAAGCCATGAACAATGAGAAGGATGATTTCCTGTTTCTTCTACCTCAAAATCAAAGCACTCCCAGCTCCTACTCCAGCACCATAATGAAACCACCTTGCACTGTGATAATAATCAACTAAATCACTGAAAATGTAAGACACCAAATTAAATGTGTTTTTTTCATTATAAGAGTTGCCATGCTCAGGGTATCTAATCACAAAACAATAAAAAAAAAACTAGTTAACACAAGAATGTCCCTTGTATCCCTGATCTCATCATGACTTTTATCATGAAAGAGTGTTGGACTTTGTCAAAAGTTTTTTCAGCATTTAATAAATGGATTGTTTGGATTATTTTTAGTTTGCTTATATGAGAGATTACATTGACAGATTTTGTATGTTGAACCATCCTTGGATCTCTGGGAAGAAGATCACTAGCTCACGGTGGACAATCTTTTTTATGTGTTCTTGGATATGGTTTGCAGCTATTTTTAAGTATTTTTTCAATTAATTACTATGAAGAAAATTGGTCTGCAATTCTCTTTCTTTGTTGAGTCTTTGTATGGTTTGGGTATCAGGCTGACTGTGCCAATGTCCCTTACATTTCTATTTTATGGAATAATTTGAGGAGCATTTGTCTTATCTCTTCTTTAAAAGTTTGGTAAAATCTGGCTCTGGGCATTTTTGTGGGTTAGGAGAATTTTAATGACTGCTTATATTCCTGGGGAGTTATAGGCATATTCAAATTGTTTACCTGATGAATATTGATTTAACTTTGTAACAGGTATCTATCAAGATTTTTTTTTCTGTTTTGGAGTACTAGTTTTTGAAATGTAACCTAAAGATTCTTTATATTTCCTCAGTGTCTGTTTTTTCCCTTTTTGATTCTGAATTTGTTAATTTGGATACTCTGTCCCTGCATTTTACTTACTTTGTATACAATATAGGGGCCTTCCAAAGAAACACACCCTGACACTGAAATCTGAGTCAAAAAACACAATCTGACCCTGAAATCAGAGACAAAGAAATACACCTCGGCACTGAAATCAGAGACAAAGAAACAACACACTATGGCGGTGACCAGCTCAGCATGTACACCAACTAATTCCTAAGCAGGAACATCAACCATTCCCTGGGCAATTATCAGCCAATCTCTGAGTTTGTCCAACTCCAGTGATAGAAATCTGACCAATCTCCTCCACACTGAAAATTTCACCCGGAATAAACCCCACAACTAGGAAAACCCACATAAAGCCTTTAACTAACTGTTCAGTTTAGAGCTGCCCTTTTCCACGCTGGCAGAGCCAGCTCCTGCCTGGTTTCCTCCCTCCCAGTAAATCTCTTGTATGAGGTTTGGGTAATGACTTTCTTTCACCCAAGAAGAATGGAATGGAGAAATAACAAATGTTGATGCAGAAGACCAGAGCTGTAAAGTTTTTCACCAGCTAGCAGCAGAAGTGCAATATCACAGGGAGGAAACACCCTTAGCAGAGCAGAGCAGAGCTGTAACAGCTCTCACCGGAGAGGACCACACTGCTACATTGTAGCAGGGAAGTCGTTCCCACACTGTAACAGAGTGATAGGTATTTCCTAGCTCGCAACGGCCAGGATTTCTTTCTCTACAGACCTGTAAATACAGACTGATTTCTGATGGCCCAGACGCCATTCCCTTCAGAGCATTTAGAGTCTCCTGTTGAGAAACTGGTTGTGATTCTAATATGTTACTTGGTCTTACAGGCTTTCACCTTTTAATTTTCTTTCTTGTTCTCTATGCTTAGTGTTTTGATTACTATGTGACTTGGGGACTTTGCTTTCTGGTACAATCTAGTAGGTGTTCTGTAAGTTTCTTCTACCTTCATAGGCATGTCCCTTCTCAGTTAAGAAAAATTTTCTTCTGTGATTTGTTGAGTGCATATTCTGGGTTTTAAAGATGTTATTCATCTCCTTCTATGCCTTTTATTTTTAATGTAAATCTTATCATATGTCCCCAATTTCCCAGAAGTTTCATGTTACATTTTTAGATTTAACGTTTTCATTCGGCAATGAATCTATTTCTTCTATCATTTTAACAAGGTTGAGATTCTCTCTTCCTTATCTTCTATTCTGTTGTGGTGAAGCGTAAGTGTACAGTTCCTATTTGCTCACTCTGCTTTTCCCTTTCCAGATTTCCCTCAGTTCCTGTTTTCTTTATTGCCTCTAAGTTAATTTTCTGGTGTGGATATTTCACTTCACATGGTTGTTTGTTTTGTATTGACTGTCTTGGCGTTCATTAAGGTATTTTCATATTGCCTACAATTGTGAATGTCATTTCCTTGGTGTATTTAAGGGCATATTTCATTACCACTTTAGGATATCTACTGTTTTCTTTTTCATTCTTTAATTACTACTCATATTTACATATCCACCCTATTAATTTCTTAAAGATGGTTTCAAAGTCATTTTCTTCTGCTTTGGCATCATTGGAATTTTATGAGATTCGTATCGTATGATGGCTGGTTTTGATGGTGCTCTATTGCCCTGACTGTTGTGAATTGTATTCCTATACTGATATTTAGGCATCTGTGTTTGGGTTGAATATGTCTGAAACCATAATTCTGAGTTTGTCTTTTTGGTATTTTGTTTCTTAGCTTCTGTTTCCTATTGGTCTGATGGGCTTTGGGGCCTGGATTTCTGGTGCCCAGGAGGACCTCTGATCTAGTAGGGAGCCTCTGTCTAAATTGGGGCATAGTTGGTTAGATTGGTGTTTAGTTCAGAAGAGGGTGTGTGTTCTTCAGAATTCTATGGCCTGGTTTATTTTTTGAGTGATATAGCCTGTGTCTGGGCAGCAGAAGTCTTCCAGCATTGAGGAAAGGACCAGATGGCATGGTGTATGTTCAGCTAGTACAGCTTTGGCTGCAGAATGGGACTTTGGGAACAGGTACTAGGAAGTAGGGCAGCTTAGCAGGTAGGTAAGTCACTCACTTGTTCATCTGACTGGTGTGGCCTGTTTAAGACTCTGTTCCCCGTGGCAAATTTGGGCTATGTCCTGATGATATTTAAGGCTAACTAGGAACACTGTTTCAAACTGTGACATCTTCCACCTTCACTGGGAGAATCCAAAGTAAGCTCCCCCACTCCCAAGTGAGTGACCCTGTTTGAAATTATCATCACAAGTGTGAGTGTCCACTCAAAGCCATTGTACGGCTCAACAGCATCTTCCCAGAGTGACACTTTTTCATTTCCCAGACCCTGAGTGCAGGGAGACTGGGACCCTCACCACAGACATTGTGAAATTTTAATGAAACAAAACATTCAAAACATAAGTTTCAAAAATGATTCAAGACAGGCCTCCCGGTCAGATTAACCACCTGCCGCTTTTGGCTCCATTGGAATCAGACCAGAAGTCAGTCAACAGCTGAGACAAGACAGAGGATATGAGCATTTGGAGTAGAGGAACATGACCATAGTTCAAAGCTTTGTGTAATCCTTCTGGATCATGCCAATCATGAAAGTAATCATGAGGGGACAGAAAGATATGTGTTGATTATAGGAGAAACTGCCTATCAAGTCAAGGAGATGAAACATACTAATGTCTCATGGCCTGGGAAGTTTCTCCTCACCTCCTTCCCCAGAAAAACCAAGAACTTCACCTTCTAAGACAACCCGGGGTGATGCAGGAGAAACATGAGATGCAAGGAAAATAGGGAGAATCATAGCTGAAATCTCATGAGAGGTTTGAGATTTGTTTGTGCCATATGACACAGACTGGGAATTAATTATGATGGTGACTTGAGTAACAGTGTATGTGCAAACAGTAGAGAGAAGACGGTGTCCTGTAGTACCTCTGACTCTTGCAAGGGTCTCTTTCAAACCTTTTTGGCCCTTCTAACATCCACACTCAATCAATGTCCTTATAAAACTAGGCATGAGATGACTCACAGGCAGATGAAGGAGACCCTGAGTGCTCAGGGATAATGGACCTCCTTGCTGTCTGGGAGAATCAGTCTTTGCCATGAAGGAGCTGAACTACAGATCTTGATGATACAGACCTAGGATCTGGAGTCAGATGACTATAGTCTCTCCTGAATCTCATTGACCCAAACCATGTCAGACACCAATGAGTGATGTCTCCTTCCTGCTATACTGATATCCACTGCTGAGCCTGAGTCAGTATCCTCCAGGGCACTGATGTTGAAAGAAGTCCTGCTGATTGAGCAGAATAACACTACCCACTGAGCTCCCCTGAGAAGCACCCTCAGACTATCCTCAGGATTTAATGAGTGCTCAGAAATCTCACACATGAGACCAGGAGTGGGCCTGTCATTGGACTAAGTACTCAGGATGGACCATAGCTTGGGAAAATCTTCCCAGGTGTATGAGGTTGACTGAGATGAGGCACAGGTCACCAAAATGCAAATGATGAGTCTCAGAATGATCTAGGAGACCCAAAAATATAGGGTATAGGTTAGCTTGAAACAGAACCATTGTCTTGAAATGCAATGTACATTCTTGCACAGGTAAGGACACTAGAGAAATATTTCTTGAAATTAAGGTGACTGTTTTATTCTTTTCATTCTTTCTTCCTTATTTCTTTCTCTCTTTCTTCAGTGACTTATTTGTTTCTTGCCATGTGTATGGTTGTTTTTACTGCATGTATACCTGTGCAACACAAGTATGCTTGGTACCCACAGAAATCAGACAGGAACATGGATCAACAGGCAATGGAATTACAGACTGGTTATGAGCTGCCCTGTGTGTGCTGACACCATAATTTGTGTCCTCTACAAGAGCAAGTAGTCTTCTTAACCACTTAGCCATCTCTCCAGAAGTCTCAGGTGGAGGTTTTCAGGGGCAAATCTGACTGTAGAAGGTAAAGACCAATGGCTTTCTTGAACTCTGATGGGAAGGGACAGGTGTGTTTAACATATCAGGGTAAGGGATATTGGATACTAATCTTATTCATAAGAGATCAAATGCCCTCCCCTGATAATGAGATTGATGACTGTCTTATATGCCATCCTTTAGCCTTCATCTAGCAGCTTGTGGAAGTAGAAGCAGACACCCACAACTAATCACTAAACAGAACTGGAATCCAGCTGCAGAGAAGAATGAGTGATGAGCACAGAGGTCCAGACCAGGATGGTGAAACCCACAGAAACAGCTGACCTGAATATCCGGGAACTCTTGCTCCCCAGACTGATAGCTGGGATACCAACAAGGGACTGATCCAGTCCCCAGGAAGATGGGTTTCAATGAGGAGACCTTGGAAATCTACGGGACCTCCTGTAATAGTTCATACTTATTCCTAGCATAGGTGTGGACTTTGGGAGCCCAATCCACAGAGAGGGATACTCCCTGAGCCAAGACACACAGGGGTGGGCCTAGGCCCTATCCCAAAGGATATGTTAGACTCTAATGACTCCCTATGGAAGACCCTACCCTCCCTCGGGAGCAGAAAGGATATGTGATAGTTAGGGTTTTAGTTGGGGAAGTGGTAAGGAAGGAGGGGCGGGAGTGGGAACTGGGAATGACTTGTAAAACAATCTTGTTGCTAATTCAAATAATAAAAAGATGGAAAAAGAAGAAGGACAATGCCATAATGAAAAAAAAGAGATCATTGTTAATACTACTGAGCATCTACTATAAATTTCCAAAATAATTGCTTATCTAAAGAGGACAGTGAGATATGATGAGAGAGAGATGCTAGAATAGTTTGAAATCAGTTACAACCTGAGTAGAGAGAGCCCAGTGCTAACTACTGGATCTTTAGGAAGGTAAAAAGCAAAGCCCTGTTCTTTCCCTTTCTGAGTATTGATAGCAGCAGAAAATACTTGATTCCCTGTCCGGTAGGTGGGCTATATGGAGGGAATTTGACAGAAATTCTCTGCATCTAGATAGTTTTCTCAAATCTAACTCTCCATATGTTTTTCACTTCATAAAACAGACATCTCCTGAAGCTACTGATGTCCCAGATCAACATCTGTGAAAAACAGCTGCTCCTTATCCACATACATATGAGAAGGCCTCCAGGGTGAAGACAATGGATGCGTGATTGTACACAGACAACTTGTCATGCATGGCCTGTGAGACAGATGTACACACTGTGTTTTCTGTGTCTCTTTTCCAGTGATAGCACACATACTTAGGGAATGTTGCCATGGTGATAAGATAGCCTGAAATATAAACACAGCACTGACACTGGAACAGGACAGATGTCCTGACCAGTGCTATCAGATACTACTTGCCTTCGGGAAAGAATTTGCTTGAGTTAATCCCTAAGGATGTGGAGTCATCAGGAGCACCTGTGGCCCCTGTCCCTCCCCTTGGGGAGCATGAATGTCCTGTGACATCTCATAAGATCATCAGAGCAGTTGGCTAACAACCTGAGAAACTGTACAACTCGGTGAATCCCAGAAGGGGATGCCTGGGTGATTAGTGAATGCCCATAAAATGTATGGAATCACCGGGAGATGGAATTAGGTGAAGTCTTGGTGTCTCTAAACATAGGGCTGGGCACTGAACTCAGGTTCTCTGGAAGATCAGCAACAGCTACTCAACACTAGGTTATCTCCCAAGACTCCCTTTCACATTTTTCCTTGTTCTCTTTGTGATTCAAGTCAAATGCTGAACTCACCTTCTAGATTCCTTCCAGTCCATTTCAACTAGGACTTCGGAAGGACAGAATGCTGTTGCTGTTTTGGATGGTGCAGTGACTTCAAATGTTTCAAAAACACATGGTTGAACAATAATAGTTCAAGGACACATGCATGAAGGAATTTCATGTTGGTAATAACAAGATAGGCTAATATCAGTATGACTTTAAATTTACAATTGCTTGTACATTTTACATGCGTGTGGAAAGAACTAGGGAGAGAAAATATATCTGTGTTTAATCAAGTATACATCAGTGTATCGATAAGGAAATGCTACTGTACCCATATAGAGGTTAGAGTACATGAGGGCATTGATTCTTTAATTCCATGAAGCTGAATCTGGAAATTGAAATCAGCATGTCAGCCTTGGCAGCAAGTGCCTTCACCCACTGAACCAAATTGGTGGCCCACACTGCTCTGATTTTCCTTCAGAGGGGAACAATGTCCTGGTTGGGAACATCAGTTTTAGAATATAATGGCCAACGATGATAAACTTTGAGTAGAAAGCAATCTGGCTCCCCCTCCTCTTACTCTTTCCAGTTCACCAAGGACTTCCTGCTCCTAAAGCTCTGTCCTGCTCTGTCCTTTCTTACAGTCCAAAGGACTGTGAGAACAAACCCTCAGTACCTCACACCCTCCTATCTTCAAAGACTACAGCCATACTCTGAGTTTCTCACTCCTATCTACTGTTAGTGTGGGGCCTCTGCAACTTTGCAATAGGTGAAGGCTGCAAATTTAGGCCAGATTCTCACAACCTTAGTCAGGCCACATTTCCTGCAGCTCACACTAGGATGGAGTATGGGAACTGTCTCTGCTCTCACTCATATACTCTCAGTTTACAACACCTGCCTCTGACATGCTTCTTGTCACTTATACTACACTGATCTAAGCATGTGGTGTGAAACTCTGCTCTGCCCCTAAAAGGTTATAAATAATCAGACCTTCTTTTGCCAGGGATTGGTAAAATACTGCTCAATGATGTTGCCTAGAAATGGGAACGCTCACAGGAGAGGGTCTTCAGTCTCCCTGCATGATCATTCCCATGGCAGCTCTTCCAGAAAGAAACAGAACTGCTATATTCCTACAGAAAAACCACGGCCTACTGGAACAGAGCTGTAGGTATCACCTGAATTCTAACAAGGACACCTTCGCCTTCTGAGCTGTAGGTGTCACCTGAATTCTGACCGCCAGAATTCTTCTGCCTTCCAAGCAGTAGGTGTCACCTGGCTTCCAGTGGCCAGGATAGCTTTCCCTTCAGAGGGTAAGGTACAGAGGGAGTGGAGGACACCCTGTGAACAAGACCCTGTGAATCAACTCAGCAAGTCACATATGAACTCACAGAGACCGAATCAGCATGGGCAGTGCCTACATGAGTGAGCAGAAGATCCTCTGTCTGAATATTACAGATGTTGGGTTGGTATTTTAATGAGAATCCTGACTCTGAGAACAAATGGGTCTCTAACTCTTCTGTCTGCTTTGGGGTTTTTGTGATCCTGTAGGGCTTCAGGGTCCAGCACCAATGAGATAGTTTTTGTTTCATCTTATTGTATTTGATTTTGTCATATTTTGTTGTTATCACTTAGAGGTGTATTCTTCTCCAATGAGAGACAGAAAAGGAGTGGATCCCCATAGTAGGGGATGTGGGGAGGAAATAGAAAGAGTTGATATAGGGGAAACTATAAACATTATATAGGGTATGACAAAAGAACCTATTTTCTTTTCTTGACTTTTTGTCTTTGTTTTTTAATTCTCTAATTACTACTCATATTTACATGTCCATCCCCCCATTCCCATGCCCCCCATCCTCCCATGTTGCCCACCAGCGCCCCCACAAGTCACCCCCCAACTCTTGCTCAGGGATAGTAAGGCCTTCCACAGGGGACCTTCAAAGTCCATCATATCATCTGTATGGCCCTCCATGCTGTATCCTCCATAGGGAATGGGCTCCCAAAGACCATTTGTGCTATATGGATAGAGATGGATAGATAGCTGATGAAGGAAGAAGCAGACACCCACAGCTAAGCTTACTAGAATCCAGTTGCAGAAAGAGACAAGTGATGAGCAAAGGCATCAAGAACACTCGGGGAAAACCTACAGAAGCAGCTGACCTGAGCAAGTGGGAGCTCACTGATCTGATAGCTGGAAAACCAGCATTACTGTACCAGGTCCCCTGAATGTGGGTGTTAATAGTGGGCCTAAAAAGTCTATGGTGACTCTGGCAATGGCACCAGTATTTATCCCTAGTGCACGAATGGACTTTGGGGCAGTCCTTATGGAGAGAAACTTTATCAGTCTAGATACATGTGGGAGGGCCTACATCCTTCCCCAAATCTTGTGACAGACTTTGAGGATCTCTCATAGGGGGCCTCATCCTCCCAGAGGAGTGGATGGGGGTGGTATTGGGGGCTGGTGGACCAAATAGGAGAGGGGACTGGGATTGATACATTAAATAGGATTGGCTTCAATTTAAATAAAAGTAATTTTTTAAAAAAAATCAAATGCATGCCTGAATAAATATTTTAGGAGGTAGAATGTTTATGGAGTAAACAGAACAAATCTGAATATGGAATAAAGAAAAAGAAATGGAATTTCCCACCTTTAGAAAGACATAGTATATCTAAGAGCCATGTCAACCTCCAAAAGTATCACCCAGTTGAGGCAAGGAGTGTATTGCTGTAGGCAGGTGTTTCTGTGCCAAGCACAACACCCTGGATCTCAACACCACTGCATCATACACACTGAGAACCCACAACTACCCATGTTATGTGATCCTGTGTGAGATGTCACATGTGTCCATCATGTGGTAACCCTGAGCTTGGCCAATCACAAGTTCCCCCATGTCATGCTTGGCTCCTGCATGTACCTGGATGGATGGGTGTTGATGAGCAAACACAGGATGACTTCTCCAACCAAAGTGTTAGTTTTACATCATGAAGCATAAGGAACTGAGGAGTCTGTCTCTGGTCCTGTGTGATTGCACAGTTTGTAGCCGTGAAGGAATAAAAGTTACTCACAGGTATTGTTTATGTTGACTGGGTCACATTATGTTGCCCTCACTGGGTCTCAGCCTACACAAACATAGCATTCTGAGTCATTCCTAATGACACTGAGAAAAGTGACAGTCCTGTTGATCTTGAGTTTCAGCATGATACCTTACAAGAGGCTCTGGCCACTTATGCAGCACAGGGTGGGTTATATCCTGAGACTAAGGGTCACATGTTAATGCTATCAAGTTCTGAACTGCCACTGAGAGGGAGTTGTTCCTTCTGGTTGTGTATATGTGCTGTGCAGACAACAGAGAGGGGATTGCTCTGTTTGGGACCTGTGACACTTACAAGGGTCTCATTCAACTAGTGTTGGCTTCTCACCACCTCCCTGCTGACCAGAGTGTGAAGTAAGGTGAATCACAGGAAATGGATGGAAATCCCAGTTCTCATAGCCCTCCTGTGCTATGAGGAAGAAATACAGACTTTGCTACACGTGTGCTGAGATACAGAGCTTGATGGTAAAGAGACAGGGTGGCCGTGTGACCCAGAGGGCTGTGTCCCTCCAGATGCACTGACCACCACTGCTCAGTCTGGGCCAGTGCCCTCCAAAACTTTGCTGTCCTATAGATAGATGGTGAAGAGAACTATCAAGTTGCTTCCTTGGGTATCCTTCCTTGGGTATCTGTCCTCGGGACTTGATGTCTGAAGAGAAACCTCACCAGGATGCCAGGAGCAGGTCTGCTTTCAAGTCAATGGTCCAGCTGGACCACATGAGCCATTCTTCTTAGGTGGTTCATGATGCTGGATATGACAGACCAAAGGATGAAGCATGAATCTAGCAATGATCTAGGAATGTGTCAGGGGCCGTCGAGTACCAGCCTCAATGCCAACTCAGACTTCGGAGAGAATGCTCTAGCAAGCATGGGGACTAGAAAAATCTGACAGTGAAATAAATTCTCCACTGTGTTCTTTCCACATCAGTTTCTTTATTGTTCTGCCAACCTGCAAAGTTTTCAACTTGTATGCACATACACGCACAACCAGCAGTTCCCTGGCAATAGCCAGCTTATAAGACTTGCATTTCTCAGGGACATAAAAACAGATATGGTCTACAGAGAGTGATAACTGTCAGCTTCCTTTGTGGCTCAGAGGGGGCGTGGCTTGTGAGATGCCCAGGCATTTCTAAGAGACAAAGGGCTCAATGAGGAAGGGGGTCTAATTTCTAAGAAGTGAGAGGGGGAGTTCGTGTGTTAAACTACATTCCTAAGTGTGGCTGGTAAAGGTAGAAGTTTGTGATCTATAATTGTAGAAAACGGGGGAGACATGCAGCAATGCTGTTTGCCCTCTGTTTGCTCTCCAAGCAGCTGGGAACAGTGTCACAGTATCCATAGAAATCTGCATAACCTGCAGAAGGAAAACTTTGTTCTTAAAAGATTAATATTATTACTAGCAGAATTGAAATTTGACACCTACAGTCCATTTTCAGACTTCTAAGACTTTATCAGTTCTCAATATTTCATTGCTAACTGTTGAGAGGCCCAGATGAAACAGACCCATTCCAAGAAGCCCAGGACCAACAGAGATAGAAGCATGAAGAAACACAAAACCAATGCTATTGGACAATTGCTATGATGACCTTTTTGTTTTGTTTCATTTCGTTTTGTTTTTCAAGACAGTTTTTCTCTGTATACTGCTGGCTTCCCTGGGACTCACTTGGTAGACAAGGCTGGCCTCAACCTCACAGAGATTTACATACTTCTGCCTCCCAAGCAATGGTATTAAAGGTGAATGCCACCACCGCCCACCTAAAATGAACAGTTATTAAGGATAAAAAGAGGATCACTTGGAATAGAATACCATGACAATGCAGTAGGGCATAGATGAAAACACAGAGACAACTGTGGGGAAACAGAGAAATTTCCCTCTAAGACCTGGACCAGCACAAGGATGCTGTTGTGACCACTTCTATTCAACAAATGAGAGAGATGACCCTCCCCATTACCAGCTACAGAACTAAAAGAAACAGGCCCTAAACCTCATCTAGACAGCAGAGTATATCTGCCAGGCGGTTGAAGCTGAGGGTGACACAGCCATGACATTAAGAATCAATAAAGATATTTGACAAAGTGGACAGTTTTTAATGATGAAACCAGACAAACTGGGCAGAGAGGATAGGCCAGTGCAGTAGATATACACATGGAAACCCCAGCCAACCCAGTGCACAGTGGGCAAACTGACAGCTTTCCCACTAGAACCAGGACCAACAAAAGGATGCTGTTGTAGCCACTTCTGTTCACTTTTAGCTAGGGAGTCCTATACAGACCAATTAGGCAAAAGAAAGAAATGAAAGGTGTCCAATCTGCTGTAAAATGTGCCTGCAGATGTCATGAACTTTTCTGTAGAAAATCCTAAGAATTCTACAGAAATTTCTGAAACTGGTGAGGGACCAAACCCACATGACCTGTATTTCTGTAAATGAATAATGACCACAAACAACGGGATGCCCTGCTTTGTCACGTGCACAGAGAAAGAAATAGATGGGGTTGCACAGGACTGGAGGAAATGGACTGGATTGAAAATGATTTGGAGATAGCCAATGGTGATGGCCACAAGAAAATATGAATGTGCTCATGCCACTTATTTGCCTACTTCAAAATGGCCAAATGGGAAATCCAGTGTATGTCCCAAAAATGTAAACAAGAAAAGGAATCTTAGTAAACAGTTATGTGCACAGGGAAAAAGAGCAGTCCCTTTTCCTGTCAATCTTACTCCCATCACATGTATGACAGGTACCTAGGCAACATTGGAGTTATATGAACCAGTTATGAATGAAATACATCTAAGCATATGAGAGGAAGCATTTATCTCTATGCAAACACTTCCTCATGTTAATAGGGGACTCAGAGCATCTAGAATTTTGGGGTTTCCATGGATTCTGAGAATTATCAATGTATTTGATCCACAACCTAAGCTCTTAACTCCTGCAATTCTGTTTAATATATTGATTACTTCTTTGCAGTTTAGGAAACCAAGTCTCTATTAATGTTCTGGCCTATCCTGGGACACACCTTTATCCAAGGATTACAGTCATGAGTCGTCATGCTGGCTGTACCTGCATGGTGACTGATCATTTTCACCACATAACTTATCTCTTTGTTGTACCAGATCAATAAAGAAATGCCCCAAATCTATTGTCAGATGAGCGGAGAGAGGTCAGGCATTCCTCACAACCAGGCTGAATGGGAGACTGGTCTTTGAGCTGACTGGGTTGGAGACCTCACACTGATAATCTCCAGCATCTTCCCTCCTGACAGGATCTATGAAGAGTCTGCACTTTGTCGGGGACAGTGTCATCCTCTCTGTGAGCTGCAGACTTTGGTTATTGAAGAACCACCGGGTGGAGACTCCAGTATCATCAGCAAGGCAGGTGAGGAGCACAGAGCTGCTGAGGAGCACAGAGTTCTTTGCTGTAACTGTGGTGCTAAAGGCTTGGATCAAGGGCTGTGTCACAGACTCTGTGAAGCAAAAGAGGGGTGGAAATGACAATAACCCTTCAGAGATCTCAAACAGTAGCCCCTCTGTAGTTAATAGACACATAATAAACCCTCCAAACTTTAGGGCTGTGACAATAGACAGATTTCTTGTGGTTTGGATTGTCACCCATGGCCTGTGTGGCCCTGATTTATTCTCTGTGTTTCCTGGTCTCTGTTTCCCTTCACCAGTGCATATATTGCATAAACATTGTCAGGCATAGTTGTGAGCAATGGCCTGACCTTGGGATGGGGAGCTGCACAAATCCGCAACATCTTTTACTATTTACCTGCAGAAGAGAATTTCCTGGGCTGGACCCTCAGGACAAGGAACTTCTAGAGACCTGTCATCTCTGTCCCTACCCTTGGGCAGCCTGTCCTTCCTCTGAAGTCTCCTAAGCACGTAAGAAGAATTGGCTTAGTCCTGGTACCTGTCCACTGAGGTTCAGATGTAGAAGATACCCAGGTGACCTGGCTAACTGCAGCTGTCATGGCAGTACACAGTTGGTTCCACACTCTATGGGTGTTAGAGAGTCAGTTAAAGCCTTGTTCCAAGTCAGCTCTGACAGAAAGTCAAATTCTAGCCCTGGAGACAAGCTCTTCATGATCAACTAGAGTTGAGTCTGGAACACAGGTCTGGATCCAGGGCTTCCTGATGCTGACCTCACCATGATGAAAACATACTTTTCCTGATAAGCCATGCCTGGCTTCAATGAGGTCTTGCTCAAGGCCATGTTCATGTTGAGGGTCCCAAAATTATGAGGCTGAATGACATCCTTGGGCTGAGTTACTCAGTACACACCCTCTTCTCTAGGTGGAGACAGATGAGAGATTCTGGTCTGTTTTAGTATGTCTACCCAAAATGTGCCCTGTACTAAGTGCTCAAACTCCAATGTGGAGACAAAATGTAGATGGAAGCAATCCATCTACAACACGCAGTCCTCTGTGTGATAAGGGAAATCAACCCCACCAGAGCCCACAAAGAATCACTTACAGCCGGTGGTGGTGGCGCACGCCTTTAGTCCCAGCACACAGAAGGCAGAGGCAGGTGGATCTATGTGAGTTTGAACCAGCCTGGTCTACAAGACCTAGTTCCAGGACAGCCACAAAAGCCACAAGAAACCTGTCTCGAAAAAAAAAAAAACAAACAAACAAAGGAAGGAAGGAAAGGAGGGAGGGAGGGAGGGAGGGAGGGAGGAAAGAAAGAAAGAAAGAAAAAAAGAAAGAAAGAAAGAAAGAAAGAAAGAAAGAAAGAAAGAAAGAAGCCAAAGAATCACTTACTGTATATGTGGAGGTACACATGTGTTTCTTGAGTTTTAAACTGTGCATTTAAGGTTTGTAGGGTGTAGACTCCAGTGTCCATCTGGGTGGTGTTGTAGAGCACCAGGGATCCATTGGGGTACATATTCGCTCTGAGGCTGTATTCAGGCCCCAGCCAACTTTCATCATCACTTATTTCTTTCCATGCAATTAAATGTCTGCTGAGAATGGTTACCTCTTTATACCAGGAAAAGGCTCGAATATTCTCTGGAATATTGTGAGCAAGTAGGAGAGCATTTTTCCCTTCAAGAACATTGGGTGTCATTAACTCAATAAAGATCTGGGCAGGAGGAAGCCTGCAGGCTAAAAGGGAGGGTAGAAGGAAAGAGACAAATAAATGATACTGAGACTTTTATCTTTGGTGAAAAGCTGGGACCTGATTACTGAGATGCTTATGCCAACACTCACCTGAGTGTCTGTCACACTCAGAGGAAGGAAGTAGCAAATGACCTCTGTGACCTCTGTGCACCTGCCTGTGTCACTTCCTGTGGGGAGGTCTGTCTCCTCATGTGTTTACACACTCACTGTTCTCACATAACTGCTCACACTCAGAAAATGTGGAGGTGGGGTGTCTTCCCACACTTCTTCCTCTACAGACCCCCGTCTTCCCATTCTGCTCTCCCTGGTCACTTATCTCTCTGGAAAAAGCTAACCGCTGACTTCATTTTGATGTGGATTTCTAGTCTGGCTTGCAGTCCACTAGAGCTGGGGTCTTATTAGGAGAACTGGTTTTATCTTCCTGGACAGCTGGATACATGGACAGGCTCAGACATGTGGGTGAATGGAAGAAGGAATGTCATTGGATTTTCTTGTCCAGGTATTTATGAAATTCTCATGTGTGGAGCTACCAACACCAATACAACTCCGGGTTTCATTAAATTGTGTGTGTACGTGGAGTGGGTGTGTGGGTGTGGGTGGGAATAAGTGTGTTTGGGGATAAGCATGAGTGTGCCATCCTGTGTGTATGTGTGAATGCAGGTGACAGGACCTAGATTGAAGGATTTCCTATCCTTCCACTTCAGGAGATCCTAGCCAGCCTCTGAACTCACCTCTCCCTCACACTATCAGACAGTGTTCAAGGTTCCTTGTGAACAGGATCCACTAACAGGGATTGCCATTTGCAGGGAAGTATACAGTAGGACTCCACAAGGGCTGCCATCTACTGTGCCCTCCATCTGTGGAGAACAGCTTTTCCTCCATCACTTCCCACAATCACTACAGACTTCCACTCACTGACTCTGCCTCTTACCAGGAAGGAGCACTTCTGAGATAAATGAAAATGTTGTCAGAAATGGTGTCCAAGACCATTCTCTGTCCTTTCAACTCTGACTCCTGCCTGGTATCCCAGTCAGGTTCTCTATATATTTATAAGTTCTGCCAGACCATACAATGAGCAACAAGGCTGATGATCATCTCTGTGTCCTAGGACAACAACAGCTCACCCCAGGGCTGTCCTCTTCTATGCTCTCCCAACCTATCCTTGATGACATGGAATCCTAGCAGAGCACCTAGTCTGCCTTGTGTTCTCAATGCTCTGAGAAGGTGAGATCTACTCCCCACAGAGAGATGACATAGATGCCTATGAAAGCTGCAAAGAGACCATCTTAGTGATGCCTGGGAAGGGGGCAAAGCCACTCTCAATGGAGTCACAAGAGAGGAGCAATGAAACCCAGAAGGAGATTCCTGAGGATATGAAGCAGGAAGTGACCTGAGTCCTAGAGGGAAATTGGTGGATCCATCAAATGAAGGAGAGTTTCAGAGGAACCCTCCATCTTCCCGTGATGGTAGATGCCTTTGGTCTCTGCATGCCCACCCTGGTATGACACAGACATCTCTCTAGGTGAACTCCTCACAAAATATGCCAGGAGGTAGGGGGTGGAAACATAGGATCATCTGGCAGACAGGTGTGCTTACAAACACAGGACGCAACCAGGATATCTAAGAAGGCTGTAAGTAACCCTCCAGGTCTATAGGGTAATGGATGGAAGTAGGCTACAATTAGTCTCATGTCTCCTGGAAATGTTTTTTCTAGGTATTGATTTGCATCCTCTATAGCTACCTAATGATTACTAGAAGAACTGTTCCTAGTGTCTGGGAGCTGTCCATATCAGCACCTCTGTTACAATTTGTCTACAGGAGAGAATTCCATAGCAAGAACCCAGAGGACAATCACTTGCAAAAGGACTTCGTCCTTTGTTACTCCACTTGGGAATTCTAACCTTCCTGTGGGGTCTCATAATCCTATCAGAACCATTAATTAGTTGTCTGTGAACCTGACCAGCTACACTCTCCACTTGCTATCTCTAACTACAGCTCTCATGACAGTGAGCTAGCTGGTTCCACATACCAATAAAGCCTTTTTCCCTGCCAACTCTAACAGGAAGTCCAAACTAAACAGTAACTAAAAGTTTCCTAGTGTCATCTTCAATCTAGTCAGAGACAGAAATTTGCAGCCAGGGCTTCCTGGCACTCTCTGTGAAGAGAGTGGGGAGAGGGAACCAGGCACAACCCAGTCTTGGGAGTTCAGTGTGTGAAGTAGAATAAGCCACACCCAGCAGATAGAAACCATAGAGAATCACTTACTGTGCACATGGAGTAGTACAAATGCCATTTCAAAATTCAAATCACTTTTGAAAATTTGTAGTGTATAGAATCCTGCATCTGTCTCCTTGACATCCTGGATCAGAAGGGATCCATTGGTGTGCAGCATTGCTCTTTTGTTGTAGGCAGGCCCCTTGGTGAGGTATTTCCAGTCTGTTCTGTATTCCACAATTTTATTATCCGGCACACTTAGAACTGATTTGAACCAGGCAAAGGATAGAGTATTTTTTGGAAGATTATGAACAAGGAGAAGAACGCTTTCCCCTTTAACAGCATTCTGTGGCACAGGCTCTATCGTGAGTTGGACAGAAGTGAGAGAGTTGCAGCACACAGAATGGGAGGCTGAAAGACAAAAGAAAAACAGTTAGGATCGTTGTGCTTGGTGGAAAGATAGCAACCTTTATCCTAAACAGATGGATCCATCACTCAGCCTAGAGATGAGGGTGTGGGTGTTTGTAACCCACTTGGTGGATGTCAACAATATGACCTTCATTTCCTCAGTGACCCTGAATATGTCATTTCCTCTACACGGAACTCTCTCCTGGGGTGTCTGTACAGCCGTCCCTCACTGCCCTCACTCAAGCACTGCACACTGAGGTTGAGATTATGCATCCTCTGAACTTTTTCTCCACAGATACCATATTCTATGCCTTTTTTCCCAGATTCCTTTGTGGCTCCAGTCAACCCCTGACTTGAAATTCTACATGCTCTTGCTTCTCTTCCCTGAATCCTACAAATCTAGGACTAAACAAGGGCCAGAGAAGTCTGATATTCTTGGCAAGCTCAGGTGTTAAAAAAAATTTAGATACAAGCATGGCTGGTTTTTACGTCAATGTCACACAAGTTACTGTTGATTTGAAAGAGGGCGACTCAATTGAAAATGCCAGCACCATGTCAGTCTGTGGGCACATATATGATACAATGTTTTAAATCAGTGATTGACATGGGAGGGTCCAGCCCACTGAGAGCAGTTCTGCTCCTATCCTAATGGTTTCAGGGAGATACAAGAGAGAAGGCTGAGCAATCAATGAAGAACAGACTAATAGGCGTCATTCCTTCTCTGTCTCTGAAACAGTTCGTAGATTTCTTAATGAAACTCATGTTTGGAGAAAATAAATTCCCCAGTTTGACATGGACAGCCATGAAACGTTGCTCAAATTCAGCGCTAAGAGGCATTATTACTCTAGCCCTGCCAAAATGTCCCATATGGTCACTAGTAGTTGAGCCTAGGACATTTAGTGTGGATAAGGCTTCCTGGAGACTGCCTCTCTGTTAAGATGTCATAACAGCCTCAAGCAGCCCCTGCCTGATGCCTACTGAAATATGAATTGAGATCCCAATGAGACTGAGCATAATCTGACATTTTAGGCTGAATTGTGTAATGATAAGTCTTTCTGCCAGGCCGCCCGAGTTCCGCCCCGCCACATGGGTGCTTTCCACCAGCCACCCTAGTTCTACCCACCATGTTAAGGCCCCAAATAACACACAGAGATTTACCTTAGTTTCAATTGCTGCTGGGCCAATGACTAGGATTTCTAATCTGCTAGTTTAGTCTTAATTATCAACCATAAACATAAGACTTATCTTATGGGGGACGCTGGCAGAAGGCATCCTGTCTTCCTGGGCTCACATGGCTGCTCCGGAGCAGAAAGCAGGAAGAAGAGCAAGAGCAAGAGGACTACTTCCTGTTTGTCCCTGCTTATATATGCATCTGCCTGCTGTGTCACTTCCAGCTTGGATATCTTTACTACATTTCCCTGAATCCTCCTGGACGCTGAGTTCCACCTGTCTTGCTTTCCTATTGGCCAACAGTACTTTATTTATCAACTAATAAGACAAACATAAGGACTTCCCCTATCAGAGCTGCTTTGCATCAAGGACTTTCTTGAAAGAGGGGGAGTCAGATGATGTAGTATGATCTATCACCATTTGTCTTCACCATGTGTGACCAGCACTAATTGCTCAAACACCAACATGGGGACGCTACATACATGCCAGAAAAGATATCACACAACACTGAATGATCACAGAGAATCACTTACTTTCTACGAGAAGTTGTACTTGGGCTAATCCAACTTCCCCACTTTCTTTCAGAGTTACTAGGGTGTAGAATCCAGTGTCCATCCTGGTCAAATTCTGGAGCAGCAGGGATGCGTTTCGGTACACTGTCTCTCTACCACTGTGTGCAACGCCCAGCTCACTTGAATTTTTGTATATAGTATATTGGGCAATCTGATGGTCCCTGGTCACCAACGATCCTTTGTGCCAGTAAATAACAAAGTATTCTTCGGGAGGTTGTGAGCCACTAAAAGAACACTTCCTCCTTCAACAACTCTAGGTGGAACTAATTCAATAGTAGGCTGAGCAGAGGAGGGATGGTGCAGACAATGGGAGGCTAGAAGGGAAGAAAGATCCATTAGTAGTAGGACTTTGTTATTTGCCTAAGTTGGGGGCCTGTGTCCTGTGTATCTCAAGGTCCTATATATTCAGTGAGTCAGCACATGAGCCCTATGCAATCAGTGTCCTTGCACATGTCATTTTCTCTGTATGAAACTCTCTGATCAGTTGGTAACATGACCCTGACTTCACTGCCCTCAGAACCCTGCTCACAATCAGTGTAAATTGGCGTTGGGGGGGGTGACTTCCTGGCTTTTTTCTCTACAAAACCTCACACCTGCCTCTCTGATTTTTCTGGGGTTTAGGTTCTTTCCTCTTGTGGTTCCAGACAACACCTGACTTCACCTTTGAGCTTTCTTTATGGGCCTATCTTCAAGTCCACTTGGAATAAACATTTGTGAAGACCATGGTTAATCTCAGTTTTGGAAGGCATGCTACCTAGAAAAGGTTCTGACATCTGTGGACGATGAATGAATGAATGAATGAATGAATGAATGAATGAATAAATGAATGACTGAACATAAGAATGAGAAACAGATGCTCCAAGGTCTAGAATGTCCTGTGTTTAATTTAATTTTTACATGTATTTCCATTTCATGTGTTCATGAATGCGTGCAGGCATGAACACATGTGCATTCCTACATAGATATGTATATTGCTGGGTGTGCGCCACAGTGTGTATGTGGCAGAGGACAACTTTGAGGAGTGAGAGGGTTCTCTTCTTCAGCCTCATGGGAGCTGGGGACTAAACTCAAGTCAATGGGTCTGGCAGAATTGAGCTCTTCTGTCCCCCAGTTAGTGCTGCTGTCCTAGAGTCACTCTGATGTACCTGAGTCAGCTCTACTGTCCTGTCTCCCTCCGAGCTAAGCCTGTTGCAAGGCAGAATCACATCAAAGAGTCACATGGACTGTGGGTGTGTCCTTGTCCAAGGCAGGTCTCACTCCTTTCCCTGGAATTGCTTGGTGACTCTCTTCCCAACTCGCTTTATGTTTCAGTCCTCCAGACCACACAGTGAGCAATGGGCCAATAATTATTCCTGCGACCCAAAATCCAACAGCTCACCCCGGGACTGATCTCAGCTGTGTCCTGGCCTTGGCACTGTAGCATCAAAGAGGGGACACTCTCATCCCTATGCATTCTCTGTGACACAGAAACTCTGCTGTGAACCCAGTTGTCCTTGTGTCGACAATGCTCTAGTAAGGTGGAAATTGCTCTCGGGCAGTAGGTAGCAGGTGTCTGTGACAGCTGGAAAGGGACCACCTGAGTGATGGCAGAGGAAGGACACTCATTGCTTATCACTAGGGTGACCATTCAGGGTCAGATCCAGGACAGACATGCAGGAAGAGTTCTATCAAGAGATCCATGTCCTATCTGCTGACAAGGTCAACTGTGCCCTGGAAAGGTGTGGTCTCACACTACTGTTGAGGGTTTCAAAGGGAAACCTGAGTTCCAGCCTCTTTTGGTGGCTAAGGTATGGCTCAGGTTTGCCCATGTCCACCCTGACATTTTAGGGACATCTATTCTTTGCTTGGTAGTTCTCCTGTGGCCCCCCTCGCTTTCCCTATGCTAGAAAGAAGGAGCCTGAATATGGTCGCTAGCATAGTACCTTTCTCAGACAATGGAAGCACCAGTAGGTCATGTGGGCCTGTGGCAATGTCTATTGGGAAAGAAATGGAAATCACATGTTTCTTTCCCAGCACCGCAGGGTTAGACTGTGAGCTAATATCACCCTCTGGCTATCAAAAGGATGACTGTGGCTCATGTCTGGGAGATGTAAAGACCATCAGAGCACATTACCATTTGACTGCATGAGGAAAATCCCTGAGGTGGACCCCAGAGGACAAGAAAATATCAAGTGTACCTGTGTTCTCTGTTCTTCACCTTGGGGACACTGATCTTCCTGTGAATACTCATAAGCCAATCAAAAGAGTGTGCTGATGACCTGGGCACCTGTCTAGCTCTGCCTTCCATGCTGAGTCTCAGAAGGAGGTGCCCAGGTGACCTAGCTTGAATGTGACAATCAGAAAGGTGCACTAGTTGGTTTCACATGCTGTGAAATATGGACATCCAGGAACTGTTGTTCACTCTCAGCTGCATAAGAAAGTAAGAATCCAAATCATCAAAATACTTCCCAAGGTCACTTGTAATCAAGTCTGGGAGAGAGGGCTGGAGGCAGGGATTCCTGGTGCTCACATCTCTCTGAGGATCCCAGGATATGCCTGATGCCATCAGGGCTCTTCTCAGTACCATGTTCATGGTGACAAAGACAAGACAGAGTCTAATGCATTTCAACTGTCTTACCCTTTCCCAACACACACACACACACACACACACACACACACACACACACACACACAGGTCTGATGGTTGAGTCTGTGTGGGAGTCTAATCTATGGCCATTTGTCTCTACTATGTGTGTCCTGCACTAAATGATCAAACACCAAAAAGGGGGCACAGTACAGAAGTTAAGCACAGATCTGGCAAAAGAGTCCTGTGTACACACACAAACCAGGACTGAATGATCACAAAATCACTTACTGTCCAACTGGAGTTGCACTCGTACTAATTCAGATTTCATGTTTCTACTCAGAGTTCGTAGGGTGTAGAATCCAATGTCATTCCAGGTGACATTCTGGAGCAGCAGGGATCCGTTGCTGTACACTCTCTCTCTGCCATTGTGTACAGGGCCCAACAAAGTTGAATGGGTGGCTATTATGTGCTGAGCAATCTCAAAGTTCTTGAACACAATCCCACCTTTGTACCAGAAAAAGGATCGAAGATTCTCCGGGAGATTGTGAGCCACTAGAAGAACGCTTTCTCCTTCTACAATGCTGGGTGGAACTAATTCAATAGTGGGCTGGGCAGAGGAGCAAGGGCACCCACAATGGGTATCTAGAAGGGAAGAGAGAGATGAATCAATAGTCAGACTTTCATATTTGGCTAAGTTGAGACCCTGTGTCCTGAGCAAGTATGCCATAGCTTAGTTTAGATGTGTGAGCGGGTGTCTTTCTGTCATTTACTGACTTCCATGTCCTCAGTGTCCCTGCACTTGTCATTTCCTATGTATGGCTCCCTCTGCTCAGGTGTCAATATGGCCCAAGTCCAATGCCCTCAGACTCCCTGCTCACATGCAGTGTAGATTGGTTTGGGGGATGACTTCTTGGCCCCTTTCCCTCTAGACTATGACACCTGACTGGATGACATTCTGTTGATTATGTCCTTTACTCTTGTGGTTCCAGTCAACACCTGACTTTCTTTACTTTTAGTCCACTAGGACTATGGAATTGTGAGAACCTGGATTTCTCTCTTATTTTTAAAGAACTGGTGCCTGGAAAATGTGGTGATATCTTGTTTATACACATAAAGCTTGTCTGAAGATCAGAGGATGGAGCTTGCCACTACTTAACCATAGAGTTCAGGAGGTCTGTACAGATAGACAGGAAGGGAGATGCCTGGGCAGAAAAAGGAAGTGAAAGGGCTGGGCATAGACAGGAAGTGAGATGGATGGGCAGAGACAGGAAGTGAGAAGGCTGTGTGGAGATAGGATATAAGTTGGAAGAAATAGGAATTTGCTTTTATCCAACCAGGAAACTAGTGAGGTAAATGTGGCTTTAGCTTGTTCCTTCTCTCTCATCTCTAAGCATTTAGTCTATGTTTGAATCCTGATTTTTAGTATTTATACCAATTAAGAACTCCATTTACTAATCTAACCAAAAGCAATCTACAGTTTCAATGCAATCCCAGCAAAATTCATCACAGACCTGAAAGAACAATGTTCAACATTATATGGAAAAACAAAAAACCCAGGCTAGCCAAAACAACCCTGTATAACAAAGGAACTTCCAGATACGTCACCATGTCTGACTTCAAGCTCTATTATAGAGCTATAGTAATAAAAACAGCTAGCTATTGGCACAAAAACTGACAGGTGTAACAACAGATCCTAATTAGAAACCCGGATATTAATCCACACATCTACAAACACCTAATTTTTGACAAAGAAGTTAAAATTATACAGTGGAAAAAAGAAACCTTCTTCAACAAATGGAACTGGCATAACAGGATGCTGACATGTATAAGATTGCAGATATATCCATATCTATTGCCATGCTCAAACTTTAAGTCCAAATGGATCAAAGACCTCAACATAAATCCAGACACTGAGCCTCTTAGAAGAGGAACTGGAAGGTACCCTTGAATGAATTAGTAAAGGAGACCACTTCCTGAACATAATACCAGTTGCACAGACACTGAAATTGACAATTAATAAAGGGGACCTCCTGAATCTGAGAAGCTTCAGTAAGGCAAAGGACACAGTCAACAAAACAAAACAACAGCCCACAGAATGGGAAAAGGTCTTCACCAACCCCACATCAGATAGAGGGCTGATTTCCAAAATATACAAAAGACACAAGAAGCTAATCACCAAAACACCAAATAATCCAAGTAAAAAGTAGTGTGCAGAAGTAAATAGAGAATTCTCAATAGAGGACTCTCAAATGGCCAAAAGGCACTGAAGAAGGTGCTCAACATCCTTAACCATCAGGGAAATGCAAATCAAAACAACTCTGAGATACCATCTTACTCCTGTCAGAAAAGCTAAAATCAAAAACACCACTAAAACGTTATACTGGAGAGGATGTGGAGAGAGGGGAACCCTCCTCCACTGCTGGTGGGAATTCAAACTTGGACAACCACTTTGGAACCAGCAAGTGCTTTCTCTGGAAAGGGGGAATCAGTCTACCTCAAGATCCATCAATTCCACTCTTAGGCACATGCATACTACAAGGACATCTGTTCATCTATGTTCATAGCAGCATTATTTGTAATAGCCAGAACTTGGAACCAACCTAGATGCCCCTCAATCAAAGAATGGATGAAGAAAATGTGGTTCATTTACACAATGGTGTACTACTCAGTGGGAAAAAATAAAACAATGAAATCTTGAAATTCTCAGGCAAATGGATGGAACTAAAAGAAATCATCCTGAGTGAAGTAACCCAGACTCAGAAAGACAAACATGGTATGTACTCACTCATTAGTGAATATTAGACATGGAGCAAAGAATCACCAGCCTATATTCCATACCTCCAGAGAAGTAAGGTAACAAGGAGGACCCTAAGAGAGATATACATGGTCCCCCGGAGAAGGGGAAATGGACAAGAGCTTCTGAACAAAATTGGGATCATGGAGGGGAGATGGGAGGGAGGTAGGGGAAAGAGGAGGGCAGAAGAGGGGAGGAGAAGATGAGGCATTAGGAAGATTCAGTTAGGGGAAGAATAGAGTAATAAAAGAGATACCATAATAAGTTTAAAGAGAAACATGGCACTAGGGAAATGTCCAGATATCCATAGGGATGACCCCAACTAATATTCCAAGCGCTGGTGGAGAGGCTACGTTAAATGCCTTTCCCCTATAATGAGATTGATGACTACCTTAAATGCCATCCTAGAGCCTTCATCAAGTAGATGATGGAAGCAGAAGAAGAGATTTGCAGCTAAACAATGAGACAATGGAATCCCCATGTAGAGAGGGAGGAGTGATGAGCAAAGGGGTCAAGACCATGCTGAGGCAACCCACAGAAAGAGCTGACCTGACCAAGTGGGAGCTCACAGATCCCAGTATGACAGCTGGGGAACCAACATAGGACCGAACAAGGCCCCCAGATCGTGGTTGTCAATTGGGAGGCCTGGCAGTCTATGGGGCTTCTGTCAGTGGAACCAGTATTTATCCCTAGTGCACAAATGGATTTTGGGGAGTCCATTCCCCATGGAGGGATACTCTGTCAGCCTAGACACACTGGGGAGGACCTAGGTCCTGTCCCAAATTATGTGACAGACTTTAATAATCCTCCACGGAAGGCCTCACCCTCCCTAGGGAGTGGATGGGGGTGGAAAGGGGGTGTTGGTAGGGAGGTCATGGTAGGATGGAGGGAAAAGGAACTGGGATTTATAAGTAAAATAAGATTATTTCTAAATTAAATAAAAATTTGTTAAAAGGAGGAAAAAACACCCTTAACAACAAAAACTCAGACAGCTGTGGAAAACGAAAGAATGATGTTGCAGACCCTGTAAGGCCATGGATTGATTTAAGAAACCGACAGGTTTAGGAATACAGAATTGAATTTCTCCATTTGCTCTGATTTTTTAATGCTCATTTGTGTGTGACTGTCTCTGCAAGGGCGTGTCTCAGAGTGAGGCAGTGGGTGTGGGACACAGTACCTACCTGGAGGTCACAGGACTTGTGTTCATTTGTCTGTGCTTTTCAGAAAAAAAGCTAATGCTTATATCTACTGAGCCACATCCCTGATCAACACTACCTTGAGGTTTTCTTTTTCTGGGATGCCGAGCCTACTACGCCAGTGTTCAGACTACTGTGCACATGCTGGTTTAGTTTGAATGAAAAGTATCCCTGCACTTCCATTAATTTTTCAGATTCACCAAGAAAAAAAATAAGTTTCCTGCTGCTGAATATCTGGCCTGCCCTGTGTCTTCTCCCCTACAAATGCAGTCTTCTCTAATTCCTTGTCCCCCATAGAAAATCCTTTCTATCACACTGTCAACTCCGGATGACCTCATCTATGAGCAGGCATCCCTGAGAGTCAGTGACCCATTGCAGAGGGATACAAGGGTGCAATCCTAGTCTCTGTGGCCTGATACACCCTCCTTCTGTGGCACATCTGCTCCCAAGCTCTGCTACCCTTCCCCCAAATGAGCTGAGTCTCCTTCCAGGCAGGAGCATCTCCATGTGCTGTGGGGGTCTCTGTTCCAAACACTGCTCGGTCCCCTTACTCTCAGGGCCTCCCCTTATCCCTCTCCACTTCTCTCTTTATGCTCCACTTCCAGACCACACAGTGATCAAAAGGGCTGACGAGCTTCCCTGTAATCTGAGACAACAGCAGCTCACCTTGGGGCTGCCCTCTGTGGCTTCCTGTCCCTGGATCTGTCAGCACAAAAGAGGGAGCCTCTGCACTCCCTGTGGGACACAGAAATGCTGCTGGGCACCCAATTTGTTCAGTGCTCTGAAAAATACAGAATATCCACTTTGCTGGAAGATGACAGAGATGCCCACAATGCTTCTAAGAGACCAGGTGACGGTGCTTGGGGAAGGAGAGAGATCCATTCTCATTACCTCCTCTTTTTGTTCCTTTAGTGCCATGACTTCCTTCTTCTGGTGTCTCATAAGCCCATCAGAACAATATACTAATGGCCCAGATACTTATTGACTGAGCCTCATGAGAAGGATATGCACAGGTGACCTACCTAACTACTGCTGGTACGGGAGAGCACAATTGACTGTACACTCTCTGGCATTGTCAGCCCCAGGACTTGGATAGAGAGTAAAATCTTGTTCCCTATTGGCTCAGACAGAAAATCTAAAGAAACCTTTACTTAAGACTCCCACGTGTCACAAGGAGTTCAGTCAAGGGCAAAGTTCTGGAGTAAGGGCTCCTTGCTGGTCTCCATGAGGACCCCATGACTTCCAAAGACAGGGACTGCCTGGAGCCACTGACTTTCTGGGAATATGTGCATGGTGAGAGCTCTAAACATGTGAACTGAGGCTATACAGGCGAGGCTGAGGTTACCCAACAGGGGTCCTCCTCTCCACAGGCAAAGACAGGTGAGGGCTTCTGACCTATTGTAGTTTGTATGTCCACTGCATGTTGTTCTGCAATAAGTGTCCAAACCCCATTATTGGAACACGATGCACTAGGGGGGAGAGCAGGCACAGGCCAGTCTGACAGTTCAGGGTGTGAAACAATAAGCCACACCCAGGCATTGGAGGCCAAAACCATAAAATTCCACATAAGCTTTTCATTTTGAAATCTTTGTTGAAAACTGCTAGTGTGTACATTCCAGAGTCTTCCTCACTGACAACATGGACCACCAGGGACCCGTTATTGAACACCATCCCTATTCTTCTGAGTGCAGGCCGAAATGACATGGAACTCATGGCTCTGCTGTATAATATAATTTTAAGTTCCTGAAACCTATATATTGATTTGTACCAAGAAAAGACTTGAGATCTTCTGGAAGATTATGAATTTGGAGAACAATGCTTTGTCCTTCAGCAGCATACAGAGTCTCCCACAACCTTGCATTTTGAGTTCTCCCTCATGGTTGAATGACGATGTTGCTGATTCTCTGGCCACTGTTTGGTCTTCTCTGCTACAAACACTTGGATGACAACCCTCTCCTCTCAAAAACAGTCAACTCATGGTATCATTGGCTGTGAGGAGGAGGCCCTGAAATACCATACAGCCTTTGCATATGGGTAGAGAGGGCAACCCCCTGGTCTCTGTGGCTGGTTCTGGATTCCTTCTTGGCATGTCGCAGCAACACAGTTCACAGTCTCTGCCATCCTTACATCTCTGCCATCTTTCTTGCCAAGAAAATGTGTCTAACAGAACCACATAGGCTGTGGGTGGGTATGTGTCCAAACATTCCCTGCCTCCTCCACTCTCAGTGTGACCAGGTATCTTTCTCTCCATCTTTCCTTACGTTTCTGTACCCTGGAACATACTGTGAGAGCCTCTGACATCAGAAAATAGCATCTGCCCCTGGGACTGCCCTATACTATGTTCTGGTCTTGGTTTCAAAGCACCAAAAAGGTAAAGTCTATACAATAGCAAGAGCCAGAAACCCAGCTGGGAATCCTGTCTTTATTGTGTTCTCAGGGCTCTGCAAATATTGATTGCTCCAACCAGGAAGGGACACACATATCTGTGTGACTCCAAAGGGACTAGGTCAGTGGTATGTGGGGAAGACAACAAATACATTCTCAATGGAGTCACCAGTCAGGTATGAGACCAAGGTCAAAGGCCCAGAATGTGTCAGGAGTGTCACATCCTGGGTTTGTGGGAGGAGGTGACTTGACTCCTGGAAAAAGGCTGTGAGGTATTTTGTCCCAGGCAAGATTTTAAGACAATGCTTATTTTTCCTCTGTTTGCTGACCTGAGTAATGGGTCTTCCCATGTGCTCCATAGTCTTTGAGAGTTGTCTTAGACCTCTGTCTAATTGATTCCCTTTGGATATCATATGATTCTCAAAGGAAATACATAAAGGGGGAAAGGGCACATGACCCTCAAGCAGCGTTGCACGCACATTAAGAAGCCAGTAGGTCTGAGAACACTGTGTCCATGATTTCTGGGTCAGTGAAAACAGCAGTGGAAGCAGGCTCCTAGGTAAATTTCTGGTTCAAGCAAATACTTTTCTGCCAGTGCATCATTTCTCCTAATGACACCCCTGGTGATTACTAGGGAAACTACAGCTCATGTCTGGAAACTGTCCAGATCAGCACAGCCTTAGCCATTTCCCTACAGAAGAGGATTCCCTGAGTTCCAACCAGTGGACACTTGGCAGAAGAATGTGTGTGATCTCTCCTAGTCCTTATTTTGTCTGACTTTCCTGTAAAGTCTCATAAGACCATCAGAACAGACAAGTAATGAACTGAGCATCTATCAGGCTTAGGTCTCCCTGTTTAGTCTGTGTAGAATCTATCCAGGGGACATAGACTAACCATATGACAGAGCTTTGGCTGGTTCCAAAGATGCAGGACTTGGCCTGTGAAAAAGCATTGTTTCCTACCATCAGGAAGTCAAAATCCAACCTTTATGAACTGATTCTCAATGCTGCCTGTAGTAAATTCTGGGACAGAGATCTGGAGTCAGGGCATCTTGCAGATCATTCCTCTGTGAGGATCCCAAATTTTCCAACATCAGGTCAAATGTTGATTCCCTTTGGATTTTTCTCAAGGACATATTCTTGGTAAGAAGCCCAGAGTCTAGAAACAGGCTGATACCCTTGGCTGAGTTACCCAGTATCTGTCCACCTGTCTGCAAATTGAAGTCAAGCGAAATATTTTGATCTATTGCATCATTCTAAATCATGAGTGTCTTGAACTGAGTACTCATACCGAAAATAGAAAATCCCGTGCACAGGGGAAGAAGGCACAGGCCAACACACTGTGTGTGTGCCCAATGGAATGAACCCCACCCACAACTCAGAATTCACAAAGAGCACTTACTGTGCACTTCAAGGTAAATCGTGGTTGTTGATGCAGTATCTCCATGTCTATTTAAGCATTTTAGGGTATACAGTGCTGTGTCCTTCCATGTGACATTTCTGAGCAGCAGAGACCCGTTACTGTACACTGTCTCTCTACCACTGTGTAGAGGCCCTGGAGCACTTACATCTTTGTTCAGGTCATATAATCCAATTACATTGTTTGATATTTTTACCCCTTTGGACCAGACCAAGGTTGCAAGATTCTCTGGCAGATTCTGGACGAGAAGAAGGACATTTTCTCCTTCGACCACATGGGGTGGGACAGATTCAATAGTGACATGTTCAGCTGTGGTGGGGTAGTGCCAGAATGTTACAAGAGAGGCTAGAAGGGAACAGAAAAAAAAGAAATGATCAAGGTTGAGCAGGTGTGATCATCACTCATCTTGTATGTAGGGGTATCAGTGTGTCCACCCTCCTTGGTAGACATAGCATCATGAATTCCATTAGCTCCAAAACTCTGACTGTGTCATAAACTCACTTAGAAATACTGAGGAAAAATGGGAATCAGTCTACCACAAATCCAGCAATTCCGCTCTTAGACATACACCCTAAAGAAGCACATTCATGCAACAAAAACATCTGTTAAACTATGTTCAGAGCAGCATTTTATGTAATAGCCACAACCTGGAAGCAACCTAGATGCCCCTCAACTGAAGAATGGAGAGAAAATGTGGTACATTTACACAATGGAGTACTACTCCGTGGGGGGAAAAAATGATGGAATCTTGAAATTCACAGGCAAATGGATGGAACTAGAAGAAACCATTCTGAGCGAGGTAACCCAATCACAAAAAGACAAACATGGTATGTACTCACTCATATGTGGATTTTAGACATAGAGCAAAGGATTGCCAGCCTGCATGAGGCTGTTTTTTCCATGTACCATGAGGGAGCAGGAGACTGAATTCAGGTTGTCGTGTCTCCACATACTGAGACATCTCAGTGGTCCACCCCTAATTGATTTCTATATTGAGGGTCACACTGTCATTTTGGAGAACATCAGACTTCAGAACATGACAGCCAATGTTCTTGATTGTGAATAGGGAGTGTTTGAGGCTCTTCTTATCCCCTCATCACCTCTTGTCCTCTGAGAGCTTCAGGGTGCTGAGCCTCTGTCCCTCCTGTACCTTCTGCCCCAGGACTGCAAACAGAAACCTCAAGTCTCCTCTCAGGCTCCTGTCCTCTGGAGGAAACTCCAGCCTGCCTCCAAGTTCCCCTGCACCCTCACAGTCAGAGGGTGGGTGCACTTACCTGTGAGCAGAAGCCCCTGCCAGGGAGTGCACCCATTGCACAGAAGCACAGAGGGCATCTCCGTCTCTCTTCTCACCTCACTGATAACCCTTTCAGGAGAAGAACTTCAGCTCCTGCAAGGTGTTCAGTCTCTGCAGGTATCTTTCCTATGAGCTGATGATCCTTTCAGGCAGGAGCACTTCTCAGAATCCAAAACACTGTGTCCAAGGCACTGTTCAATCATCTCCATTCAAGTGCCACCCAAAACCCATTTCAACTTCCCTTTATGCTTCTCCTCCAAGCTGCACTTTGAGAAACAACAATGATAAGCATCCCCGTGCCCTAGAGAACAATGATTCATCACCGGGCTGACACCTGCTGGGTCTTACCTTGAGTATGTCAGAACCAGAGGGAGCCTTCAACAAGCCTATGTGTCCTTGAGACACAGAGATCCAACTGAGAACACTGCCTGCCCTGTGTTCTCAATGTGTACTTTTGTAATTCACTGAGGACAGTTCCATAAATGTCTCTTAAGCCTGGAAAGAGACCAGCTTTGACTTGAGTCTTGACTAGGAATGAAGATCAATCTTTTATCACTAACATAACCAGTCAAAGTTGTGTCCAAGGACAAAGGCCCAGGAGCAGTTGCATGAGGAGTTCCATATTCTTAGTGTGTGAAGCAGATGAGCAATTGTCCTTGAAAGGGCTGGTAGCTCCATCTTACTATGGGGGGCGACAAGTCAACATTCTAGCATTATGTGTTGTGTAACTGTGTTAGGTGAGACCATGTCCTCTCTGATATTCCTCTGTCATCATTGCCTGTGCCTACCTGATTCCCTGGTGGTAATCTTGTCTTTTTCCCTTTGAGAGATTCCAGGAGAGAGAGGACCTTAGGGATCCCCATGTAGAAAGGTGTTCTCAGAAAAGTGTAGCAGCCAGGAGGTTTGGCTAAAACAAGGCAGGGAGCTCCAGGTTGTTAGAGACAGGAATAGAAACAAGTCTACTAGGCAAGGTCATGCCTACATAAAGGAAACAATTTTCTGACAGTAAACCCATTTGTTTAACTGCTAGAACAGCAATATAGTGCCCAGAGCTGTATCAAGCATGGTCCAAGTCAATTGTGACATGTTCTGAAACACTGAATACATATAAAATGCAATGTATGTAATCCTGTTCACTGTCCTCTCCTGAATTCCAAATACCACCTAATAGAGGGTGGGTCTAGCCATACTTCAGAATTGTCCTGGGAATACCTGGACTGAAGATGGAATCAACGTTTAACCAGAATCCAGGTATCCTCAGTAGGAGCCTTGTGGTGAGTAAATGTCAGAGGAACATCCTAGGACATAGAAGAGGAGACATCCAGACATCGGGTCCCATGTCGGTAATTGCAGCACTTGGTGGGCAGAAGCAGATGGAGCTCTGTGAGTTAAAAGTTAGCATAGTCTACAAAGTAAGTTACAGGACAGACAGCTATTATGAAGAGAAACCCAGTCTTGAAAAATAGAGAGGTGTAGACAGGGGTGAGGTGTGTCTGGACTCAGGGTTGGCCTTCTGTTCTGGGCTGGTCCACTTTTGTCCGGGGTTGGGGGGGTATGTTTCAGGCAGAAGCAAGCAGGGTTTGATTAGAGAGGATGGGAAACAGAGAGCGCCAGACTCACCTGAGGCTCAGGCACCCGCCACAGGACAGAGGGCAGGGTGTGTAAACAGGGGTGAGGTGTGTCCAGACCCAGGGTGGACCTTCTGGTCTGTGCTGGTCCACTCTTGTCTGGATGGGCTCGGGCAGAATTGAGCAGGTGTTGATGGAGGAGGGGGGTGGTGACGGGCAGAGCAGCTCCCAGACTCACCTGAGGCTACGGCAGCCTCTGCAGGACAGAGGGCAGGATGTAGACAGGGGTGAGGTGTGTCCAGACTCAGGGTGGGCCTTCTGGTCTGGGCTGGTCCCCTGAGGCTAGAGCAGCCTCCGAAGGACACAGGGCAGGGTGTATCCAGGGGTGAGGTGTGTCCGGACTCAGTGTGGGCCTTCTGGTCTGGGCTGGTCCACTCTTGTCCCGATTGGTTCAGACAGAAGCGAGCATCCTATAGCTGATACACACCTTCAGCAAAGTAGCAGGATACAAAATTAACTCAAAAAATCAGTAGCCCTACTATATACAGATGATAAATGCAATGAGAAAGAAATCAGAGAAACATCACCCTTCACAATATTCACAAGCAACATAAAATACCTTGGGGTAACGCTAACCAAAAAAGTGAAAGACCAGTACTGTAAGAACTTTGAGTCTTTAAAGAAAGAAATTAAAGAAGATACCAGAAAATGGAAAGATATCCCATGCTCTTGGATAGGTAGATTCAACATAGTAATCTACAGAGTCAATGCAATCCCCATCAAAATCCCAACACAGTTCTTCACAGACCTTGAAAGAACAATCCTCAACTTTATATGGAAAAACAAAAACCCAGGATAATAAAGGATCTTCTGGTGGCATCACCATCCCTGACTTCAAGCTCTATTATAGAGCCATAGTTCTGAAAACAGCTTGGGTATTGGCACAAAAGCAGACAGATAGACCAATGGAATCAAATTGAAAACCCTGATATTAACCCACACACCTATGAACACCTTATTTTTGACAAAGATGCTAAATTTATACAATGGAAGAAAGGTAGCATCTTCAACAAATGGTGCTGGCACAACTGGATTTGGACATGCAGAAGATTGCAGATAGATCCAAATCTGTCACCATGTACAAAACTTAAGTGCAAATGGATCAAAGATCTCACTATAAATCCAGTCACACTGAATCTTCTAGAAGAGAAAGTGGGAGATACCCTTGAACGAATTGGCACCGGAGACCGATTCCTGAACATCACGCCAGTAGCATAGACATTGAGATCTTCAATTAATAAATGGGACCTCCTGAAACTGAGAAGCTTCTGTAAGGCAAAGGACACAGTCAGTAAGACAAAACGACCACCCACACAATGGGATAGGATCTTCCCCAATCCCACATCTGACAGAGGGCCGATCTCCAAAATGTACAATGAACTCAAGAAGCTAGCCACCAAAACATCAAACAATAAAATTAAAAAGTGGGATGCAGAACTAAATAGAGAACTCTCAACAGAGGAATCTGAAATGGCTGAAAGACACTTAAGAAAGTGTTCAAAATCCTTGGCCATCAGAGAAATGCAACTCAAAACAACTCTGAGATACCACCTCAGACCTGTCAGAATGGCTAAAATCAAAAATACCAATGACAATCTATGCTGGAGAGGATGTGGAGAAAAAGGAACACTCCTCCATTGCTGGTGCAAGTGTGAACTTGTAAGACCACTCTGGAAATCAGTATGGCGGTTGCTCAGAAAAATGGGAATCAGTCTACCTCAAGATCCAGAAATTCCTCTCTTGTGTACATACCCAAATAATGTATGTTCATACAAGGACATATGTTCAACCATGTTCATAGAAGCATTGTTTGTAATAGCCTGGAATAGAACCTGGAAGCAACCTAGATGTCCCTCAACTGAAGAATGGATAGAGAAAATGTGGTACATTTATACAATGGAGTACTACTCAGCAGAAAAAAACAATGGAATCTTGAAATTCACAGGCAAATGGATGGAACTAGAAGAAACCATCCTGAGTCTGGTAACCAGTCACATAAAGACAAACATGGTATGTACTCACTGATATATGAATTTTAGACATAGAGCAAAGGATTACCAGCCTATAATCCTCATCACCAAAGAAACTAGGAAACATGAAGGACTCTAAGGGATAAATGAATGGACCCAGGAATGGGAAGGGGCAGGAACTCCTGAGCTAATTGGGAGCATGAGGGTAGGGGAGAGGGAGCTAGCAGAATGAAAGCAGGAGAAGAGGATAGGAGGAAATAGAGGAGCAAAATATTGAGTTGGGGGAAGAATAGAGGAGAGCAGGATGAGAGATACCATATTAGAGGGAGCCATTATAGGTCCAAGGAGAGATCTGGCACTAGGGAGATTTCCAAAGACCTACAAGGATGACACAAACTGACAATCCAGGCAAAGGTGGAGAGGATAACCTAAACACCCTTCCCCTAAAATGAGATTGATGACTACTTTTTATGCCATCCTAGAGCCCTCATTCAGTGGCTGATGGAAGCAGAGACAGACATCCACAGATATACACTGAACTGAACTCTGGAACTTTGTTGAAAAGAGGGGGGAATGAAAAGCGAAGGGGTAGGTACCAGGCTGGTGAAACCCACAGAAACAGCTGGCCTGAACAAGGGGGAACACATCGACCCCAGATGCTGACTGGGAGGTCAGTACAGGGCTGATCCTGACCCCTGAACATGGATGTCAATGAGGAGGCCTCTGCCCCTGGTAGTGGATTAGTATTTTCCCTGGTGTAAGAAGGGACTTTGAGAGCCCATCCCACGTGAAGGGATGCTCTCTTGCCCTGGACACGTGGGGAAGGGCCTAGGCCCAGCCCAGGATGATGTGGTGGACTTTGTGGAGCCCCCGTTGAGGGCCCTACCCTGCCTGGGGAGTGGAGGGTGGATGGGATGGGGGGTAGGTCAGGTGTGGGGGAGGAGGGGTGAGGGTGAGGGGATGGAGAGGGAGAAGGAACTGACATGTGAAAGAAGCTTGTTCCTAATTTGAACTAATAAAAAAATTAAAAAGAAAAATAGAGAGGACACTAATGGAGGGTTGCACATGAACGTCATGACCATCACTGATACAGGAATGCCTCCTTCTCTTTACCCACTGAGTGCTGAGAGGATCTGTTCATGAGTACAGAGAACAGTGCTTCAAGTGGACGAGCCATTTGCTCTTCTCTATACCCTGTAACGATAAGCCTTTATTCCATCTGCCCAAGCCCTGCTGCCATGTGGGCGCTTTCTGCTAGGCCACCTGAATTCCACCAGCCACTCTAGGGCCCCAAATAACACAGAGAGACTGAAATTAGTTTACAATGCTGCTGGCCAATTGACTAGGATTTCTTATATGCTAGCTCAGTCTTAATTATCATAAATCTATATATTTTATAAGACTTATCGAGGACTCCTTCTGCTGTCATCATCTTCCTGGGATCACATGTTGCTCCATACAGAAGAGAGCAGGAGGAAGAGGAAAAGCAAGCGGACAATTTCCCTCTTGTCCCTGATTATATTCTGAGTCTTCCTGCTATATCACTTCCTGCCTGGATATCTTTACTACATTTCCCAGAATCCTCTTTGACTCCTAGTCCCACCTCTCCTGCTTTCCTAATGGCCAACAGTGCTTTATTTATCAACCAGTAAGACAAACATATACACAGAAGGTCCTCCCCCAACAATACCCTATTCTAATTTTCCCTCACTCTGACTGAAAAAACTGCCTGAGGAAAAAAATGCTTAGTAGAGACTAAGGGTGCATTTACTTTGGGGGCTATATCATATTGTAGCAATGAAGGAAGTCAAGACAGAAAGCATGATGCTTACTGGACCATTCCCTGGCTCACTCTCAGACTCATCTTAAGCAAGTTTCTTATACAACCAAGACCATCCGCCTAGAGAAGGTGTTGCACACAGTGACCTGGGCCCACATCCAATAATTAAGACAATCCCTTATAGGCGTGTACAGCCTGACCTGATAAAGGTAGTTACTTTGTTGAGACTCTTTTTTTTTCACCCAAGTGACATTGGATTTTGTCAAAATGACAGCTAGTGATAACTAGAACACTGTTTCAAACTGCTATGTCCCCCTCCTCCACAGGGAGATGTAGGGGAAACCATAACCATGCCTGCTAGGGGATGGGTCCATGTGTGCCTGACCCACCCTTTGAGGGAGTGGTCAGGGTGAAGTAGGGCAGGTTTAAGAGTGAGGCACACACACGTGGAAGGCCCCTTCTTCCCTTTCATCTTCGGCTTGCTGTACTTACTGCTGCCCTGCTGCCTGGCTAGGTCGCTCTGTAAGTAAGGCTTTTCCCTAATAAATTCCCTTGTACCTGGCTCCGTATTGGTAATTCCCACAATAGGGAGATTTCAAAGGAAGTTCCCCTTCTCCAAGTGGGTGCCCCTCTTTCTTTGCTGTGCTTATCACAACTCCAGGTATCTATTTACTAACACACACATCCGGATTCTAGAGCCAAGGCACAGCCAAGGACATGTAAATTGGGATACACTTTTTTTACCTCCTAGATCCTGGGCCCAGGGACACTGTGATATCCACTACAGTCATTGTGAAGAAAATGTGAGACAATACCATCAAACATTAGTTTACTCTAGTCATTAGTTACCACTCCCACACTTTCTGTGAGAACTTTACACAGCATGTCTACTAGGAAGGACAAATTGTAGTTTATAGGTTCAGTGGTTGTGTTGGTGTCACAATTCCTCTACTGGACGTCTTCCCAGGATACAGGAGATGGCCTGGTCAGGCTCTATAATCCCCATTGTTAGGAGTTTTAGCTAGATTCACCTCCATAGATTCTGAGGAGTTTCCATTATACTAGGTTTCCAAATCCTCCCAGAGGCGCCCCCAGATTCCACTTGTGTCCCCCCAGGACTCTCCATGCATCCTTCCTCTCCCCGAGTCCTTCTGCGCCAATCTCCACAGCCCCCACCGGACCCCTCTCCCCTTCCACCTGAAATACCTGCTCTATTTCCACTTCACAATGTTGGCAGATGGATTTGGCTTATTATTGGCTAGCTCTGTCTTGATTATTAACCCATTTCTATTAATCTATATATTTCCATGTCTTCTTGACTTATGGGAGAATCCCGTCCTCTTTCCTCTTTATAAGTACATAGCGTCCCTTTGAGACACCTCTCTGCCTTTCCCCCAGCCTTCTCCTTCACTCCTAACACTTTCTGCCTGGCCAGTCAGTGTTTCATTCATCAAACTATGAGAGAAGCATATACACAGAAGGACATTCTCCCATTAATTTCCAGCACAACATACAAAGCACTCCCACTATACATGCATGTGTGCACTGAGTCTGAGATGTCCCCTGTCTCCATCACCCTCAGTCTGTCTAGGCAGAAGTCCCCCAAGGTCCTAGCCATGCTAGGTATCTGTGTAGTACATCTCTGGCATGACCTCAAGAGAACCAAATGTTTGGCTCTAGCTATCTACATTTCGGCCTTTGCAGCCATGGTGAAACAAAAATTGCTCACACAAAATATTCAGGCTGTATGTGTCTCTTTCAATGGCAAACATTAACTTGCAGGCTTCACATTCAGTGAGTCCTGCATCACTGACATTTAGCCTGCTACCTTCTGAGAGGATTTGACCATTTTTCCTCAAGAACTAGAACCTGTTCTGTCTCTCACATTCATTCACTCTTTGTGCCTATCATTCTTGCTCTCTATGAGGTTAGCCATGTTGCTTGCAATGGTAAACTTGGGTAGCAGTACTGTGCAAACAACAGAGAGAATATGTTGCCCTGTAGTAACTATGACTCTTGAAGAGGCCTCTTTCAAACTGTTTCGGCCTTCCTATCCTCCACACTCAATCCATGTCCTTAGAGAAACAGGCAGAAGATGACTCACAGGCATAGATGCAGGAGGCCCCGAGTGCTCACAGATAGTGGGCCTCCTGTGCTGTATGTGAGAAACAGTCTTACCATGGAGGAGATGAACTACAGATCTTGATGATACAGACCTAGGATCTGGAGTCAGATGACTATTCTCTCTCCTGGATCCCACTGACCCTAGCCATGTCTGGCACCAATGAGTGCTATCTCCTTCTTGCTCTACTGATATCCACTACTGAGCCAGGGACAGTATCCTCCAGGACACTGGTGTTGAAAGAAGCAGAGTAACACTACCCACTGAGCTCCCCTGAGAAGCACCCTCAGGCTATCCTCAGAATTTAATGAGCGCTCAGAAATCTCACTTATGAGACCAGGAATGGGCCCGTCATTGATCTCATGGTGAACCATAGCGTGGGCAAATCTTCCCAGGTGTATGATGATAATAGAGATAAGGGACAAGTAACCAAAATGCAAATGATGAGTCTCAGAATGATCTAGGAGACCCAACAATATGGGGTACAGGTGAGCTTGAAACAGAACCATTGTCGGGTACTGCAATGCCCTCTCTTGCACAGTTAAGGACAATAGAGAGACATTTCTTGAAATTTGGGTAGTGTTTTATTCCTAACTTTCTTTCTCCCTTTACATATTTCTTTCTTTCTTTGGTTACATATTTATTTCTTGTCATATGTATGATTATTTTTACTGCATGTATACCTGTGTACACAAGTATACCTGGTACCCAAAGAAAACACAGGTGAGCATGGATACACTGGAAATTGAATAACAGATTGGTTATTAGCTGGCCGTGTTTGCTGGGAACAGAACTAATGACCTCCAAAACAGCAAACAATCCTGTTAACATCTGAGCCATCTCTCCAGAAGTCTCGAATGGATGCTTTCAGAAGCATATCAAACTATAGAAGGTAGAGAACAATAACTTTCTGGAACTCTGGATGGAAGGGACAAGTGTGTTTAGCAATATTAGGGTAAGGGATATTAGATGCTAATCTTCTCCATAAGAGATCATTCTTAATAATACTGAGTATTTACAGTCAATCCCCAGAAGAATTGGTAATCTATAGAGTACAATGAGGAATGATGAGAGACAGATTCCAGAATAGTTTGAAATCAGCTGTGCCCTGAACAGAGTCCAGCATCATCTACTGGAGCTGTATGAAGGTACAAAGCAAAGCCCTGTCTTTTGCCTTTATGAGTAGTGATAGAAACAGAAAGTACTTGATTTCCTATCCAATAGGTCGGCTATGGAGTAATTTTCTTGACAGAAATTCTCCACAGCCAGGTAGGTTCGAACTAGAGTCAAATCCAACTCTCCATATGTTTTCACTTCATAAAAAAAGACACCTCCTCAAACTGCTGGTGGCCAAGATTAATATCTGTAAAAACAGCTGCTCCTGATCAACATACACCGGAGAAGGCCTCCAGGGTGAAGACACTGAATATGTGGTTGTACGCAGACAGCTTGTAACTCAAGGCCTGTGAGACAGATGTACAAACTGTGTTTTCTGTGTCTCTTTTCCAGTGATAGCACACATACTTAAGGAATGTTGCCATGGTGATAAGGTTGCCTCAAACATAGACACAGCCATGACACTGGGACAGGACAGCTGTCCAGACAAGCAGTATCTGATACTACTTGCCTTCAGGAAAGAATTTGCTAGACTTAATCCCTAAGGATGTGGAGTCATCAGGAGTACCAGTGTCCTATGTTGCTCTCCTTGGGGATCCTAACTGTCCTGTGACATCTCATAAGCCCATCAGAACAGTTGGTTAGCAAGGTGCTAAACAGTACAGCTGGGTACCCCATGCTGTATCTCAGGAAGTGATGCCTGGGTTATTACTGAATTCCTGTGAATTGTATGGAATCCCATGGAGACATAGTTAGGTAAAACCATGATGTCTCTTCACATAAGGACTGGGCACTGGACTCGGGTTCTCTGGAAGATCCGCAACTGATACTCAACACTGGGTTATTTCCCAAGACCTCCTTTCTCATTGTTCCCTGTACTCTTTGTGAATCAAGTCAAATGCTGAATTCACCTTCTAGATTCCAGGCCATTTCAGGGTTAGGGTTAGGGTTACTGAAAAGGTGAGGCTGGGTTTACCAAACAGGGGTCCTCCTCTCTACAGGAAAAGACAGGTGAGGGGTTCTGACTTATTGCAGTTTCTCTAATCCATGTTGTTCTGCAATAAGTGCCCAAAGCCCAGTATGGTAACACAATGCACTAGGGGAGAGACCAGGCCCAGCCCAGTCTGACAGTTAAGCGTATGAAGTAGAATAAACCACACCCAGACATTGGGGGCCACAGTCACTTACTATTTACAAATTTATGTAAGTGTTTCCTTTTTGAAATCTTTGTTGAAAATGTCTAGTATGACATTACTGCATCTTTCTCAGACACATTCTGGACCATCGGGGATCCCTTATTGG
This sequence comes from Cricetulus griseus, assembly GCF_003668045.3. Lineage (NCBI taxonomy): Eukaryota > Metazoa > Chordata > Mammalia > Rodentia > Cricetidae > Cricetulus > Cricetulus griseus. The sequence continues at coordinate 11,865,007 of NC_048602.1, read as the reverse complement.
ACACCATCCCTCATCTGTATGCAGGCTGCCAGGAAATGGAATTCATAGTTCAATTTCAAGTACCTGACCAATATATATTGATTTGTACCAGGAAAGGGCTTGAGATCTTCCGGAAGATTATGACCTTGGAGAAGAATCCTTTGCCCTCCACCAGCATACAGAGTCTCCCACACCCTTACCATTTCAAGTCCTCCCTCACTGTTTAACGTTAACATTGCTGATCCTCTGGCCTGTGCTTTGTCTTCTCCCTACAAACCCTGGGATTTTTCTCATGTCCTTGTCTCTCTTGTGAGAATCCAGACAGCTTGTCAACCCTCTCCTGTCAAAAAGAGTCAACTTATGGTTTCCTTGACTGTGAGCAGGAGCCCCTGGAAGATGATACAACTTACGAATATGGGTACGGAGGGTGACCTGCTAGTCTCTGTGGATGGTTCTGGATTCCTTCTGGAGAATGTCTGTTGCAGCACACCTTACAAGCTCTGCCATCATTGCCTTTATAACTCAGGACCTTCCTAGGAAGGAGTACCTTCTAGAGTCACATAGGCTGTCATGGGTCTGTGCTCAAAAACTGATCTATCCCCTACACTCTCAGTGCTGCCCAGTGTCCCTCTCTCCATCTTCCCTTAAGATTCTGTCCCCTAGAACCTACAGGAAGAGCCTCTGACATGAGAAAATACCAGCTGCCATTGGAACTGCCCTTAACTATGTCCTGGCCTTGGTTTCAAAGCACCAAAAACGGACCGTCAGCAGAATTGCATGAGACAGAAACCCAGCTGGGCACCCAGTCTTTATTGTGTTCTCAATGGTCTGGAAACACAGAATGCTCCCTCCAGGAAGGGCACAGACATATCTGTGTGACTCCAAAGGGACGGTATCAGAAGTGCATGAGGAAAAGAACAAATATATTCTCCATGGAATCACCGATCAGGTTTCTGACCAAGGTCAAAGGCCCAGAATGTGTCAGGAGTGTCACATCCTGGGTTTGTGGGAGGAGGTGACTTGACTCCTGGAAGGAAGCTGTGAGGTCTTTTGTCCCAGGCAAGATTTTCAGATCAGGCTTAAGTTTCCTCTGTTTGCTAAGCTGAGCTGTTTACATCTGAGAGTCATTGAGCATTTATCCTTGAAGGATAAATTGTATCCTGATTCTCCATGTTCAGGCTTTAATGCTACCATGCTCACCCTCCAGAGGGTTAGAGTTGCTGCTTTTAAAGGTAAACATGGGTAGCAGTACTGTGCAGAAAACAGAGAGAAGTTAGACCTCTGACCAGTGTTGGTCATTAAACCTCCATCCCCAATCATGTACTCAGAACACCAGGCAGAAGATGAGTCCAAGTCAGATTCTGAAAGATCTGAGCACTCAGAGAAACATTCCTAGCCATGCGAGTGCTAAGCTTCAGATCTTGATTATACAGACCTACCGTCTGAAGTTAGATGCCCATTGTCTCTCCTGGTCCTCACTGACACACTGCCTACCTGGAAAAAAAGAGTACTGTGTCCCCACTTTTGTAGTGATATTCTCAGCTGATCTTGGGTTAGATGCATGAACAACTTAAGCTTTTTATGTCTCTCAAAGTTTATAAAGTTTACATCTCTTTTGAGAGTTTCTTTTTTTAATTTGGTAACCAAGAAAATGGCAAAACAACAACTATCTAGTCTTCAACACTGTCAGAGACCTGAGAAGGATAAATATTACCTGAGTAAACAGGAAGTGCAAAACAAGCAACTTCAAAACTATAGAAATGAAAAAGACAATTGGCTGCATGGACAGTCACCTAAGGTTCCTCTGCAACGTTGGCATATCAATTCTGAAAGAATTTTCTGTGAAGCAGGAATTTTTGAAAGACTGGCCTACCTTGTCTTGGCAAAGTTCTTGCAGTCTCCTTCTTTGTGTCCTGCTTGCCCAACTTGGACAGAATACTCTCAGCAGTAGAGACTAGGGTAGTTTCTTGTCCAATAGCTAGGTTTGCCACAGTTGAAGCTAACTACATACGGAGGTTATTTAGTGCCCATCATCTTCTTTGAAACATATTGGTGCTGCCAGGGGCAGACATGTCCCACTGTCATGAAAAGCCTTACGTTATTTAAATGTCTTGAATTCCATATTCTGTGCCCCCCAAGACATTTCTGTTCAAGGATGTCCTACTTATTAGACAGAGTAAGACTTCCCACTATGGTTCCCTGAGAAGCACCCACAGATTGTCCTCAGGACTCAATGTGTGCACAGAAATCTCACACATGAGACTATGAGTGAGTCTGCCATTGAGCTAATTACACGGGATGGACCATAACATGGACCAGTCTTTCCCATGTGCTTGATGGTGACTGAGATAAGGGACAGGTCCCCAAATGGCAAATGATGAGCCTCAGAATAATCTAGGAGAGGTAAGAATATTGGATATAGGTGAGCTAGAAATAGAACCATTGTCTTGGCCTGTAATGCTCTCTCTTGCACAGTTAAGGAAAATAGAGAAATATTTCTTGATATTCAGGTTTCTGTTTTCTTCCTTCCTTTCTTTCTTCCTTTACTTCTTTCTTCCTTTATTTTTTTCTGTCTTGGCATGTGTATGATTATTTTTACTGAATGTATATCTGTGCACCAAGTATGGCTGGTATCCATAGGAGCAAGAAGGGGGAATTGTATTCCCCTGGAAATTGAATTACAGACTGGTTGTAAACTGCCATGTATGTGCTGGAAACAGAACTTGTGTTCTCTACAAGAGCAATCATCCCTCTTAAACACTGAGCCATGTTTCCAGCATGCAGGTGGATGATTTCAGAAGCAGATCTGACTGGTAGAAGATATTGATCAATAACAGGATAGAACTCTGTCTGAAAGAGACAAGTGTGTTTGGCATATCTGAGTTAGGGATATGGAATGCTAACTTTCTCCTTATGAGACAATTATTAAAAATCCCCAGGATCTATGGTCAATCACCAAAAGGATGCTTCCCTAAGAGTACAATGAAGTTTGATGACAGACAGATGCTAAATTTGGTTGCAATCAGTGATTCTCGGTGCAGAGAGAGCCCTGTGTTAGACGCAGGATCTTTTGAAGGATAAAAAGCAAAGGCTTGGTATTTGCCTTTGGAATAATGATAGCAGTGTGCCAGAACACACATGATTTTCTGTCCAGAGCATGTGCTGTAGAGTCTTGGAATTTAGTAGAAGTTCTCCAGAGGCTGGTAGTTAGTTCTAAAGTCAAACCTAAGTCTCCATTTGTTTTCATTTGGTAAAAGAGACACCTCCCCAAGCTACTGATGGCCAACATATTTTTATTATTTTTAATTATTTGCTTTTATTTAAATTAGAAACAAGCCTGCTTCACATGTCAATCCCAGCTCCCTCTCCCTCCCCTCCTGCCCAGCCCCCACCAGTCCCCCACTCCATGCTCCCTCTACTCCCCAAGGATGGTGAGGCCCTCAATGGGGGATCTCCAATGTTAGTCATATCATCCAGGGCAAAACCTATGTGTCCAGGCTGAGAGAGCATCCTTCCACTTGGAATGGGCTCCCAAAGCCCGTTTGAACACCAGGGATAAATACTGATCTACTATCAGAGGCCCCATAGATTGTCGAGGCCTCCTCACAGAAACAGATGATGATCAAGAATAACATCTTTGAAAAACAGCTGTCCCTGCTCCACACACACTTGAGAAGCCTCCAGGGTAAAGATATGGATATGTGGTCATACACAGATTGTCTGTCACCCATGGCCTGTGAGGCAGATGTACACTCTGTGTTTCCTGTGTCTCTTTCCCACACATCGTGAATGAATGTTCTCAAGGAGATAAATTAGCCTCAAATATGGACAAGGCCCTGACACTGGGACAGGACAGCTTTCCAGGTCAGCAACATCTGTTACTACCGGCCTGTGGGAAAGAATTTGCTAGGACATGGAATCATCAGGAGCAGCTATGCCCCTGCCCTTCCGATTGAGAACCCTGACTGTCCTGTGACATCTCATGAGCCCATCAGAACACTTGGGTAACTGCCTGAGCACCAGTGCAGCTGGGTTCTCCAGGCTGAATATCAGAATGAGATGCCCAGGTGATTAGCGGAAGCCCAGGGACGGTGTGGAATCACCTGGAGCTAGAGTTAGATGACCTTGTGAAGTCTCTTCACATAGGTGCTGGGAACTGCACTTGGGGCTCCTGGAAGATCAGCAGGTACTATTAAATATTGAGTAATTTCCCCAGCCCGCCTTTCAGATTTCCTTATTGGTGCCTGTGTGATTCAAGTCAACCACTGAATTGACCTTCTAGATACCTGTTTCCCTTCCAGTCCATTTCAGCTAAGGCTTTGGGAGAACAGAATGCCCCAGCTGTTATGGGGTGTTTGAGTGCCTGGAAAAGGCTCAGGCACATGTGGATGAATGAATGAATGAATGAATGAATGAATGAATGAATGAACGAATGAATGAGTGAACAATTACATGAGGACACTAACTTTGAAGGAATCTCGAATTGTTACATAACAAAATAGGCTAACACCACAGTGTGACTTTTAATATACAATTTTGTATTTTATATATGTGGAAAGAGAGAGAGAATATTGTGTACTTATTCATGCATACATCAGTATATGGGTTAGAAAATGCTAATGTGCCAATAAAGAATCCTGCGTTTGTGAAAGAAATATTACTAAAGCTTAAACCGAGCCCTGTAGGCATCTGGTTTGTGGACCTGTAACAGTGGCCACACCCTTTTGGGTGTGGCCTCAGACAGAAGGAAGTGGAAACAGAGGAGATTGAGGTGTGGCTTTCCTTAAAGCATGCTGTCTGGCATGTCAGCAGATCTGGAAGGAAGAGCAGGGAAATATCCAGCGGTCCTTTGTATTTTTCTGTATAATTGTTCCATAATAAACGCCCATCTATCATTTATCTTTGGTCTAGTGATATAATCGTTTCCTCCCCTTCAATTTGCACCTGACATGTGCTTGGGTAAATCTGCTCGACTGCCTTGTGGCCTACTGTAAAGACCACGCTTTTTGCATTTTCATTGGTCACTGAGTTTGCCTCACAGTTCTTCAGCCTGTCCCAGGAAAAGCAAGCGCTTCCCTGCTCTCTTTGCCTGCCGTGGATTTGCAGGAGCTGGCTGTGGAAAGTAGCCCAAAGCTTTGAGTCGCAACAATTTGCCTGCCCGACTGCAAAGTACCCTATGAGCCAACAATTACCAAGATCTCCGAATTTCAGGAATCTACTTAAGGTAAATTGACTACCAAGTAACAATGGCAGATAACAATTCAATATAGGAAGTGAAAATCTTTGGTTTCTTCTATGGATGGGATTTCACAAGAGGCTTGAGACCTACCTGGAATATATTTAGTATTCATGGTGGCTATTAGATTTGTCGTCCATATAATATCCTTAACAAAATGATTTGATAATAGAGCAAAGAGTGAAGAAGTTATACGAATCATACAGACTTTACAGACCAATAATGAGAGCTTAGAAAAAGGCTTCAGAACACTGAAAATGGCAATGGTGATTCGACAAACAGAATACAAAATATGGAACAAAAAACTGACCAGCTAACAGAAAAAAAATGTTCCATGACTGATGATTCGACAAATAAAATGCAAAAAAAATGGAACATAAGATTGAAATACTAACAGAAAAATTTGTTCCATGTCAGAGGCTAATAACAAGCGAGCAGAACATTGCTTTTAGAAGGCAATCTCCATGTCATCCAGATAATCTCTAAGGCTGAGAGTATTAAATCTCTAGAATCATATATAAATGAAAAGAACAAGAATCTGACTTATGTAATGAAATCCTTAGAAGTTTATACATTTCAGGAAATTCAAATACTCCAAGAAACAATGGTGTATACATTACAGGCCATAGAAAACCATAATAGCAATACACCAGGAGCTGAGGTACAAATAAAATAAATGAAAGGGATTTAATATTACCAGTACCTTTAGAGTCAAAGATGACTTACCAAAGGTTGTAACATCATCCCCTGTGGTCTATCCAGTTACTGTTACTGAAAAGCCACTGAGACCTTTCCCTCTAAGACCTGGAGCAGCACCAGGATGCTGTTGTGGCCACTTCTGTTCAACAAATGAGAGAGATGACTCTCCCCATTACCAGCTACAGAACTAAAAGAAACAGGCCCTGAACCTCATCTAGACAGCAGAGTAGATCTGACAGGTGGTTGAAGCTGAGGGTGACACAGCCATGACATTAAGAATCAATAAATATATTTGACAAAGTGAACAGTTTTTAATGATGAAACCAGACAAACCGGGCAGAGAGGATTTAGGCCGGTACAGTAGACATACACATGGAAATCCCAGCCAACCCAATGCACAGTGGGGACACTGACAGCTTTCCCTCTAAAACCAGGATCAACAAAAGGATGCCGCTGTGGCCACTTCTGTTCACTTTTACCTAAGGAGTCCTATACAGACCAATTAGGCAAAACAAAGAAATGAAAGGTGTCCAATCTGCTGTAAAATGTGTCTGCAAGTGACATGAACTTATCTGTAGAAAATCCTAAGAATTCTACAGAAATTTCTGAAACTGGTGAGCAAACAAACCCACCTGAGAAGTACTTGTGTAAATGAATAATGACCACAAACAGTTTGATGTCCTGCTTTGTCACGTGCACAGAGAAAGAAACAGATGGGGTTGCACAGGACTGCAGAGAATGGACTGGATTGAAAATGATTTGGAGATAGCCAATGGTGATGGCCACAAGAAAATATGAATGTGTTCATGCCACTTATTTTCTCACTTCAATGTGGCCAAATGGGAAAACCCATGTATATCTGAAAAAATGTTAACAAGAAAATGAATCTTGTGTGATGTCACCCTGTGAATGCCAGTCTCAGGATAGAAAGAGTCCAGGTCAGACTTTTGCCATAGGTTTTTACATGTGTGCCTCAAACAAACTGTGGATCACAACTATTTAGTAAACAATTATGTGCACAGGGAAAGAGAGCAGTGCCTTTTCATGTCACTCTTCCTCACTTCACATGGATGACTGGTGTCTAGGCAACATTGGGGTTACATGAATCAGTTATAAATGGAATATATATGAGCATATGAGAGGAAGATTTTATCTCCACACAAACACTGCCTCATGTTAACAGGAGAGTCAAGCATCCAGAATTTTGGGGACACATGAAATTTGTTTCCATGGATTCTGAGAATTATCTATGTATCTGATCCACATCCTAAGCTCTGAAATCCTGCAATCCTGTTTCCTATATTGATTTCTTCTTTTCAGTTTAGGAAACCAAGTCTCTATTTATGTCCTGGCCTATCCTGGGATACACCTTTATCCCAAGATTACAGTTGTGAGTCGCCATGCTGGCTGTACCGGCATGGTGACCAATCATTTTCACCACATAACTTTTCTCATTGCTGTACCAGATCAATAATGAAATGCCCCAAATCTGCTGGAGGAAAAGAGGAGACAGGTCACTCATTCGTCACGGCCAGGCTGACTGGGAGACTGATCCTTGAGCTGACTGGGTTGAACACCTCACACTGATAATCTCCAGCATCTTCCCTCCTGACAGGATCTATGCTGAGTTGGCACTTTGTCGGGGACAATGTCATCCTCTCTGTGAGCTGCAGATTTCGGTTATTGAAGATCCAACAGATGGAGACTCCAGTATCACCTGAGAGGCAGGTGAAGACCACAGAGCTCTGTGCTGTAACTGTTGTGCTGGTGACTTGGATAAAGGGCTGTGTCACAGGCTCTGTGAAGCAAAAGAGGGGGTGGAAATGACAATAACACTTCAGAGATCTCCCTCTGTAGTCAATGGACACTTAATCAACCCTCCAGGGTGGAGACTTAATGGCTATTGCAATAGACAGATTTCTTGTGGTTTGGATCTGTCACCCATGGCCTGTGTGGCCCTGATTTATTCTCTGTGTTTCCTGGTCTCTGTTTCCCTTCACCAGTGCACTCAGTGCATGATCATTGTCAGGGCCCTGAATTAAGCTTATATGTGAGCAATGGCCCGATCTTGGGATGGGGAGATGCCCAAATCTGCAGCATCATTTACTATTTGCCTGCAGAAGAGAATTCTCTAGGCTGGACCCCTAACGACAAGGAGCTCCTCGAGACCAGTCACCTCTGTCGCTCCTCTTGGGCAGCCTGGCCTTCCTCTGAAGTCTCCTAAGCCCATAAGAAGAGTTGGCTTAGTCCTGACACCTGTCCACTGAGATTCAGATGTAGAAGATACCCAGGTGACCTAGCTAACTGCAGCCGTCATGGCAGTACACAGTTGGTTCCACACTCTATGGTCTTGGACAGTCGGTTAAAGCCTTGTTCCAAGTCAGCTCTGACAGGAAGTCAAATTCTAGCCCTGGAGCCAAGCTCTCCATGGTCACCTGGAGTTGAGTCTGGATCCAGGGCTGCCTGATGCTCACCTCACCATGATGAAAACATAGTTTCCCTGATAGGCCATGGCTGACTTCCATGAGGTCTTGGTCAAGGATATGTTCATGGTGAGAGCCCCAAAATTCTGAGGACTGACATCCTTGGGCTTGGTTGCTGAGCACACAGCCTTCTCCATAGGTAGAGTCAGGTGAGGGGTTCTGGTCTATTTTAGTATGTCTACCCAATGTGTGTCCTGCACAAAATGCTTAAATCCCAGTGTGGAGACAGAATGTAGAAGGGAGGATCTCAATCTACAACAGTCAGTCCTGTGTGTGATAAGGGAAATCAGCCCCACCAGAGCCCAGAGGTCACAAAAAAAATCACTTACTGTATATTCGGAGGTCCACATGTGTTTGTTGAGTTTTAACACGTGTGCTTATGGTTACTAGGGAGTAGAATCCAGTGTCATCCTGGGTGGCGTTGTGGAATAGCAGGGATCCATTGTGGTACACAGTCACTCTACCACTGTACGCAGCCGCAATCCAAATTTTATTATCAATTGTATCCTTCTGTGCAATTAAACGGCTGTTGAGAATGGCTACCTCTAAGTACCAGTGAAAGGCTACTAGGTTCTCAGGCATATTGTGAGCAAGTAGGAGAGCATTTTTCCCTTCAGCGACATTTGTTGGCATTAACTCAATAGAGAGCTGGCCATTGGGAGGAGGAAGTCTGCAGGCTAAAAGGAAGGGTAGAGAAAGAAAGACAAATTCATCAACACTGAGATCTTTGTCTTTGGTGAAAAGCTGGGGCCTGATTACTGAGAAGCTTATACCATCACTCAGCTGAGGTGGATGGGAATGTCTGACACACTCATAGGAAGAAAAAGGAACCCCATGACCCATGTGCACCTGACTGTGTCACTTCCTGTGTGGAGAGCTGTCTCCGCGTGTGCTTACACACTCGCTGTCCTCACATGCCTGCTCATGCTCAGAAAATGTGGAGGAGGGGTGCCTTCCCTCACTTCTTCCTCTACAGACCCCAGTCTTCCCATTCTGACCTCTTTGATATCTTATCTCTCGGTAGGCAGTCAACCCATACCTTCACTTTGAAATGATTTCCTAGTCTTCCTACCAGTCCACTAGAGCTGGGACTTTATTGGAAAAGATAGTTAGATCTTTGATACCTGGACAGGCTGAGATACATGTGGGTGGATGGAAGAAGGAATGTCCATGGATTTTCATGTCCAGGTGTTTATGAAATTCTCATATGTGGAGCTACTGTCACCAGTTACAACTCCAGCTAACATCATTACCTTATGCATATGTGGAGTGGTGTGTGTGTGTGTGTGTGTGTGTGTGTGTGTGTGTGTGTGTGTGTGTGTGTGTGTGCTGGTAACAGCACCTGGATTGAAGCCTTTCCTTCCTATCCCTCCAACTATGGAGCTTACATCCTGTCCCTGGGCTCCTCTCCCCTCTCACGCTCTCAGATAGTGTTGTTCTCTCCAGTGAAAGGAGCCACTACCAGGGGCTGCACCGTTTGCAGAGAAGTGCACAGTGGGCCTCCATAGGGGTGGCCATCTGTTCTGCCCTCCCGCTGTGGAGAACAGATTTTCCTCCATCACTTCCCACAATCACTACAGACTTCCAGTCTCTGAGCTCTGGGTCTCCACAGGAAGGAGCACTTCTGAGATTAACATGAACATTGTCAGGAATGGGGTCTAAGGACATTCTGTGTCCTTGCAACTCTTAGTCTTGCTTGGTAGCCTAGTCAGGTTCTCTATATATTTTTCAGTCCTGCACACCATGCAAAGATCAACAAGGCTGATGATTATCTCTGTGTCCTAGGACAACAACAGCTCACCCAAGGGCCACCCTATGCTATGTTCTCCCGACATATCTTTCATGACATGGAATCCTAGCAGAGCACCTAGTCTGCCTTCTGTCCTCAATGCTCTGATAAGTTGGAATTTACTCCCCACAGAAAGGTGACATTGATATCTATGAAATCTGGAAAGGGGCGAGCTGAGTGATGCCTGGGAAGGGAGAGAGACCCACTCCCAGTGGAGTCAGCAGTCAGGATGCATTTTCATGAAGCCCAGGAGTTGTGTGAGCTGATTTATGTGGGTGTGAAGCTGGCAATGGGCTGGCCGAGTAAGGCTTGGAAAGGGGAGAGACCCACTCTCAATGGAGTCACCAGTCAAGGGCATGGAAACCCAGGAGAGACTCATGAAGATATGAAGCAGGAGATGACCTGAGTCCTGGAGAGACATTGGTGACTCCATCAACCTAGAAAGGATTTCAGAGGGCCCCTCCATCTCCCTGTGATGGTTTAGCCATGCCATGGGTCTCTGCATGTTCTCCATGGGATGCGAATGACATCTGTCTAGGTGAAGTCCTCCTGGGTTGTGCCAGAAGGTAGAAGGTGGCAACATAGGATCCTCTGGCAGAGAAGTGTGCTTAGAAACACAGGAAGCAACCAGGATGTCTAAGAAGGCTGTAAGAGACCTCCAGGTCTACAAGGACATGGATGGAAGGTAGACTACAATTAATCCCATGACTCCTGGAAACAATTGTCTAGGTATTGATTTTTGTGTCTATCTACAGCCATCTAATGGTTACGCAAGGAACTGTCCCTCCTGTCTGGGAGCTGTCCAGATCAGCACCTCTGTTACTATTTACCTGCAAGAGAAAATTCCAGAGCAGGACCCCAAGTGGCAATCACTTTCAAAAAGGACTCTCTCCTGTGTTACTCGACTTGGGGATCCTGACTTTCCTGTGGGGTCTCATAATTCCATCAGAACAGTTAATTAGTTAGTTAGTTAGTTAGTTAGTTGACTAGGCACCTGACTGGCTATACTTTCCATGTGCTATCTCTGAGGAAGAAATCCAGGTGACCTAAGCTAACTATAGCTCTCTTGACAGGGCACTAGGTGATTCCACATATCAGGAAAGCCTTGTTCCCTGTCATCTTTCATAGGAAATCAAAACTACGCAGTAACTAAAAGCTCCCAAGTGTCATCTGGAGTCTAGTCAGAGACAGAGATTTGCAGCCAGGGATTCCTGGCACTCTCTGTGAGGATGCCATGACTTCATCAGCCAGGGCCTGCCTGACTCCCACAGTGTCTTTCTGGTTCATGTGCATGGTGAGGCCTCTAAGAGTCTTGGGTACAGCTGACATCCTGGGGCTGAGTTTACCACGCACAGGTCCTCAACTCTACAAGTAAAGAGAGGTGAGGGTTTCTGATACAATACATTTTATCTACTCCTTTTGTCTCCTTTAGTACGAGTTCAAACCCGGAGTGGGTACACAATGAGGAGAGGGGAAGCAGGCACAGCCCAGGCCTGGGAGTTCAGTGTGTGAAGTAAGATAAGCCACACCCAGCAGCTGGAGATCATAGAGAATCACTTACTGTACACATGTAATTGGACATATGCTTTTTCAGTTTTGAAATCTCTGTTTAATGTTTGCAGCACGTAGACTCCTGCATCTGTCTGCATGACATCCTGGAGCAGAAGGGATCCATTGGTGTATACCACTGCTCTTTCACTGTAGGCAGGCCCATGGGTGATGTAATTTGTGACTCTGCTGAATTCTGCAATTTTAAATTTCTGGTTGTTATGCCCTAATTTGTACCAGGCAAAGGCTCGCAGATCTTCTGGCAGATTGTGAACAAGGAAAAGAACGCTGTCCCCTTTAACAGCATTCTGTGGCACTGGCTCTATCATGAGTTGGACAGAAGTGAGAGAGTTGCAGCACACAGAAAGGGAGGCTGAAAGACAAAAGAAAAACAGTTATCACAAGGATCGTGTGCTTGGTGGAAAGATAGCAACCTTCACCCTAAACAGATGGATCCATCACTCAGCCTAGAGATGAAGGTGTGGGTGTTTGTAACCCACTTGGTGAATGTCAACAACATGACCTTCATTTCCTCGGTGCCCCTGAATATATAATTTCCTCTACATGGAACTCTCTCCCCGGGTGTCTGTACAGCTTCCACTCACTTCCCTCAGTCAAGCACTGCACACTGAGGTTGAGATTATGCCTCCTCTGAACTTGTTCTCCACAGACCCCACATCCTCATTCTGTAACTTTTCTCTCAATTTGCTTTGTGGCTCCAGTCAACCCCTGGTTGACTACATGTTCAAATTCTACATGTTCTTGCAACATTGCCTTGAATCACACAAGTCTAGGACTGGATAAGGGCCAGAAGTCTGATATTCTTGGCAAGCTCAGGTGTTAGAACAGACATACATTCTAAGATGGCTGGTTTTATGTCGTTGTCACACAAGCTACATCAATTTGAAAGAGGAGGACTCAATTAAAAATGCTACCACCATGTTGGTCTGTGGGCAAATCTATACTACAATGTTTTAAATTGGTGATTGATGTTGGAGGATCCAGCACACTGAAAACATTTCTGCTCCTATCCTAAGGGTTAGGTTGACATAAGAGACAAGACTGAGCAAGCAATGAAGAACAAACTAATAAGCATCACTCCTCCACTGTCTCTGCACCAGTTCCTAGAATTTTTTATGAAACTCATGTTTGGAGAAAATAAATGTCCCAGTTTGACATGGACAGCCAAAAACCACTGCTCCCATTCAGTACTAAGAGACATTAATAGTCTAGTTCTGGCAATTTGTCCCCAAGTATTTGAGCTTAGGAGAGTGGATTGTGGCCAAGGTTTACTAGTGATTGACTCTCTGTTAAGATGACATGGTTTCCATTCTAAGCAAGGTAACCCAATCACAAAAAGACAAACATGATAAGTACTCACTCATATGTGGATTTTAGACATAGAGTAAAGGATTACCAGCCTACAATCCACAAAGCCAGAGAAGCTAATAAACAAGGAGGACCCTAAGAGAGACATACATGGTCCCCTGGAGAAGGGGGAAGGGTCAAGACCCCCTGAGCAAATTGAGAGCATGGGAAGAGGGGGGAGGGAGCCACAAGAATGAGAAGGGAAGAAGAGGAAGGATGCAGAGGTCATGAGGGAGCAGAAAGTTTGAGTCAGGGGAAGAATAGAAAAAAGGATATGTGATAGGTAGGGTTTTAGTTGGGGGGTGTGGTAGGGGAGGAGGGGAGGGAGAAGGGAACTGGGATTGGCATGTAAAATAATCTTGTTTCTAATTCAAATAAAAAAATCTGAAGAAAAGAAAAAGATGGCATGGTTTCCTCAAGAAGTCCCTACCTGATGCCTACATGGTCTTTCTTACTGAAATGTGTGTTGAGATGCCCATGAGACTGAGCATGATCTGACATCTTAGGCTGAGTGACTTTGCTACAAGGACTTCATGATGGAGGAGGATTCAGATGATGTAAGATGATCTATCACCATTTGTCTCCATCATGTGTGTCCACCACTAAGTGCTCACACACCAACATGGTGACACTATGCACGAGCCAGAAAAGACACTGCTGTGTGTCTAAATACCACAGAACACTGAGTGATCACGGAGAATCACTTACTGTCCACCAGGAGTTTCACATGGACTAATCCAACTTTCAGATCAGTGGTCACAGTTCGGAGGGTGTAGAACCCAGCGTCATTCCTGGTGACATTCTGGAGCAGCAGGGATCCATTACTGTACATTGTCTCTCTGCCACTGTGTGCAGGGCCCAGCACACTTGATTTTGCGGCAATTTTGCGTCGGGCAACCTCCTGATTCTTGAATGCAACCGCACCTTTGTACCAGAAAATGGCTCGAGTATCCTTTGGGAGATTGGGAACCACTAACAGAGCATTTCCCCCTTCAGCAACGCTGGGTGGAACTGATTCAACAGTGGGCTGGGTGGAGGGATGGTGCCCACAATGGGAGGCTAGAAGGGAAAAAAGATGCATTAGTAGTAGGATTTTTGTATTTGCCTAAGTTGGGGCCCTGTGTCCTGTGTGTCTCTCTGTCCTACTGGGTGAGTCTGGACATGAGCTCTATGCATTCGGTGTCCCTGCACATGTCATGTTCTCTGTATGACACTCTCTGATTAGTTGTTGTTAACAGGCGCCAGCTCACTGCCCCCAGACCCCTGCTCACATTCAGTCTAGGTTGGTGTTAGGGGTATAAATTCCCGGCTTCTATCCCTGCAATCCTTGACACCTGACTCTCTGAGTTTTCTGTTGTTTACGTTTTTTTCCTCTTATGGTTCCAGACAACACCTGCCTTTGCCTTTATGCTTTCTTTACTGGACTATCTTCAAGAACACTTAGAATATACTTTTGTGAAGACCAGGGTTAATCTCATTTGGGGAAGACATGTTACCTAGAAAGTTATCTGACAGCTGTGGAGAATGAATGAATGAATGAATGAATGAGTGAGTGAATGAATGAATGAATGAATGAATGAATATGAGAATGACCAAAAGTATTCCAAGGTCAAGGATGTCCAGGGTTTTATTTAATTTTTATGGTTATTTCCATTTTATGTGTTCATGTGCATTCCTACAGACATGTGTCTATTACTGGGGGCATGCCACATTATGTGTGAGGCAGAGTACAACTAAGAGAGAGAGGGTTCTCTCCTTCCACCACATGGGAGCTGGGGTATTAAACTCAGGTCACTGGGCCAAGTAGAATTTGCCTTCACTCAATGAAACACATCACTGACCCCACCCAGGTTAGATACTTTTCTTTGTCACTTGTTATAGTTGAGAAAATGAGTCTTCAGAATACAGCAGTCAACCTGATTACCATTGAATAGAAAACAGTCTGGCTTACAACCCTACCCCTTACCATTTCCTGTTCACTGAGAACTTCCTGCTGCTGGACCTGAGTCCACCTCTGTACCACCTCCACTAAGGTGGCAAGCAGACACCTTGATTCTCCTTCAGACTCTTGTCCTCCTTAGAGACCCCACCGAAGGCCTGAGCTACACCTCCCATTCATGGCCAGGGAATTCTCTTCACTTATAAGACTAGCCTTTGCCCATGGTGACCCTCGGACAAGATAGGGATCTTGATCCCTTGGAACAAGGTGGGGTCTCCAAAGGATCCAGCACAGCTAACACACTCCTCTGTCATAAAGTCAGCTCTGCTGTCCTGGAGTCAGCTCTGATGTACCTGAGTCAGATTTGCTGCCCTGGCCTCCATAGAGCTAAGCCTTCTAGAGGGCAGAAGCATATCAGAGAGTCACAAGGACTGTGTATGGGTCCTTGTCCAAGACAGTTCTCCCTGGTCTCCTTGGCATTGCTTGGTGATTCTGTTCCCAAATTGCCTTCTTTATGCTTCAGACCTCCAGACCACACAATGAGCAATGAGCCAATAATAATCCCTGTGTCCCAAAGCCCAAAAGCTCATTCCAGAACTAAACTCTGCTGTGTCCTGGCCTTGGCACTGTAGCATCAAAGAAGGGGACTCTCTTATCCCTACACATTCTCTGTGACACAGAAATTCTGCTGTGAACCCACTTGTCCTCATGACCTCAATGCTCTGGTGAGGTGGAATTTGTTCTCATCCAGAAGGTGACAGATGTCTGTGACAGCTGGAAATAGACCACTTGAGTGACAGCAGGGAACGTATACTCATTGCATATCAATAGGGTGAGCATTCAAGGTCAGATACAGGACAGACATCCAGGAGGAGTTGCATCAGGAGAGCCATGTCCTGTCTGTTGAGAAGGTCACCTGTGACCTGGAAAGAGGTGGTCTCACCCTGCTGTTGAGGTTTTTAAATAGAAACCTGAATTCCAGCCTCCTTTGTTGGTTGAGGTATGGCTCAGGTTTGCCCATGTCCACCCTGACATTTTAGGGATGTCTCTATCCTTTGCTTGGTAATTCCCCTGTGGTCACCCTCCTTTTCCCTATGCTAGAAGGAAGGAGGCTGAATATGGTCCTCTAGCACAGTATTTTCTCAAACAAATGAAGCACCAGTGGGTCAGATTGGCCTGTGAGAGGGACTTCCAGGTCCACTGGGACAGAAACTTAAATAACATATGATTCTTTCATCTTCTCCAGGAAACCAGCACCTCAGGGTGTGATTGTGAGCTAATATCACCCCCGGGTGATCAAAAATGACTTAGCTCATGTCTGGGGGAAGTAAATAACATCAGAGCCTTTTATTATTTGGCTGCATGAGGGAATTCCCTGGGGTGGACCTCATAAGACAAGTACATACCAGGTGGACCTATGTCATCTGTCTTCACCGTGGGAATCCTGATCTTCCTGTGAATTCCCATAAGCCCATCAAAAGAATGCCTGGTGGCCTGGCACCTGTCTAGCTCTGCCCTCCATGCTGAGTCTCTGAAGGAGGCGCCCAGGTGACCTAGATTGAACGTGACTCTCTGATCATTGCACTAGCTGGTTTCACATGCTGTGAAATATGGACACCCAAACACTGTTGTTCCCTCTCAGCTCCATAAGAAAGTAAGAGTCCAAACCTGGCAAAATACTTCCCAAGGTCACTTGTAATCAAGCCTGGGAGTGAGGGCTGGAGGCAGGGATTCCTGGTGCTTACCTCTCTCTGAGGATCCCAAGATATGCCTGATGCCAACAGGATCCTTCTCAGTACTACATTCATAGCAAGAACACCAAGGACAAGACAGAGTCTAATGCACCTGCACTGACTTACCCTTTGCCATCACACACACACACACACACACACACACACACACACACACACACACACACAACCTCTGAAGGTTAAGTCAGGGTCGGAGTCTGATAGTCTCTAGTATGTGTGTCCTGCACTAAATGCTCAAAAACCCATATGGGACACAGTACAGAATGAAGTTAAGCACAGATGAGGCAACAGTGTCCTGTGTGTGTTCACACAACCCAGGACTGGATGATCACAAGAATCACTTACTGTCCAACTGGAGTTGCACACGTACTAGTTCAGTTTCCAGATCTCTACTCAGAGTTCGTAGGGTGTA
Organism: Cricetulus griseus; assembly: GCF_003668045.3. Lineage (NCBI taxonomy): Eukaryota > Metazoa > Chordata > Mammalia > Rodentia > Cricetidae > Cricetulus > Cricetulus griseus. The sequence goes on along the minus strand of NC_048602.1, from coordinate 11,847,803 downwards.
GAATCCAGTGTCATTCCAGGTGACATTCTGGAGCAGCAGGGATCCATTGCTGTACACTATCTCTCTGCCACTGTAAGCAGGGCCAAACCCAGTTGTATTTCTGGCTATTTGGTGCCAGGCAACCTCAATATTCTTGGACACAATGCCTCCTTTGTACCAGAAAAAGGCTCGAAGATTCTCCGGGAGGTTATAAACCACAAGAAGAACACTTTCTCCTTCTACAATGCTGGATGGTACTGACTCAATAGTGATCTGGGCACAGGTAGAAGGGCACCCACAATTGGAAGCTAGAAGTAAAGACAGAGATCAATCAATAGTTGGACCTTCATATTTGGCTAAGATGAGGCCTTGTGTCCTGAACAAGTGTGTCCATAGATTAGCTTAGGTGTGTAAGTGGGTGTCTTCCTGTCATTTACTGAGTTCCATTTCCTCAGTGTCCCTGCACTTGTTATTTCTTTTGTATGGTGCTCTCTGCTCAGGTGTCAATATGGCCCTGGTTCACAACCCTTAGACCCCAGCTCACATTCAGTGCAGATTGATGTTGGGTTGGATGACTTCCTGGCTTCTTTCCCTCTAGACCGTGACTTTTTGTTACTTATGTGCTTTACTCTTGTGGTTCCAGTCAACACCTGACTTCACCTTTTAAGGTTTCTTTACTTTTAGTCCACTGGGATTATGGAATTGTGAGAACCAGGAAAATGTGGTGATATCTTGCTTGTACACATAAAAATTGTCTGGAGATCAGAGGATGGGGCTTGCCACTAGTTATCCATAGAGGGCAAGAGGTCTGTACTGACAGACAGGAAGTGAGAGGTGATATATGTGGGAAGAAATGAGACCTGGCTTTTTTCCCAGAGGGAAGCTAGTGAAGTAAAGGTGGCTTTGGCTTGCTTCTTCTTTTCATCTCTCAACAGTTTTCTCTAATAAAATAAAAACTCCTGGTTTTTATTATTTAGACCAATTAAGAATGCCATTTACCCTCAGAGATTAAGAGCACTGGCTGCTCTTCCAGAGGTCCTGAGTTCAATTCCCGGCAACCACATGGTGGTTCACAACCATCTGTAATGACAGCTGGAGCCCTCTTCTGGTGTGCAGATATACATGGAAGCACAATGTTGTATACATAATAAACAAATAAAATCTTTTTTAAAAAAAAAAGAATGCCATTTACCAATCGTACCAAAAGCATTCTACAGATTCAATGCAAATGCCCATCAAAATCCCAACACAATTCTTCACAGACCTTGAAAGAACAAAACTCAGTTGTTTATGGAAAAAAACAGGATAACCAAAAAACACTGTATAATAAAGGAAATTCCAGAAGTATCACCTTCCCTGAATTCCATCTTGATTATAGAGCTATAGTAATGAAAACACCTAGGTATTGACACAAAAACAGACATGAAGACCAATTGAATCAAATTGAAAACCCTGCTATCAATCCACACATCTACAAACACCTTATTTTGACAAAGAAGAGAAAATTATAGAATGGAAAAAAGAAAGCATCTTCAACAAATAGTGCTGCCATAACTGGATGCTGACATGTAGAAGATTGCAGATAAATTCATATCTACCTCCATGCCCAAAACTTAAATCCAAATGGATCAAAGACCTCAAAATACATCCAGCCACAATGAACCTCTTAGAAGATAAAGCAGAAAGTACCCTTAAACACATTGGTACAGGAAACCACTTCCTGGACATAAATTCAGACACTGAGATCGACAATTAATAAATGAGACCTCCTGAATCTGAGAAGCTTATGTAAACAAAGGACACGGTCAACAAGACAAATCAGCAACCCACAGAATGGGAAAAGAACTTCGCCAAACTCACATCTGACAGAGAACTGATCTTCAAAATATACAAGGAACTCAAGAAGCTAGTCACCAAAACACCAAATATTTCAATTTAGAGGTGGGGTACAGAACTAAATAGACAATTATCAATATAGTAATCTAAATGGCTGAAGGACACTTAAGAAATTGCTCAACATCCTTAGCCATCATGATAATGCATATCAAAACAACTCTGAGATATAATCTTGTGCCTGTCTGATTGGCTAAAGTCAAAAACACCAATGACAGTTTATGCTGGAGAGGATGTAGAGAAAGGGGAACACTCCTTCATTGCTACTGGAAGTGCAAACTTGTACAGCCACTTTGGAATCAGTATGGTGGTTTCTCAGGAAAAGGGTAATCAGTCTACCTCAAGATTCAACATCCACTCTTACACATATACACAACGATGCACATTCATACAAGGACATCTGCTCAGCTATGATCATAGCAGCATTATTTGTAATAGCCAGAACCAAAGAATGGATAAGGAAAATGTGGTACATTCACACAATGGGGGGAAAAAACACTGGAATCTTCAAAATCAATGGCACTAGATGAAACCATCCTGAGTCACAGAAAGATGAAATGGTATGTTCTCACTCATATATGGATATTAGACATAGAGAAAAGGCTTACCAGCCTGCAATTCATATCTCCAGAGAAGCTAGGAAACAAGGAGAATCCAAGGGGAGACATACATGGTCCGGTGGAGAAGGGCAAAGAGACAAGATCTCCTGAGTAATTTGGGAGCACGGGAGGAGTAGGGAAAGACATAGGAGAAAGAGAAGTGGAGAAGAGAACATGAGGGACCAGGAATGTTGAGTCAGGGGAAGAACAGAGGAGAGCAATAAAAGAGATACCTTGATAGAAGGAACCACTATAGTTTTAAAGAGAAATCTAGCACTTAGGGAAATGTCCAGGGTTCCACAAGGATGACCCCAACTAAGAATCTAAAGGCTAGTGGAGAGGCTGCCTTAAATGCTCTTCCCCTATAATGCAAATGATGACTACCTTAAATGCCACCCTGGAGCCTTCGTCAAGTCGCTGATGGAAACAGAAGCAGAGATCCACAACTAAGCACTGAGCTGAACTCCTAGAATCCCATTGTACAGTTGGAGGAATGATGAGCAAAGGGGTCAAGACCATGCTGGTAAAACTCACAGAAACAGCTGACCTGAGCAAGGGGGAGCAACTGGACCCCAGTCTGACAGCTGGGAAACCAACATAGAACCAAATCATGTCCCCTGAATGTCCCTGGGTGTCAGTTACGAGGCCTGGGCAATCAATGGGACCTCTGGCAGTGGAGCAAGTATTTATCCCTAGTACACAAATGTACTTAGGAGCCCATTCCCCATGGAGGGATACTCTCTCAACCTAGATACATAGGGAAGGGTCCAGGCCTTGCCACAAATGATGTGACAGACTTTAATGATCCCACATGGAAAGTCTTACCCTCCCTGGAGAGTGGATAGGGGGTAAGATGGGGGGTTGGTGGGGGACATGGGATAATGGAAGAGAGAGGTAACTAGGATTTCTATGTAAAATAAGATTCTAATTTAAATTTTAAAAGATATCACGATAAAAAAATAAATTAATAGGTTTAGGAATACAGAGTTAAATTTTTCCATTTGATTTTATTTTTATGCTCATTTGTGTCTAACGGTGTGGTAGTGTTTGCAGGACACAGTAACTAGGTGAAGGTCAGAGGATTTGTGTTCATTAGTCTCTAATTTCCAGACAATGAAGCAAACACTTATGTCTACTAAACCGCATCCCTGATCAACACCAGCTTGAGTTTTTTCTCTGGGATGCTAAGCCTATATCATCAGTCTTCAGACTATTGTGGACATGCTGATTGAGTTGGAATAAAAACTACTCCCCACTCCCATTACTTTTTCAGATTAACCAAGAATAAGTTTCCTGCTACTGAACCTCTGGCCTCCCAGTGTCTTCTTCCCTACAAACCAAGAGTCTCCTCTAAGTCCTGGTCCCCATTAGGAGACTCCAAATGGTAGATCAGTCCTCTTCTTTAACACACTATCAAATCATGGTGCCCTTGTCTGTGAGCAGATGTCCCTGAGAGTCATTGACGCATTGCAGAGGGATACAAGGGTGCATCCCTAGTCTCTGTGGCCTGATACACCCTCCTTCTGTGGCACATCTGCTCCCAAGCTCTGCTACCCTTCCCCCATCTGAGTTGAGACTCCTTCCAGGCAAAAGCATCTCCATGTGCTGTGGGGGTCTCTGTTCCAAACACTGCTCGGTCCCCTTACTCTCAGTACCTCCCCTCATCCCTCTCCACTTCTCTCTTTTTGCTCCACTCCTCCAGACCACACAGTGATCAAAAGGTTTAATGAGATTCTCTGTATCCTGAGAGAAGAGCAGCTTGACCTGGGGCTGCACTCTGCTGTGTCCTGGCCCTGGGAATGTCAGCACCAAAGTGGGAGCCTCTGCACTCCCTGTGGGACACAGAAACCCAGCTGGGCACCCAGTTGGCCCTGTTTTCTTGGTGCTTTAAAAAAAAGATGGAATATCCTCTTAGCTGGAAGGTGACAGAGATGTCCCTTAGGCTTCAAAGGGACCAGTTGAGTGGTGCATGGGGCAGGGATTAAATCCACTCTCAAGGCCTTCTCTTTTTGTCCCCTTGGTGCCTTGACTTTCTTCCACTGAAGTCTCATAAGTCATGAGAAAAAATAAACTAATGGCCCAGACACTTGTCCCCTGAGCCTCTGGAAAATGAGATACACAGATGACAAACCCAAGAACAGCTGTGGTGGCAGTATACCACTCACTACGTTCTATGGGATAGCCAGCCCCATGACTTGGGCAGTTAGTAGTCTTGTTGCCTGTTGGTTCAGACAGGAAATCTAAACAAACCTTTACAAAGGACTTTGTGGTAGTCTCTGTGAGGACCCCATAGCTTCCAAAGACTTCTGACTAGCAATGTGTTTCTGGGAACAATGTGTGGTGAGAGCTCCAAACGTTCACTGAGGCTAAAAAGGTGAGGCTCAGGTTAGCCAGTGGGGGTTGACAAGTAATGACAAGCGAAGGGGGTAGCTTGTCATTGCTATTGCAATTTGCTTGCCTACTCCATGTTGTCCTACAATGAGTACACAAATTCCAAGAGAGAACACAACACTCTAGGGGAGAGAGCAGACACAGCCCAGTCTGACAGTTCAATGTAATAAGCAGGATAAGCCACACCCAGTGGTTGGATACCAAACTCACTGCATAAAATCCCACTTAAGCTTTTCATTTTGAAATCTCTGTTGAAAACTTCTAGTATGTACATTCCAGCATCTTTCTCGCTGACACATGGACAGTCAGAGATCTGTTCTTGTATACCATCCCTATTCTTCTGAGTGCAGGCCGACAGGACATGGAATTCATGGTGCTTCTGTATGCTATAATTTTAAGTACCTGACCCTTATATATTGATTTGTGCCAGAAAGAGGCTTGAGATCTTCTGGAAGACTATGAACTTGAAGAAAAATGTGTCCATGATTTCTGGGTCTGTAAAAACAGCAGTGTAACCAGGCTTCTAGGTAAATATCTGGTTCAAGCAAATACTTTTCTGCCAGTTCATCATTTTCCCTAATGACACCCCTGGTGAACACTGAGGGATCTACAGCTCATGTCCAGATCAGCATAGCCGTAGCCATTTCCCTACAGAAGAGGATTCCCTGAGCTGGACCCAGAAGACACTTGGCAGAAATGTGTGTCACCTCCCCTTATTTTCTTTGATCTTACTGTAAAGTGTCTTAAGCCCATCACAACAGATAGGAAATGAACTGAGCACCTATCATGTTTAGCTCTCCGTGTTTAGTCTGTGAAGAACATGTCCAGGGGACATAGACTAACCATATAGTTCATGAAAATGCTTTGGCTGGTTCCAAAGATGCAGGACTTGGGACTGTGAAAAAGAATTATTTCCTGCCATCAGGAAGTCAATATCCAACCTTTATGAACTGATTCTCAATGCTGCCTGTAGTAAATTCTGGGACAGAGATCTGGAGTCAGGACATCTTGCAGATCACACCTCTGTGAGGATCCCAAATTTTCCTACATAAGGGCAAATGTTGATTCCCTATGGATTTTTCTCACGGACAAATTCTTGGTAAGAAGCCCAGAGCCTAGACACAGTCTGAGTTACCCAATATCTGTCCACCTGTCTGCAAATTGAAATCAAATGAAACATTCTGATCTATTGCATCATTCTAAACCATGAGTGTCTTGAACTGAGTACTCATACCCCAAATTGAAAATCCCGTGCACAGGGGAAGAAGGCACAGGCCAATACACTGTGTGTGTCCAATGGGATGAACCCACCCACAACTCAGAATTCACAAAGAATCACTTACTGTGCACATGAAGGTAAATTGTTGTTCTTGATGCAATATCTTCATGACTATTTAAACTTTGTAGGGTATAGAATCCTGTGTCCTTCCTTGTGACATTTCTGAGCAGCAGAGATCCATTGTGGTACACTGTCTCTCTACCACTGTGTAGAGGCCCTGGAGCACTTACATCTTGGCTCAGTGTATATAATCCAATCGCATTGTCTCTAATATTCTCCCCTTTGGACCAGACCAAGGTTGAAAGATTCTCTGGAAGATTGTGGACAAGAAGAAGGACGTTTTCTCCTTCAACCACATGGGGTGGGACGGACTCAATGTTGACACTTGCACTGGTGGTGTGGAAGTGCCAGCATGCTAAAAGGGAGGCTAGAAGGGAACAGAAAAAAAGAAATGATCAAGGTTGAGCAGGTGTGATCGTCACTCATCTTGTATGTGGGAGTATGAGTGTGTCCACCCTCCTTGGTGGATTATTGTGTGCTGTGTGTGCTCAAAGATGATCCGTAGTCCGTAAGGCTAAGATTTCTTTATTCAGATAAACACCAGCCTAAACGCAAGCCAGAACATGCCAGGGGCAGCAAGGCAGCCAGGCCAGAGAGAAGGGGGCATCCACGTGTGTGCGGTCCCTTAGTTTCCTTCATCTTAGACCTCCCCTGACCATGCCCTCACAGGCCTGTCCCAGCACACCTGTCAGGGCTACTAGGAGGTGGGACTACAGTGTCTCCCTACGAGTTCCTTTCGCTCAAAGACCCTGACTGTGTCATTAACTCTCTTAGAAATACTTTGCTCAAGCAAAGGAAACAGTCAGTAGGACAAAACAACCACCCACAGAATGGGAAAAGATCTTCACAGATCCCACATCTGACAGAGGACTGATTTCCAAAATATATAAGGAGCTCAAGAAGCCAGCCACCAAAACACCAAAAAATGAAATTAAAAAGTGGGGTGCAGAACTAAATAGAGAATTCTCAACAGAGGAATCTGAAATGGCTGAAAGACACTTAAGGAAGTGCTCATAATCATTGGCCATCAGAGAAATGCAAATCAAAACAACTCTGAGATACCACCTCACACCTGTCAGAATGGCTAAAATCAAAAACACCAATGACAATCTATGCTGGAGAGGATGCGGAGAAGAAGGAACACTCCTCCATTGCTGGTGGCAGTGCCAACTTGTAAGACCACTCTGGAAATCAGTATGGCGGTTGCTCAGAAAAATGGGAATCAGTCTACCTCAAGATCCAGCCATTCCTCTATTGGGTATATACCCAAATAGTGCATGTTCATACAGCAAGGACATATGTTCAACCATGTTGATAGCAGCATTGTTTGTAATAGCCAGAACCTGGAAGCAACCTAGATGCCTCTCAACTGAAGAAGGGATTGAGAAAATGTGGTACATGTATACAATGGAGTACTACTCAGCAGAAAAAAGCAATGGAATCTTGAAATTCGCAGGCAAATGGATGGAACTAGAAGAAACCATCCTGAGTGAGGTAACCCAGTCACAAAAAGACAAACATGGTATGTATTCACTCATATATGAATTTTAGACATAGAGCAAAGGATTACCAGCCTATAATCCTCTTCACCAAAGAAACTAGGAAACATGAAGGACTCTAAGGGATAAATGGTCCCCAGGAATGGAAGTGGCATGAACTCCTGAACTAATTGGGAGCATGAGGGTAGGGGAGAGGGAGCTGCTACAATAAGAGCAAGAGAAGAGGAGTACAGGAGAGGAAATGGAGGAGCAGAAATATTGAGCTGGGGGAAGAATAGAGAAGAGAGAGCAGGATGAGAGATACCATATTAGAGGGAGCCACTATAGGTCCGAGAAGAGATCTGGAACAGGGAGATCTCCAGAGACCTACAAGGATGACACGATCTGACAATCCAGGCAATGATGGAGAGGATAACCTAAAAGCCCTTCCCCTAAAATGAGATTGATGACTTCTCTTTATGCCATCCTAGAGCCCTCATCCAATGGCTGATGGAAGCAGAGACAGACATCCACAGATATACACTGAGCTGAAATCGGGAATTTAGTTGAAGAGAGAGAAGAATGAAGAGCGAAGGGGTCTGTACCAGGTTGGAGAAACCTACAGGAACAGTTGGCCTGAACAAGGGAGAGCACATCAACCCCAGATGCTGTCCGGGAGGCCAGTACAAGACTGATCCAGACCCCTGAGCATGGATGGCAATAAGGAGGCCTCTGCACTCCAGGGAGCCTCTGGTGGTGCAAGAAGGGACTTTGAGAGCCCATCCCACGTGAAGGGTTACACTCTGGCCCTGGACACATGGGGAAGGGCCCAGGACCAGCACAGGAAGATTTGGTGGACTTTGCAGAGCCCCCGTTGAGGGCCCTATCCTGCCTGGGGAGTGGAGGGTGGATGGAGTGGGGGGTAGGCTGGGGGTGGGGGAGGATGGATGGGGGTGAGGGGAGGGAGAGGGAGAAGGGACTTACATGTGAAACAAGCTTGTTCCCTAACTAGAACTAATAAATAAATTAATAAAAAGAAAGAAAAGAAATACTTTGCTCGGGTGTCTGCCTGGCTACCCCAACAGTGCCCCATATTGCTTCTCACAGAGTATTTGGTATGAGGAACAAAGGCCCTCTGAAATCCTACTCTGGACAGAATCACTTTCTTACTTTTTTTCTCTGCCCTGTTTGTAATTCCAATCAACCCACGACTTCATCTTGCAGACAGACTGCCACCAGTTCCACAAGAACCAGGGAACTGTGAGGACAGTGATTAGCGTGACTGTTTTTGCAAAGTTAATCCCCTGATAGAGATTCAGGCAAACTTTGATAAAAACAAAAAGAGAAGGAAGATAGGAGAGAGAGAGGCAAGGAGAGAGGGAGGGAGGGAAGAAGGGAGGGAGAAAGGGAGGGAAATGCCCCCAGGAGATTAACTACATAGTTATCAAATTGGACTTAATGAAAATAATTTTACTCAAGTGCGATTTAATTTTTTTACACTTGCTCATGTATTGTATGTGTGCACTTCTGAAGGCAGGTGTGTGCATATGTGCAGGTGAAAGGTATGCCTTGTATTTTGTGGAGGAAAAAGTCTCAGTGTGTGAAAGTAAGGATGCATGCCACAGCACATGTAGGGACAAACGTATCCCACTATGCCCCAGTGTGGGGGCATGCCACAAGCCTGCGTGGATAAAGGTGTGCCAGAGTGCCCATGTGTGGGTGCATTGCATAGCACCTGAGTGGAGGACACAGAAGAGCCTGCGTGAGGCTGTTGTCTCCATCTCCCACCATGGAGCAGAAAACTGAATTCAGGTCGTCACATCACCGAATACTGAGACATCTCAGTGATCCACCCATAATTGATTTCTATATTGAGGGTCACACTGTCACTTTGGAGAACATAAGACTTCAGAACATGGCAGCCAATGTTCTTGATTGTGAATAGGGAGTGTTTGAGGCTCTTCTTATCCCCTCATCACCTCTTGTCCTCTGAGAGCTTCAGGGTGCTGAGCCTCTGTCCCTCCCTGTACCTTCTGTCCCAGGACTGCAAACAGAAACCTCAAGTCTCCTCTCAGGCTCCTGTCCTCTTGAGGAAACTCCAGCCTGCCTCCAAGTTCCCCTGCACCCTCACAGTCAGAGGGTGGGTGCACTTACCTGTGAGCAGAAGCCCCTGCCAGGGAGTGCACCCATTGCACAGAAGCACAGAGGGCATCTCCATCTCTCTTCTCACCTCACTGATAACCCTTTCAGGAGAAGAACTTCAGCTCCTACAAGGTGTTCAGTCTCTGCAACTATGTTTCCTATGAGCTGAGGATCCTTTCAGGAAGGAGCACTTCCCAAAATCCAAAAGTCTGTGTCCAAGGCACAGTTCAATCCTTTCCACTCAAGTGTAACCCAACACCCATTTCAACTTCTCTTTATACCTCTTCAAGCTTCACATTGAGCAACAAGGCTGATAAGCATCCCCGTGCCCTAGAGAACAATGACTCATCACCAGGCTGACACCTGCTGGGTGTTACCTTGAGTATCTCAGAACCAGAGGGAGCCTTCCAGAAGCCTATGTGTCCTTGAGACACAGAGATCCAACTGAGAACACTGCCTGCCCTGTGTTCTCAATGTGTACCTTAGTAATTCACTGAGGAAAGTGGCAGAGATGTCTCTTAAGCCTGGAAAGAGACCAGCTGAGTGTTGACTAGGAATGAAGATCAATCATTTACCACTAATGTCACCAGTCAAAGTTGTGCCCAGGGACAGAGAGGTCCAAGAGCAGTTGCATAAGGAGTTTCTTCTTCTTCTTCTTCTTCTTCTTCTTCTTCTTCTTCTTCTTCTTCTTCTTCTTCTTCTTCTTCTTCTTCTTTGTGTTGTAAAACAGAAGATCAATGGTCCTTGAAAGGATTGGCCACCCATCTTACTATGAAGGGCTTCAAGTCAACATTCTAGCACTATGTGTTGCCTGTGTTAGGTGAGGCCATGTCCTCTCTGGTATTCCTGCCCCATGTTTGCATTTTTTCCAAGCTGATTCCCTGGTGGCAATCTTGTCTTCGCCTATGAGAGATACCAGGAGAGAAGGGAACTTAGGGATCCTCATGTAGAAAGGCATTCTCAGAAAAATGTAGCAGCCAGTAGCTATGGCTGGAACAAGGCAAGGAGCTCCCGGTTATTATGGACAGGGATGGAAACAAGTCTACTAGGCAAGGTCATGCCTAGCTCAAGGAAAAAAATTTCTGACAGTTAATGAGTTTAACTGGTAGAACTGCAATAAAATTTCCAGGGCTACATCAGCCATGGTAGAAAAGTCAATTGTGACCTGATCTGAAACACTGAATACATATGAGATGCAACATTTGTTCACAGTCCTCTCCTGAATTCCAAATACCACCTAGTATAGGGTGTGTCTAGACATGCTTTTAGAATTGTCCTGAGAATACCTGGACTGAAGTTGGAATCAATGTTTAACCAGAAGCCAGGCATCCTCAACAGGAGCTTTGTATCAAGTAAATGTCAGAGGAAAGTCCCTAGACATAGAAGAGGACACATCCAGACATCGTGTCCCATGTCTGTAATTGCAGCACTTGGGAGGCAGAAGCAGATGGAGCCCTGTGAGATAAAGCCTAGCATAGTCTACAAAGTAAGTTCCAAGGCAGACAGCTATTACTCAGAGAAAGAGCCTTGAGAAATAGAGAGGACATTAATATATTAATGGAAGTGTTGAACGTGCAATTGAGGACCATCAGTGATGTTAGAATTCCTCCTTCTCTTTGCCTACTGGGTGCTGAGAGGTTCTGTTCATGAGTACAGGGAACATTGATTCAAATGGAGGTGTCATCTGCTCTTCTCTATATAATATTCTATACTTTTCTCACTCTGATTGAAAAAAATGGCCTGAGGGAGAACAATGGGTAGTAGAGACTAAATGTGCATTTCCTTTCGGGGCTGTGTCATATTGTACCACTGAAGGGAGTCAAGGCAGAAAACATGGTGCTTACTGGCCCATGCTTAGCCAGTTTCTTAAACAACCAATACCATCTGCCTAGGGATGGTGTTGAACACAGTGGCCTGGGCCTGCATCCATTAATTAAGACAGGCCCTTACAGACAAGTACAGCCTGACCTGATAGCTTTGTTCAGATTCTTTTCCACCCAGGTGACATTAGACTGTGTCAAAATGATGGCTACTTATAACTAGAACACTATTTCAAACTGCTACATCATCCTTCTCCACAGAGAGATTTCAACGGAAATTCCCCATTCTCCAAGTGGGTGCCCCTCTTTGTTTGCTGTGCTCATCAAAGTCCAGGTGTCTAGTAGCCCACAGGCACAACTTAAGGACATGTAAATTGGGGTACACTTTTCTCACTTCCTAGATCCTCGACCCGGGGACACTGCGATGTCCACCACAGACATTGTGAAGAAAATGTGAAAAAATACCGCCAAACATTAGTTTCATCCGGCCATTAGTTACCACTCCCACACTTTTTGTGAGAACCTCACACAGCATGTCTACCAGAAAGGACAAATTGTAGTTTAGAGGTTCCGTGGTTGTGTTGGTATCCCAATCCCTCCACTTGAAGTCTTGCCAGGATACAGGAGATGGCCTGGTCAGGTTCTATAATCCCCATTGTTAGGAGTTTTAGCTGGAATCACCTTCATAGATTCTGGGGAGTTTCCGTTACACTAGGTTTCCAAATCCTCCCAGAGGCGCCCCCAGATTCCATTTTTCTCCCCCCAGGACTCTCCATGCATCCTTCCTCCCCCAAGTCCTTCTGTTCCAATCTCCACAACCCCCACCAGACCCCTTTCCCCTTCCACCTGCAATGTCTGCTCTATTTCCACTTTGCATTGTGGCCTTGTTGGAGGAAATGTGCTGTTGTTGCAATTATTTCACTGTGGAGGTGGGATTTAAGGTCTCATACAGGCTCACACCATGTCCAATGAGACAGATGATTTCCTGTTGCTTCTCCATCAAAATATAAGGATTCTCACCTCCTGCTCCAGCAGCATAATGAAACCATGTTGCACCAAGGTGATAATAGACTAAAGCACAAAAAATAGAAGCCACCAAATTAATTAAATGTTTTTTTCCTTTATTAGAGTTGCCATGCTTGTAGTATCGATTCACAAAAACAATAAAAAAATAATTAACACAGGTATGTCCCTTGTATCCCTGATCTCATCAAGACTTTTGTCATGAAGGAGTATTGGACTTTGTCAAAGTTTTTTCAGCATTTAATAATTGGATTATGTGAGGTTTTTTTTTCTTTCAGTTTGTTTATATGAGAGATTACATTGACAGATTTTTGTATGTTGAACCATCCTTGGATCTCTGGGAAGAAGCTCACTAGATCATGGTGGATGATCTTTTTGATGTTTTCTTGGATATGGATTGCAGGGATTTTATTAAGTATCTTTTGTAACTAATGAGCATGAAGGAAATCGGTCTGCAATTCCCTTTCTTTGTTGAGTCTTTATGTGGTTTAGGTATCAGGGTGACTGTGCCAATGTTCCTTCCATTTTTATTTTATAGAGTAATTTGATGAGCATTTGTCTTAGCTCTTCTTTTAAAGTCTTATAGAATTCTATCATAAAACCATTGGGCTCTGGGCCTTTTTGTGGGTTGGGGGAATTTTAGTGACCACTTATACTCATTGGGGGTTATAGGCATATTCAAATTGTTTACCTGATGAATCTTGGTTTAACTTGATTAACCAATATCTATCAAGAAAATTGTTTATTTTTCATATTTTGGAGTACTGGTTTTTGAAGAGTAACCTAATGATTCTTTATATTTCCTTAGTGTCCGTTGATATTTCCCCTTTTTTATTCTGGTTTTCTTAATTTGGATATTCTGTTCCTGCATTTTAGTTAAGTTAGATGAGGGTTTGTGAAGGGTAACAGAGCCTTCCAAAGAATAAAACACACCCTGACACAAAAAATTCAATCTGACCCTGAAATCAAAGACAAAGAAATGCACCTTGGCACTGAAAGCACAGCCAAAGAAACACACCCTGCTTCTGACCAACTCAGTATGAATACAAACTGATTCCTAAGCAGGAAACCAACCAATCCCTGGCCATGAAACCAACCATTCCCTGAGGAAAAAAATCAGTCAAGCTCAGGAATCGAAATCTGACCAATTCCCACCCTGAAAATCTTCACCCTGAAGTTACTCCACAACTAGGAAAACCAATATATAGGGGCCTTAGCTGTTCAGTTTAGAGCTCCCCTTGTCTGTGCTGGTCAAGCCAGCTGCTTCCTGGATTCTTCCCTCCCAATAAATTTCTTGAACAAGGTTTGGGTTATGACCTTTCAACTAAGTAGAGGGGAGCAGAGAAATAACAAATTTGATGGGGAAGCCCAGAACTGTAAAGGTTCTCACAAGATAAGAATAGCAGTGCAAAATCATTGTGAGAAAATGCCCTTAGCAGAGCAGAGAAGAGCTGTAACAGCTCTCACCAGAGAGGTCCAGAACTAGGATACCTTTCCCTTCAGAGCGTTAATACAGCCTGGTTTCTGATGGCACAGATGTCATTCCCTTTAGAGTCTCCTGTTGTGAACTTGATTGTAATTCTAATAGGTCTGCCTTTATATGTTACTTGGTCTTACATGCTTGCACCTCTTAATTTTCTTGCTTGTTCTCTATGCTCAATGCTTTGATTACTATGTGACTTGGGGACTTTCCTTTCTGGTCCAATTTGCTTGGAGTTCTGCAAGTTTCTTCTATCTTCATAGGCATGTCCTTTCTCAGTTAAGAAAATTTTCTTCCATGATTTTATTACATGCATTTTCTGGGTTTTTGAGATGGAATTCTTCTCCTCCTCCTATTCCTATTATTTTTAGTTTAAGTCTGTTCCTTGGGTCTATTTCTTCTGTAATGCCTAAGATTCTCTCTTCAATCACTTCTATTCTGTAGGTGATGCTTAAGTGTATAGCTCTTGTTTGCTTACTCACATTGTCCTTTTCCAGAATTTCCTCAGTTCCTGTTTTCTTTATTTATGTTAATTTTCAGGTGTGGATATTTTACTTCACCTGATTGTTTTGTCTTGACTTTCTTGTCATTCATCAAGGAATTTATATACTGCCTACAATTATGAGTGTCTTTTCCTCAGTTTATTTAAGGGCATATGTCATTACCATATTAGGACATCTATCAAGTTCTTTTTTATATAAAATCTTTAATTACTACTCATATTTACATATCCATCCCCCCATTCCCTCACCCTCCCATCCTCCCATGTTCCCCTCTAACCCCCCCAACCCACCCCCCAACTCCTCTCCAGGGATAGTGAGGCCCTCCACCAGGAAACTTCAAAGTCTGTCATATCTTTGGGGGAGGGCCTGGGCCCTCCTTGCTGTATCTGGGCTGCAGTAGTATCCCTCCATAGGGAATGGGCTCCTAAAGTCTATTTATGCTCTAGGATTAAAGACTGGCTCCACTGTTAGAGATCCCATAGACTGTCTTGGCCTCCTAGATGGCACCCACATTCAGAGGGCTTAGTTTGGTCCAATTCTGTTTCTGAAGCTTTATGACTAGGGTCTCCATGCTCTCACTGGTCAGGTCAACTCTTTCTGCGGATTTCTTCAGCACTGTCTTGTCTTCTTTGCTCATCCTTCCTCCCTCTCCACAATTGGATTCCAGGGGTATGGTTCAGTGCTTAGCTGTGGTGCCTGTTTGTGCTTTGATAAGCTACTGGAATGGTAACCAAGGTAGACACCAATCTCATTATAGGGGAAGGGAATCAATGGCATTTTCTCCACCTCTGCTTGGATTCTTAGTTGGGGGTCAACCCTGTGGATCCCCTAACATTTCCCCTGTGCTAGACTCTCTCCATATCTGTATTGTCTCTCTCTATCAAGGCATCTCCTTTCTTGCCCTCCTCTATTCCTCCCCTGTCTCAGGCCTCTTGTTCTCTTCCCCCTTCCCAGCTCCTTCTTCTCCACCCAAGCCCTGTGATTCCACTTTGTTCAGGGGTTCTCGTCCCCCTCCCTTTCTTTGAGGTACTATGCAATCTTCTCTTGGGGTCCTCCTTGTTTCCTAGCTACTCTGGCAGTGTGAATTATAGACTGGTAATCCTTTCCTCTATTTCTAAAAATAAAAAATGAGTGAGTACATACCATGTTTATATTTTGTGACTGGGTTACCTCACTCAGGATGGTTTCTTCTAGTTCCATCCATTCGCCTGCGAATTTCAAGATTCCATTGTTTTTTCCTCTGAGTAGTACTCCATTGTGTAAATGTACCATATTTTCTCTAGCCATTCTTCAGTTGAGGGGCATCTAGGTTTCCAGGTTCTGGCTATTACAAATAATGCTGCTATGAACATAGTTGAAAATATGTCCTTATTGTATGAGTGTGCATTCTTTGGGAATATGCCCAAGAGAGGGATTGCTGGGTCTTGAGGTACACTGATTCCCATTTTTCTAAGAAACTGCCATACTGATTTCCAAAGTGGTTGTACAAGTTTGCACTCCCACAAGCAATGAAGGAGTGTTCCTCTTTCTCCACATCCTCTCCAGCATAGACTGTCATTGGTGTTATTGATTTTAGCCATTCTGACAGGAGTAAAATGGTATCTCAGAGTGGTTTTGAGCTGCATTTCCCTGATGGCTAAGGATGTTGAACACTTTCCCAAATGTCTTTCAGCCATTTTAGATTCCTCTGTTGAAAATTCTCTATTTAGTTCTGCACTCAAAATTTTAATTGTGCTATTTGGTTTTTTGGTGGCTAGCTTCTTGAGTTCACTGTATATTCTGGTGATCAGCCCTCTGTCTGATTTGGGGTTGGTGAAGATCTTTTCCCATTCTGTGGGCTGGCGTTTTGTCTTGCTGACTGTGTCCTTTGCCTTACAGAAGGTTCTCAGTTTCAGGAGGTACCATTTATTTATTGAGGATCTCAACGTTTGTGCTACTGGTGTTAAGTTCAGAAAGCAGTCTCCTGTACTAATTTGTTTGAGGGTACCAACTACCTTCCTTCTAGGAGGTTCAGTGTGGCTGAATTTATGTTGAGGTCCTTGATCCATTGGTATTTAAGTTTTGTGCATGGCAATAGATATGGATTTATCTGCAATAAATGTCCGAATCCAGTTATGCCAACACCATTTGTTGAATATGCTTTCTTTTTTCCATTGAATAACTTTAGCTTCTTTGTCAAAATTCAGGTATTCATAGGTGCATGGGTTAATATCAGGGTTTTCAATTCGATTCCATTGGTCATCCTGTCTATTTTTGTGCCAATATCAAGCTGTTTTCAGGACTATGACTCTATAATAGAGCTTAAAGTCAGGGATGGTGATGCCTCCAGAAGTTCCTTTATTGTGCAGGGTTGTTTTGGCTATCCTGGGTTTTTTGTTTTTCCATATGAAGTTGAGGACTGTTCTTTCAATGTCTGTGAAGAATTGTGCTGGGATTTTGATGGGGATTGCATTGAATCTGTAGATTGCTTTTGGCAAGATTGCCATTTTTATTATGTTGATCCTGCCTATCCAAGAGCATGGGATATCTTTCCATTTTCTGGTATATTCTTTAATTTCTTTCTTTAAAGACTCAAAGTTCTTACTATACAGATCTTTCTCATTTTTGGTTCGTGTTACCCCAAGATATTTTATTTTGTTAGTTGCTATTATAAAGGATGATGTTTCTCTGACTTCTTTCTCAGTGCATTTATCATCTGTACATAGTAGAGCTACTGATTTTTTGAGTTAATCTTGTATCCAGCCACTTTGCTTAAGGTGTTTATCAGCTGTAGGAATTCCCTGGTAGAGTTTTTCAGGTCACTTATGTAAGCTATCATATCATCTGCAAACAGTGAAAGTCTGACTTCTTCCTTTTTTATTTGTATCCCCTTGATCTCCTTTTGTTGTCTTATTGCACTAGCTAGAACTTAAAGTACAATATTGAAGAGATATGGAGAGAGTGGACAGCCTTGTCTTATCCCCAATTTTAGAGGAATTGCATTGAGTTTCTCTCCATTTAATTTGATGTTGGCTGTCGCCTTGCTGTATATTGCTTTTATTATGTTAAGGTATGTTCCTGTTAGATTTCTCCAAGACCTTTATCATGAAGGGATGTTGGATTTTGTCAAAGGCTTTTTTGGCATCTAGTGAGATGATCATGTGGTTTTTTTTCCTCAGTCTGTTTATATGGTGGATTACATTGATGGATTTTCGTGTGTTGAACCATCTATGCATCCCTGGGATGAAGCCTACTTGATAATGGTGGATTATTTCTCTGATATGTTCTTGGATTGGATTTGCCAGTATTTTATTGAGTATTTTTGCATCAATGTTCATGAGGGATATTGGTCTGTAGTTCTCTTTCTTAGTTGTGTCATTGTGTGGCTTGGGTATCAAGGTTATTGTGGCCTCATAAAAAGAGTTTGGCAATGACCCTTCTGCTTCTATTCTGTGGAATACTTTGGGGAGAATTGGTATTAGCTGTACCTTGAATTTCTGGTAGAATTCTGCACTGAAGCCATCTGGCCCTGGGCGTTTTTTGGTTGGGAGACGTCTGATGAGTGTTTCAATTTCATTTGGGGTTATAGGTCTATTTAAATTGCTCATCTGTTCTTGATTTAATTTTGGTAAGTGAAATATGTTCAGAAAATTGTCCATTTCCTTTAGATTTTCAAAATTTGAGGAATATAGGCTTACGAAGTATGACCTGATGATTCTCTGGATTTCCTCTGTGTCTGTTGCTATGTCCCCCTTTTCATTCCTGATTTTATTAATTTGCAAGTTCACTCTCTGCTGTTTGGTAAGTTTGGATAAAGGTTTGTCTATCTTGTTGATTTTCTCGAAGAACCAACTCTTTGTTATATTGATTCTTTGTGTTGTTCTCCTAGTTTTCATTTTGTTGATTTCAGCCCTCAATTTGATTATTTCCTGGCATCTGCTCCTCTGGGGTGTATTGGCTTCTTTGTTTTCTAGTGCTTTCAGTTGTGCTGTTAATTCTCTTGTGTGATTATTCTCTTGTTTCTTCATGTGGGCACTTAGCGCTATGAACTTTCCTCTTAGCACTGCTTTCAAAGTGTCCCATAGGTTTTCATATGTTGTGCCCACATTCTCATTGAATTCTAGAAAATCTTTAATTTCTATTTTATTTCTTCCTGGACCCAGGAATTGTGCAATTGGGTGTTACTTAATTTCCATGAGTTTGTAGGTTTTCTGTAATTTGTGTTGTTGTTGAATTCTAACTTTAAAGCATGATGGTCTGATAAGATACAGGGGATTATTTCAATTTTTGTACCTGTTGAGGTTTGCTGTGCTGCCAAGTATGTGGTCGATTTTAGAGAAGGTTCCATGTGGCACTGAGAAGAAGGTAAATTGTTTTGTATTTGGATGGAATGTTTTATAGATATCTGTTAAGTCCAATTGCGCCATAACTTCTATTAGTTCCTTAGTTTCTTTGTTAAGTTTCTGTCTGATGTTCCTGTTCAGTGGTGAGAGTGGGGTGTTGAAGTCTCCCACTATAAGTGTGTGGGGTTTTATGTGTGATTTGAGTTTTAGTAATGTTTCTTTTACAAACGTGGATGCCTTTGTATTGGGGGCATAAATGTTCAGAATTGAGACTTCATCCTGATGGATTTTTCCTGTGGTGAGTAAGAAGTGACCTCCTTCATCTCTTTTGATTGATTATAGTTTAAAGTCCAATTTGTTGGATATTAGGATTGATACCCCCACTTGTTTCTTTGGTCCATTTGATTGGAAAATCTTTCCCCAACCTTTAATTCTTAGGTACCGTCTGTCTTTGAAGTTGAGGTGTGTTTCTTATATGCAGCAGCCTTCCAGAACTTTTTGTAGGGCTGGATTTGTGGATGTGTTGTTTGAATCTGGTTTTGTCATGGAATATCTTGTTTTCTCCATCTATATTGATTGAGAGCTTTGCTGGGTATAGTAGTCTGGGCTGGCATCTGTGGTCTCTTAGTGTAGGTAGAATATCTATCCATGACCTTCTGGCTTTCAGAGTTTCCTTGGAAAAGTCAGGTGTAATTCTGATAGGTTTGCCTTTATATATTACTTGAACTTTTTCCTTTGCTGCTCTTAATATTTTCTCTTTATTCTGTATGTTTGAGATTTTGATTATTATGTGTCGAGGAGACCTTTTTTTGGTCCAGTCTATCTGGTGTTCTGTAGGCTTCTTGTACTTTCATTGGCATGTCTTTCTTTAGGTTGGGAAAGTTTTCTTCTATGATTTTGTTGAATATGTTTTCTACTCCTTTGAGTTGGATTTCTTCAACTTATTCTATACCTATTATTCTTAGGCTTGGTATTTTCAGGGTGTCCCATATTTCTTGTATATTTTGTGTTAGGGATTTGTTGGACTTAAGGTTTTCTTTGGTTGATGAGTCTATTTCTCCTACGGTATCTTCAATTCATGAGAATCTCTCTTCCATCTCTTGTTTTCTGTTGGTTATGCTTGCATCTGTACTTCTTGATCATTTATCCAGCTTTTCTATTTCCAGCATTCCCTCAGATTGTGCTTTCTTTATTGTCTCTATTTCAGTTTTTAGGTCTTGAAGTGTTTCCTTGAAAGATTTGTTGATATCTTTTATTTTTGGTTTGTTTTTTCTTCCATTTCTTTAAGGGATTTTTCTCATGTCCTCTTTGAGGCCCTCTATCATTTTTTATTTTTATTTTTTTCATTTTTTATTTGAATTAGAAACAAGATTGTTTTACATGTCAATCCCAGTTCCCACTCCCTCCCCTCCTCCCCTACCATTCCCCCCCCCAACTAACACCCTACCTATCTCATATCCTTTCTGCTCCCCAGGGAGGGTGAGAGACCCTCTACCATTTTCATGAAGATGTTTTTAAGGTCATTCTCTTCTGCTTCATCTGCATTGTGATGTTCTGGTCTTGCTGGTGTATGGTCTCTAGTCTCAGGTGGTGTCATATTGGTTTTTCTGTTGTTGGATGTGGTTTTATATTGTCTTCTTCCCATCCTTTCTTCTGGTGGGTGTACCAGGAGTCTCTTCATCTCCTGGCAGGTATGGGACCAAGGTTCCCTTCTGGTAGATGCAAACATTTCCAATACTCTGATGTCTGTCCTCTTCTCCTGGACGGAGGTAGGACTGTTGTTACCTGGGCCTTGGCAGTCTCTGGGTGTGCTGGAACCTGCTGACTGAGTTTGGATCCCATGATCAGATCTCTGGAGTCAGGTGTCCCTGATTAGAGCAGGGGAACCCGAACCAGAGGCCCAGAATTTCTTAAGTATGTGTGCTATCACTTGAAAAGAGACACAGAAAACACAGTGTGTACAACTGTCTCACAGGCCAGGAGTGACAAGCTGTCTGTGATCAACCACATATCCAGTGTCTTCACCCTGGAGGCCTTCTGATGTGTACATGGAGCAGGAACAGCTGTTTTTCACAGATGCTGATCTGAGACATAAGTAGCTTGAGGAGATGTCTGTTTTATGAAGCGAAAACATGTGGAGAATCAGATTTAACCCTATTACTAAACCACCTGGCTCTGGAGAATTTCTGTCAAATTCCATTACTCCATAGTCCACCTGCTGGACAGGGAATCAAGTATTTTCTGCTGCTATCAGTACTCAGAAAGGCAAAGAACAGGGCTTTGTAGGGGGAAATGCTGACCACACTTGCTTGGGGACTGGCACAGGTGACACTGTCCATGCTGTGACCAATACCACACTGTCAAACTGTCAGAAACTGGATCATCTGTCTTAGTTAGGTTTCTGTTGCTATGAAGAGACGCCATGGCCACAGCAACTCTTATAAAGGAAACAGATAGTTTATTAGGAAGTACTCACGTGATGGAGCCAGTCCTGTACAACCAGGCAGGAGAGGGAAAAGAGAGCCGCGTGCGTATGTCCCTGATATCTTAAGCCTTGCTATGTCACTCGGACCATGCCCTAGTGTGTGTGGTCAGCATCACCTGTGCCAGCCCCCAAGTGAGCGTGGACAGCATTTCCCCCTACAATTCTCCTTTAAATCTAAAAAAAAGGATTAAAACTTAACTGTGTAAATTATCTATAATTAACAATCATAAAGGTGAATTACAAGAAGTTATAAGAATCTACTAATGTCACATCTTAAATATATCTATTCCAAATAAACTTTAAAGTCATCTGAAAGAGATGTCCAAGCTCCTTTATGATTGTTATCTGTTCTTGATTCAATTTTGGTAAGTGATATCTGTCCAGAAAATTGTCCATTTCCTTTAAATTTTCAAATTTTATCGAGTACAGGTTTTCAAAATATGACCTGAAGATTCTCTGTATTTCCTCATTGTCAGTTGTTTTCATTTCATGTTAATTTGCATGCTCTCTCTCTCTCTCTCTCTCTCTCTCTCTCTCTCTCTCTCTCTGCCTTTTGGTTAGTTTGGATAAAGGTTTGTTTATCTTGTTGATTTTGTCAAAGAACCAACTCTTTGTTGCATTGATTCTTTGAATTGTTTTCTTTGTTTCGACTTTATTGATTTCTGCCCTCAGTTTGATTATTTCCTGGTGTCTACTCCTCCCGGTGAATTTGCTTCCATTTGTTCTAGAGCTTTCAGCTGTGATGTCAACTCTCTGGTGTGACTATTCTCTAGTTTCTTCATGTGAGCACTTAGAGCTATGAACTTTCCTCTTGGTACTGCTTTCAAAGTGTCCCATAAGTTTGGGTATGTTGTGTCTTCATTTTCATTGAATTCTAGGAAGTCTTTAATTTCTTTCTTTATTTCTTCCTTGACACAGGAATGGTGCAATTGTGTGTTGTTCAATTTCCATGAGTTGGTAGGTTTTCTGCAATTTGTGTTGTTTTTGAATTCTAACTTTAAAGCATGATGGTCTGATAAAACACAGGAGATTATTCCAATTGTTTTGTACCTGTTGAGGTTTGCTATGTTGCCAAGTATGTGGTTGATTTTTTAGAAGGTTCTATGTGATGCTGAGAAGGAGGTATATTCTTTTGTGTTTGGATGGAAAGTTCTATAGATGTCTGTTAATCCCAATTGGGTCATAACTTCTGTTAGTCCCTTTGTCTCTTTGTTAAGTTTCTGTCTGGTGGTCCTGTCCAGAGGTGAGAGTGGGGTGTTGAAGTCTCCCTCTATAACTGTGTGAGGGCTTATTTGTGATTTGAATTTTAATAATGTTTCTTTTATGAATGCTGGTGCCTTTGTATTTGGGGCATAGATGTTTAGAATTGAGACTTCTTCCTGATGGACTTTTCCTGTGATGAATATGAAATGACCTTCTTCATCTCTTTTGATTGATTTTAGTTTGAAGTCTAACTTGTTAGGTACTAGGATAGCTACCTCAGCTCATTTCTTGGGTCCATTTGATTGGAATATCTTATCCTAACCCTTTACTCTAAGGTAATGTCTGTCTTTGAATTTGAGGTGTGTTTCTTGTATGCAGCAGAAGGATGGATTCTGTCATCTTATCCAATCAGTTAGCCTGTGTTTTTTTTATAAGCAAGTTAAGACCATTAATATTGAGGGAAATTAAGGTCCATTGAGTGTTTATTCTTGTTTGTTTTGATTTGTTGTTAGTAGTGGTATTGTATGTGGATTTGCCCTGCTTTTTCTTTTGGGTTTTCATAAAGTGGAATTATCTGTTGCCTATGTTTTTGTGAGTGTAGTTAATTTCCTTAGGTTGGAATTTTCCTTCCAGCACTTTCTGTAGGGCTGGATTAGTGATTACATATTGTTTAAATCTTTTTTGTGGAATATCTTGTTTTCTCCATTTATAGTGATTGAAAGTTTTGCTGTGTATAGTGGTCTGGGCTGGCATCCATGGTCTCTTAGAGTTGGTAGAATATCTATCCAGGTCCTTCTGGCTTTCAAAGTTTCCATGGAGAAGTCTGGTGTAATTCTGAAAGCTTTGCCTTTATATGTTACTTGGCCTTTTTTCTTTGTTACTCTTAATATTCTTTCTTTTTTCTCTATGTTTGGTGTTTTAATTATTATGTAACGAGGGGACTTTCTTTTGTGGTCCACTCTATTTGGTGTTCTGTAGACTTCTTGTACTTTCATTGGCATGTCTTTCTTTGGGTTGAGAAAGTTTTCTTCTATGATTTTGTTGAATATGTTTTCTGCATCTTTGAGTTGGATTTCTTCAACTTATTCTATACCTATTATCCTTAGGTTTGGTCTTTGCACAGTGTCCCACCTTTCCTGGATATTTTGTGTTAAGGATTTATTGGACTTAAGATTTCTTTGCTTCATGAATTTATTTCCTCTAGTTTATCTTCAGCATCTGAGATTCTGTCTTCCATCTCTTGTATTCTGTTGGTTATGCTTGCATCTGTGGTTCCTGATTGTTTACTAAGCTTTTCCACTTCCAGCATTCCCTCAGTTTGTGTTTTCTTTATTGTCTCTAATTCAGTTTTCAAGACCTTCAGCTGTTTAATTGTATTTTCTTGGCTTTCCTTGATTTCTTGCGTCTTTTGGTTCGTCTTTTCTTCCATTTCTCTGAAGGATTTTCTCATTTCCTCTCTTGGGGTCTCTATCATCTGCATGAAGTTGTTTTTAATGTTGCTCTCTTCGGCTTCATCTGTGCTGGGATGTTTGTGTCTTGCTGGTGTAGAGTCCCTAGACTCTGGTGGTGTCATATTGGTTTTCCTGTTGTTGGATGTGTGCTTATATTGTCATTTTCCCATCTCTTCTTCCAGTGGGTGCAGGTGGTGTCTCTTCCTTTGCTGGTGTGTATGGGTCTGGGATTCTCTTCAGTTGGGTGCAATTGGCCCCAGTACTCTGATGGGTCTCAAAGTGACTGCAGGCAGGTCTGAGGCACTCACTCTCCAGGTGGGGGAGAGCAGGACTAGCACAGAAATGTCAGCAGACTCTGGGTTGCTTGGTCCTCAGGGGCCAAGTCGACCTGCCTGCAGACCCCTGGCAGGAGTTCCCAGAGTGCGTAGACAGAAGTTGGACCCAAGTCAGGGGCCAAAGGAGCTCACCTCTGCACTCTCTGCACTCTGCACTGCCTGGGGGTGGAGTAGCCCAGTGATCTCAGCAGAGTCAGAGTCCCTGGGTCTTCAGAGACCATTCAGTCTGTGTTTTCTTTATTGTTTACATTTCAGCTTTCATGCCTTGAACTGTTTTGAGTGCTTCCTTCACCTGTTTGGTTGTTTTATCTTTAGATTCTTTAAGAGAATTACTTATTTCTTGAATTTTTTGTTTGTTTTTTCTTCTATTTCTTTAAGAGATTTTATTGTTTCCTCATTAAGGGTCTCAAACATCTTCATAAAGTAGATTTTTAGGTCTGTCTCTTCTTCTTCCTCTGTGTTGTGCTTTTCAGATCTTGCTGGTGTGGAGTCCCTAGATTCTGGTGGTGTCATATTGGTCTTTCTGTTGTTGAGTGTGTTCTTATTCTGCCTTCTTCCCATCTCTTCTTCTAGTGGGTGCAGGTGGGGTCTCTCTATCTCCTCTTGTCACCTGGTGGTGTGTTTGGGCCAAGACTTCAATGTCTTCAGCTATGGATGGTCTTGCCTCTCCTGGTAGTCTCCTCACTCAGGAGAAGTCAGGCCAGTGGAGGGGGAAGGAAGAGTGATGTATTTCCAGACCAGGGAGGTTCTCCCTGTCTGGGCGGGTCCACTCTATGCAAACGAAGGCCCAGAGATATCCTGGGGTCATGGGGGCATTGGGCAGGAGTAAAGCTCAGGAGAAGGTGGGGCGGCGGAGGGGGAAGGAAGAGTTGAGGTATTTCCAGACTCAACGCCATGTATCTTATCAGACCACCATGCTTTAAAGTTAGAATTCAACAATACAAATTGCAGAAGATAACAAACACATGGAAATTAAATAAAGTGCAACTTTATTCCTGGGTCAAGGAAGAAATAAAGAAAGAAATTAAAGATTTCCTTGAATTCAATGAGAATGAAGAAACAACATATCCAAACTTATGAAACACTTTGAAAGTAGTGCTAAGAGGAAAGTTCATAGCACTAAGTGTTCACATGAAGAAACAGGAGTATAGTCACCCTAAAGAATTGGCAGCACAACTGAAACCTCTAGAACACAAAGAAGCAAAGTCACCCTGGAGGAGTAGACGTCAGAAAAATAATCAAATTGAGACCTGAAATCAATAAAGGAGAAAATAGGAAAACAACCCAAAGAGTCAATGTAATGAAGAGTTGGTTCATCGAGAAAATCAACAAGATAGAAAAACCTTATCCAAACTTACCAAATGACAGAGAATGAACATAAAATTAACTAAATCAGAAATGAAAAGGTGGACATAACAACAAACACTGAGGAGATCTGAGAAACATCAGGTCATACTTTGAAAATCTGTATTTTTCAAAATTCAAAAATCTAAAGGAAGTGGGCAGTTTTTTGGATAAATATCACTTACCAAAATTAAACCAAGAACAGATAAGCAATTTAAATAGACCTCTAACCCCTAATCAAATAGAAGCAGTCACCAAAAGTCTACCAACCATAAAAAGCCAAGGGCCAGATAGCTTCAATGCAGAATTCTACCAGAAATTCAAAGAACAGATAATACCAAGTCTCCTCAAAGTATTCCACACAACAGAAGCAGAAGGGAAATTGCCAAACTCCTTCTAGGAGGCTTCAATAACCTTGGTACCCAAGCCACACAATGACACAACTAAGAAAGAGAACTACAGACCAATATCTCTCATGAACACTGATGCAAACATACTCAATAAAATACTGGAAAATGGAATCCAAGAACACATCAGGAAACTCATCCACCTTGATCAAGTAGGCATCATTCCAGGGATGCAAGGATGGTTCAACACACAAAAATCCATCAATGTAATCCAGCATATAAACAATTTGAGAATGAAAAACCACATGATCTTCTCACTAGATGCTGAAAAGGCCTTTGACAAAATCCAGCATCCCTTCATGATAAAGGTGTTGGAGAGATCAGAAATAACAGAAACATAACTAAACATAATAAAAGCAACATACAATAAACCAACAGCCAACCCCAAACTAAATGGACAGAAACTCAAGGCAATTCCTCTAAATCATGAACAAGACAAGGTTGTCCACTCCCTCCATAACTCTTAAATATTGTCCTTGAAGTTTTAGCTAGAACAATTATACAACAAAAGGAGATGAAGGGGATACAAATTGGAAAACACTATTTGCAAATGGTATCATAGTTTACATAAGTGGCCCCAACAACTCTACCAGGGGGCTCCTGCAACTGATTAACACCTTCAGCAAAGTGTCAGGATACAAAATCAAATCAAAAAATCAGTAGCACTACTATATACAGATATTGAAGGTGCTAAGAAAGAAATCAGAGAAACATCACCGTTTACAATTGCCACAAACAACATAAAATACCTTGGGGTAATGCTAACAAAACAAGTGAAAGACCAGTATCACAAGAACTTTGAGTCTTTAAAGAAAGAAATTAAAGATTCCAGAAAACGGAAAGATCTCCCATGCTCTTGGATAGGTAGGTTCTACATAGTAAAAATGGCAGTCTTGCAGGAATCGATCTATAGATTCAATGAAATCCCCATCAAAATCCCAGTACAATTCTACACAGACCTTGAAATAACAATTCTCAATTCTATATGGAAAAAAAACCAGGATAGCCAAAACAACTCTGTAAAATAAAGAAACTTCTGGAGGCATCACCATCCCTGACTTCCAGCTCCATTATGCAGCTAGAGTCCTGAAAATAGCTTGATATTGGTGCAAAAAATAGACAAGTAGACCACTAGAATCAAAGTGAAAAACCTGATAGTAACAAGTTTTTCACACAACTACAAGCATCTGATTTTTTACAAAGAAGCTAAAATTATACAATTGAAAAGAAAGCATCTTCAACAAAGGGTGCGGGCATAACTGGGTGCTGGCATGTAGAAGACTGAAGATAGATCCATATCTATTGCCATTTGAAAAAATTAGGTCCAAATAGATCAAAGATCTCAACATAAATTCAGCCACACAGAACCTCTTAGAAGAGAAACTAGGTGGTACTATTGAACCAATTGGTACAGGAGACCACTTTCTGAATATTATACCAGTAGCACAGACACTGAGATCCACAATTAATAAATGGGACCTCCTGAAACTGAGAAGCTTCTGTAAGGCAAAGGACACAGTCAACAAAACAAAACAGCAGCCCACAGAATGGGAAAACATATTCACAAACCCCACATCTGACAAAATATACAAAGAACTCAAGAAATTAGTCACCAAAACACCAAATAATCCAGTTAAAAAGTGGGGTACAGAACTAAATAGAGAATTCTCAATAGAGGAATCTAAAATGGCTGAAAGACAAAGAAGAAAGTGTTCAACATCCTTAGCCATCAGGGAAATGCAAATCTAAACAACTCTGAGATTCCATCTTACTCCTGTCAGAATGTCTAAAATCAAAAACACCAATGACAGTTTATGCTGGAGAGGACATGGAGAAAGGGGAACATTCCTCCACTGCTGGTGGGAGTGACAACTCGTAAACCACTTTGGAAATCAGTATAGTAATTCCTCAGGAAAATGGGAATCAGTCTACCACAAGATCCAGAAATTCCACTCTTAGGCATATACCCAAAGAATGCACATTCATACAACAAGGACATCTGTTCAACTATGTTCATAGCAGCATTATTTGTAATAGTCAGAAACTGGAAGCAATCTAGATGCCTCTTAACTGAAGAATGGATGGAGAAAATGTGTTACATTTACACAAAGGAGTACTACTCAGTGGGAAAAAAACAATGGAATCTTGAAATGCCAAGGCAAATGGATGGAACTAGAGGAAACAATCCTGAGTGAGGTAGCCCCAGTCACAGAATACCACAGCCTACAATCCACACTTCCAGAGAAACTAGGAAACAAGGAGGACTCTAAGAGAGATATACATGGTTCCCCTGGAGAAGGGGAAAGGGACAAGATCCCCTGAGCAAATTGGGAGCATGGGGAACGGGAGAGAAAGCTAGGTGAATTAGAAGAGGAGAAGAGGGAGGAGAGGGGGACATTAAGGAGCAGGAAGGTTGAGTTGGGGGTAGAATACAGAAGAGGAAGATAAGAGATACCATAATAGAGGGAGCCAGTATAGGTTTAAAGAAAAATCAGGCACTAGGGAAATGTCCATAGATCTACAAGGATGACACCAAATAACAATCTAAGCAACAGAGGAGAGGCTACCTTAAATGCCCTCCCCTGATAATGAGATTGATGACTGACTTATATGCCAGCCTAGAGCCTTCATCCAGCAGCTGATGGAAGCAGAAGCACATCCAAACACCCACATCCAAACAGTGAACTCAACTGGAATCTTGTTGCAGACAAGAAAGAGTGATGAACAAAGGGGTCAAGACCAGGATGGAGAAATCCACAGAAACAGCTGACCTGAACAAGGGGGAGCTCATAGACCCCAGACTGATAGCTTGGGAACCAGGGTAGGACAGACCAGATCCCATGAACGTGTGTGTCAGTGATGAGGCCTCAGAAATCTATGCTTAGTAGATCAGTACTTATCCCTAGCATAGGAATGGACTTTGGCAGCCCATTCCACACAGAGGGATACTCTCTCAGCCTAGACACACGGGGAAGAGCCTAGGAGATGACAGCCTCTGAAGATCCTCCATGGAAGGCCTCACCCTCCCTGGGGCTCAGAAGGGGTATGGGATAGGCAGGGTGTGAGTGGGGCTCAGGGGAGGAGGGGTGGAAGAGTGAACTGGGATTGACAAGTAAAACAATCTGGTTTCTAATTTAAATCTAAAAATGAAAAAAAACACAATTTAATCTGGTATCTTACATTTTTAGGGCTTTAGTCCATTATCATCATGGTGCAACCTAGTTTCATTATGGTGCTGGAGCATGAGCTGAGAGTCCTTCTATTTTGCTAGAGAAGCAACAGGAAATCATCAGTCTCGCTGGACATGGCTTGAGCATATATGAGACCTCAAAGCCCACCTCCACACTGGCACATTCTCCAAATCAGCGCACCAGCTCCAGCAAGGCCACGTTGTGGAGTGGAATTAGAATAGACATTGCAGGTAGAAGAGGTAAGGGGTCTGGTAGAGGTGGTGGATTTTGGAACAGGAGGAATCCAGTGAGGGAAGGATGCTGAGAGTACTGAGTACCGAGAGTACTGAGGGAGACAGACAGAATCTGGGGCCACCTCTGGGAGGAGCTAGAAACCGAGTGTCATGGAAACTCCCTGGAATCTATGGAGGTGATTCCAGCTAAAACTCCTAACAATGGGGCATACAGATTCTTAACAGGCCATCTCCTGTATCCTGGCAAGACTTCCAGGGGAGGGAATGGCACACCAACACAGCCACTGAACCTATAAACTACAATTTGCCCTTCCTACAAGACATGCTATGTAAGGTTGTCACAGAAGGTGTGAGAGTGGACAACTAACGACTGATTGAAACTAATGTTTTGATGACATTGTTTCAGTTACTCGTCACAACATCTGTGGTGGACATCACGGTGTCCCTGAGCTCAGGATCTAGGAAGTGTGAAAAATGAATCCCAAGTTACATGTCTTTGAGCTGTGCCCTGGCTCTCAGGGTCCAGGTTTGTGGGGCAGTGGACACCTGGACATGTGATGAGCACAGCAAGCAAAGAGGGGCACCCACTGGGAGAATGGGGAACTTTCTTTGGAATCTCCCTATGGAGGAGAAGGATGTAAGAGTTTGAAACAGTGTTCTTGTTATCACTAGCTGTCATTTTGACACAGTCCATCGTCACCTGGGTGGGAAAAAAAGAGTCTCAACAAAGTAACTACCTTCATCAGGTCAGGCTGTACATGTCTGTAAGGGCCTGTCCTAATTAATGGATGCGGGCCCAGGCCACTGTGTGCAAGCAACACCATGCCTAGGCAGATGGTCTTGGGTGTATAAGAAACTGGCTAAGCATGGGTCTGAGAGTGAGCCAGGGAATGGGCCAGTAAGCACCATGTTTTCTGCCTTGACTTCCTTCAGTGGTACAATATGACAGCCCTGAAAGGAAATGCACACTTAGTCTCTACTAAGCCTTTTTTTTTTTTTGCTGAGACCATTTTTTTTCAATCAGAGTGAGAGAAGTATAGAATGTGATATAGAGAAGAGCAGATGACACATCCATTTGAATCACTGCTCCCTGTACTCATGAACAGACTGCCTTAGCACCCAATAGGCAAAGAGAAGGAAGGATTCAAACATCAGTAATTATCCAGAAGGGCATCTGCAGCCACTCCATTAGTACACTAGTGTCTTCTCTTTTTGTCAAGACTGGGTTTCTCTGAGTAATAGCTGTCTGTCCTGGAACTTGCGTTGTAGCCTAGGCTAGACTTTAACTCACAGAGTTGCACCTGCTTCTGCCTCCCAAGTGTTGCAATTACAGACATGGGGCACCATGTCTGGATGTGTCCTCTTCTATGTCCTCAGACTTTCCTCTGACTGTTACTGACCAAAAGACACCTCCTGAGGATGCCAGTCCTCTGGTTAAACATTGATTCCAACTTCACTCCAGGTATTCTCAGGACAATTCTGGAACCTTGCCTAGACCCACCCTAGTTTGATTGTGTTTGGAATTCAAGAGAGCACAGTGAACAGGATGATATACCCTGCATCTCATATGTTTTCAGAGCTTCATGTCAGGTAACATTTGACTTTTGGTCCATGTGTGATGTACTCCTGGACATAGGATTGCAGTTCTCCCAGTTATATACATGGGTTGGTATCAGGACATGCACCATCAGAAAATTGTTTCACTGAGCCAGGCATGACTTTGTCTAGTAGACTTGCTTTCAATTCTGTCCATACTAACTGGGAGCTCCCTGCATAGACTTTGCTCAGAACTACCTGGTGCTTATTTTTCTGAGAAGACCTTTCTACAAGAGGAACACTAAGGTCCCCTCTCTCCTGGCATCTCTCATAGGGGAAGACAAGATTGTCACCAGGGAATCAGCAAGGCAAATGGCAGAGATGACACAGGAATATCAGA
Organism: Cricetulus griseus; assembly: GCF_003668045.3. Classification (NCBI taxonomy): domain Eukaryota; kingdom Metazoa; phylum Chordata; class Mammalia; order Rodentia; family Cricetidae; genus Cricetulus; species Cricetulus griseus. The sequence continues at coordinate 11,816,249 of NC_048602.1, read as the reverse complement.
GAGGACATGGGCTCACCCAAGACAGTTAGACAACACATAATGCTAAAATGTTAACTTGACCTCCTCCATGGTAAGACGGGGCCCACAATGCTTTCAAGGATAATTGCCCCTCTGTTTCACAACACTAGGAATATGAAACTCCTCATGCTGCTGCTCCTGGGACTCTCTCCTAGGACAGAACACTGACTGGTGACATTAGTGGTAAAAGATTGATCTTCATTCCTAGTCATCACTCAGCTGGTCCCTTTCCAGCCTTCAGAGACATCTCTGCCACGTTCCACAGTGAATTACGAAAGCACAGGTTGAGTACCCAGGGTAGGGAGGATGCTCAGCTGGATCTGTGTCACAATGACACATAGGTTTCTTGAAGGTTCCCTCTGGTGCTGACAGACCCAAGGCAAGACACAACAGACGTCAGCCCTGGGATCAGCCATTGTTCTCTAGGGCACGGGGATGCTTATCTCCCTTGTTGCCCAATGTGTTGCTTGGAGAAGAAGCATAAAGGGAGGCTGAAATGGTTGTTGAGCAGCACTAAGAGTGGGAAGGACAGTTCTGTGCCTTGGACACAGATCCCACCACCAACAGTCCATTGCATTCTGGGAAGTGCTGCTTCCTCAAAGAAAACTCAGCTCATAGGAAAGAAAGCTTCAGAGACTGAGCACCTTTCTGGAGCTGAAGTTCTTCTCCTAAAAGGGGGAACAGGGAAGTGAGAAGCGAGATGGAGATGTCCTCTGTGCTTCTCTGCAATGGGTGCATTCCCTGGCAGGGGCTTCTGCTCACAGGTAAGTGCACCCACCCTCTGACTGTGAGGGTAAGATGGAGATGTCCTCTGTGCTTCTCTGCAATGGGTGCATTCCCTGGCAGGGGCTTCTGCTCACAGGTAAGTGCACCCACCCTCTGACTGTGAGGGTGAGATGGAGATGTGCTCTGTGCTTCTCTGCAATGGGTGCATTCCCTGGCAGGGGCTTCTGCTCACAGGTAAGTGCACCCACCCTCTGACTGTGAGGGTGCAGGGGACCTTGGAGGCAGGCTGGAGTTTCCTCAAGAAGACAGGAGCCTGAGAGGAGACTTGAGGTTTCTGTTTGCAGTCCTGGGGCAGAAGGTACAGTGAGGGACAGAGGCTCAGCACTCTGGAGCTCTCAGAGGACAAGAAGTGATGAGGGGATAAGAAGAGCCTCAAACCTGTGAGCTTTCATAGAAAAGATCAAAATATTGCATTCCTGCAATATTTGATAACATTTGATAAGTCATTCTTCTCCAAAGGATAAGTTGTTTCTTTGTTGTTCCATTTCAGCCAATCCCCTTCCTTTGTGCTCTGAAAGGCGCCATTGTGCATGGCAGCCTGTGTGGATAGAAGGCTGCATTCCTTTGTCCATCTCCTGCTTCCCTCTCCCTGTGTCTACACCTCTTTTCCAACAGTCTCTCTTCTCTCTTCGTTAATTTACTTTCCAAATCTACATTCTCATTTTCCTCTGACCGACAGGAGATTCGTCCACTTTTAGATCATGCCAATAAGAAGGGATGAGTTTGGCATGTGGCTCCTTGGCACGCTGCTTTCCACCGCCAGGTTGTACAATCTAGGGAATGCAGAAGTCTTCAGATGTCAGAAAGCTGCCACTGAACTTCTGGTCCAAAGCATAGTGATTGTGACAACATCAACCCAGCAAAAGCACTATTTATCCACTGTAGCCAAAAAGAGACAATATGTTGACTTTTGAAACACTGGATTCATTTTTTGATTGTATTGAGACAGACAAAAATACAAACATAAGTAAATTCAATTTTGGAATAGTTAGTAAAGGTTGAAGAAATTAAGATACAAAAAAAGAAGAGCCTCAAACACTCCCTACTCACAATCAAGAACTTTGGCTGCCATGTTCTGAAGTCTGATGTTCTCCAAAGCGTCAGTGTGACCCTCAATATAGAAATCAATTAGGGGTGGACCACAGAGATGTCTCAGTATGTGGAGACGTGACAACCTGAATTCAGTCGTCTGCTCCCTCATGGGAGATGGAGACAACAGCCTCCTGCGGGCTCTTCTGTGTCCTCTACCCAGGTGCTGAGGCGTGTACCCACACATGGGCACCGTGGGACACTTTTATCCCTGCAAATGCTGTGTCATGCAGGGGCATACTGAGATACTTTTGTCCCTTCGGGTGCTGTGGCAGGCACCCCCTCTTTCACACACTGAGACATTGTCCTCCACACAAATATATGACATACCTTTCACCTGTGCATACTCACACACCTGTCTTCAAAACTACACGCATACAACACATGAGCAAGTGAAAACAAAATTAAATCACACTTGAGTACAATTGTTATCATTAACTCCAGTTTGGCAACTATGTAGTCAATCCCATGGGTCATTTTCCTCCTTCCTTGATTCCCTCCTTCCCTTCTTCCTTCTCTGTCCCTCCCTGTCTTCTTTCTCTTTTTTTATCCACTAGTGTCTGAATCCTTTCCAGGACCTATGTTTCCAAATCAGTCACAATTCCCTGGCTCGTGTGGAACTGATGGCAGTGAATTTGCAAGATGAAGTCATGGGGGAGGGGTTGGAATAGCAAAGGGGTAAGAGAAAAAAAGTCATAAAGTGAGTTCTTTCCAGCGGAGAAGTTCAGATGGATGGTGCTCCTCGAATCAAATAGTCTACATGAGAAGCAATACGGGGACACTGTTGGTGGAGCCAGGCAGACACGAGAGCAGAGTATTTCTTTTTCTCTGTTTTTTTTATTTTAATTAAAAACAATTTTATTTTATATACCAATCCCAGTTCTCTTTCACACCTGTCTTCCCAATCCCCACACCAACCTCCCATCCCATACCCCATCCCCTCCAAAGGCAGCATGAGGCCTTCCCTGGGGGATCAGCAAAGTCTGTCACATCATTTGGGGCAGGGCCTAGGTGCTCCCCTATTTATATAGGCTGAGAGAGTATCCCTCTGTGGGGAATGGGCTCCCAAAATCCATGCACTAGGGATGAATGCTGGTTCCACTGCCAAAGGTCCTATAGACTGCCCTGGCCTCCCAACTGACACCCACATGCTGCTAGGCTGTTAATACTTTGCTCTGTCTAATATCCACTTATGAGTGAGTGAGTACTTACTGTATTTTTCTTTCTGTGTCTGGGTTTCCTCACTCAGTATGGTTTCTTCTAGTTCCACCAGTTTGCCTGCAAATTTCAAGATTTCATTGGTTTTGTTTTCCTCCATTGTGTAAATGTGCCATATTTTCTTTGGTTGAGGGGCATCTAGGTTGTTTCCAGGTTCTGGCTATTAGAAATAGTGTAATGAAGATAGCTGTAGCTATAGGTGAACAGCTGTCCTTGTGGTATAAATATGCATCCTTTGGGTATATACCTAACAGCAAAATTGCTGGATCTCATGGTAGACTGATTCTCATTTTTCTGAGGAATCTCCATACTGATTTCCAAAGTGGCTATACAAGTTGGCACTCCCACCAGCAATGGAGGAGTGTACCTCTTTCTCCACATCCTCTCCAGCATTAACTGTCATTGGTGTTTTTGATTTTAGACATTCTGACAGGGGTAAGATGGTATCTCAGAGTTGTTTTGATTTGCATTTCCCTGATGTCTAAGGATGCTGAACACTTTCTTATGTGTCTTTCAGTCATTTGAGATTCCTCTGTTGAGAATTGTCTATTTATCTCTGTACCCCACTTTTTAATTGGATTGTTTGATGTGTTGGTGACTAGCTTCTTGAGTTCTTTGTATATTTTGGAAATTAGCCATTTGTCTGATGTGGGGTTGGTGAAGATCTTTTCCCATTCTATGGGCTGCTATTTTGTCTTGTTGCCTGTGTCTTTTACTTTATGGAAGCTTTTCAGTTTCATGAGGTCCCCTTTAGTAATTGTACATCTCAGTGTCTGTGCTACTGGTTTTTATTCAGGAAGTGGTCTTCAATTTGGTAATGACCCTTCTGCTTCTATTGTGTGGAACAATTGAGGAGTGTTGGTGTTAGCTCTTCTTTGAATTACTCATAGAATTCTGCACTGAAACAATCTGGCCCTGGGCTTTTTTTCGTTGGGAAACTTTTGATGAGTGCTTCTTCTCCTTTAGGGGTTATAGGTCTATTTGCATGTTTATCTTTTCTTAATTTAATTTTGGTAAATGATATCTATCCAGAAAACTGTCCATTTCCTTTAAATTTCCCAGTTTTGTGGAGTACAGGTTTTTCAAATATGACCTGATGATTCTCTTGATTTCCTCAGTGTCTGTTGTTATGTCCCCTTTTTCATTTCTGATTTCTTAATTTGCATGTTTTCTCTCTGCCTTTTAGGTAGTTTGGGTAAAGTTTGGTCTATCTGTTGATTTTCTCAAAGAACCAACTTTTTGTCTCATTGATTGTTTGTGTTGTTTACTTTGTTTCTACTTCATTGATTTCAGCCCTCAATTTGATTATTTCCTGGTATCTACTCCTCATGGGTGAGTTTGCTTCTTTTATTCTAGAACTTTCAGTTGTGCTGTTAATTCTCCAGCATGACTATTCTCAAGTTTCTTCACCTGTGCACTTAGTGCTATGAAATTTCCTCTTAGCACTGCTTTCTGAGTGTTCCATAGGTTTGGGACATTGAACAATGAGCAATTGCACCATCCCAGGGTCAATGAAGAAATAAAAACAGAAAATAAAGACTTCCTAGAGTTCAAGAACAAAGACACGACATACCCAAACATATGGGACACTTTGAAAGCAGTACCAAGCGGAAAGTTCATAGCACTGGGTACCCACTTTCTCCTGGTGGGTGCAAATGGGTCTAAGCCTCTCATTCTCCCAGTGGGTGCTGGCAGGTCTTAGACCACAATGGCAGCAGACTCTGGATGGTTTTGTCTGCCTGGACTATAATACTACACCTGAAGTCCTTGCATCAGGAGACTCCAAGTCTGCGAAGAGTATTTCTAAGAGAGTTAATGACATAGTCAGAGACTTTGAGTGAATGGAAGTCATGATGCTCATCCCTCCCAAGGATGGTGGACACACTCGTACCCCCACATATAAGCTAAATGATGACCACATTTGCTAAACATTGATTGTTTCTTTTTTCTGTTCCCTTCTAGCCTCCCTTTTAGCCTGCTGGCATTTTTCCCCCACCACTGCCCAAGTCACCATTGAGTCTGTCCCACCCCAAGTGGTGGAAGGAGAAAACGTCCTTCTTCTTGTCCACAATCTGCCAGAGAATCTTGCAGCCTTAGTCTGGTTCAAAGGGGTGGAAATTACAGACAATGTAATTGGATTATATACACTGAACCTGGATTTAAGTGATCTGGGGCTTGTATTCAGTGGTAGAGAGACAGTGTACCCCAATGGATCTCTGCTGATCAGAAATGTCACGAAGAATGACACAGGATTCTATACCCTACGAACCTTAGATAAACATGCAGATATTGCAGCAACAACCATGTACCTTCTCGTGCACAGTAAGTGATTCTTTGTGAACTCTGGGTTCTGGGTGGGATTCATTCCATTGGACACACACAGTATAATGGCCTGTGCCTTCCTCCCCTGTGTACTGCATTCTTCTTTGGGGGTATGAGTATTCACTTCAGGACACTCATGGTTTAAAATAATGGCAATAGATCAGAATTTTTCATTTGATTTCACTTTGCAGACAGGTGGACAGATATTGGGTTAACTCAGCCAAGGATGTCAGCCTCTGTCTAGACACTTGTACTTCTTACCAGGAATGTGTTCTTGAGAAAAATCCAAAGGGAATCAACATTTGACCTGATGGAGGACAATTTGGAATCCTCACAGAGATGTGAGCAGCCAGATGCCCTGGCTCCAGATCTCTGTTCCAGAATCAATCAGAGTTGGCCTTGAGAATCAGATTATAAAGGTTGTATTTTGACTTCCTGGTGGCAGGAAGCAATGCTTTTTCATAATCCAAGTCATATATCTTTGAAACCACCCAAAGCACTGTCATGAGCTATACGGTTAGTCTAGGTCCCCTGGACAACTTCTTCACAGACCAAACAAGGAGAGCTAAGCCTGTTAGGTGCTCAGTTCATGACCTATATGTTCTTATGAGATTATGATACTTTACAGGAATGTCAGAGAAAATAAGGACAGGGAGAGATGACATACATCCTCCTGACAAGTGTCCTCTTGGTCCAGCTCAGGGAATTCTCTCCTGTAGTGATATAGCTACAGGCTATGCTGATCTGGACAATTCCCAGACATAAACTTTAGTTCCCCCAGTGATCAACAGGGGTGCCTTTAGGACAAGCAATGAACTGGCAGAGAAGAATTTGTCTGAACCAAAATTTACTTAGGAGCTTGGTTCCTCCACTGTTTTTACAGACCCAGAAATCATAGACGCAATGGTCTCAGACCTACTGGATTCTGAATTGTGTGCAACGCTGCTAGGATGTCATGTTTCCGTTCCCCCTTTGTGCATTTCCTTTGAGAATTATATGATATCCAAGAGGAACCTACTAGACAGAGACCTACTAGACAGAACCTACTAAGACATCTTAGAAAGACCATGTAGCACATGGGAAGACCTATTACTCAGGTCAGCAAATAGTGAAGCATAAGTCTTGTCTCAAAATCTTGCCTGGGGCAAAGGAGTTCACAGCCTTTTTCCAGTAGTCAAGTTACCTCCTCCCACAAACCTAAGATTGACACTCCTGACACATTCTGGGCCTTTGTCCTTGATCACAAAGCTGATTGGTGACTCCATTGAGAATGTATGTGTTCTCTTCCCCACACACAACTGATCTGGTCCCTTTGGAATCACAGAGATATGCCTGTCACCTTCCTGGTGGGAGCAAATTTCATGATTGCAGAGCATTGAGAACACAATGTGCCAAGCTGGCTTTCTGTCCCTTGCAGTTGTGTAGACTTTCTTTTTTTTTTTTTTGGAACTTTGGGATCAAGGCCAGGAGCAAGCAAAAGGCCATCTCAGGGGCTGCTGGTATTTTCTCATGTTAGAGACTCTCAGTCTGTGTTCTAGGGGACAAAAACATAAGAGAAGATGGAGAGAGGGACTCTGGGCAGCCCTGAAAGTGGAGGAAATAGAGCAGTCTTTTTAACACAGACACACCTACAGCCTATGTGGCTTTGGAAGGTGCTCCTTCCTGGGAAGATCCTAAGCTCCAGTGCAGGAAGGACAGCAGAGTTTGTGAGTTCTGCTGCAGCAGACATGTCACAAAAGGAATTAAGATCATGCTACAGAGACTAGGGAGTTGCCCTCAGTACCTGTCTGCAAAGGTCACCTCATCTTTCGGGGGCTTGTGGTCACAGCCAAGGAAACCAGGAGTTGACTGTGTTGGAGAGGAGAGGGCTGATAAACTGTCTGGATTCTCCCAAGAGGGACAAGGACATGAGATGAATCCCAGTGTTTATAGTAGAGAAGACAAAGCACAGGGCAGAGGGTCAGCAATGTCATCATTAAACCATAAGGGAGAACTTGACATTGGAAGGGTTGGGTAGACTCTGTATGCTGATGAAGGATGTGGGATGTCCTTCTGTATGTATGCTTCTCTTATTGGTTGATGAATAAAATACTGTTTGGCCAATGGTCAATGAGGCAGGAAGATGGGCAGAGCTCGGAAAGGATGAGAATTCTGGGAAAGGTAGGCAGGAGTGCCTGCCAGATTAAGTTGCCAAGTAGCAGGCAAACGAGTTGTAGGTCCAGGCACTCTCTGGTAAGCCAAGACCATGTGGAAGTATATAGGTTAGTAGTTACGGGTTAACAATTAAGACAGAGCTAGCCAATAAGAAGCCCAAGCCACCGGCCAACAGTTTTATAACTAATATATGGTCTGTGTGTTCATTTGGGGCTCAAACAGCTTCGGGAAACTTTACAACAAAATAGTGGCAGCAACGTGGGACAGGAATTTCCATGGAAAACCTGACAAAAGCTCAAAAAGGGATTCTAAAATGAAAAGAACCTTGTCAGCATGACTTCTTTGTGGCAGCGTTTTCTCAGTTGTGCTCTGTTGAGACAAGCAGAAGCTCATGGCTCCTTTAAGAGAGGCTTCCAGACTCAGCATAAGTGGCAAAAATAGCAGGGCTCTTTTAGTCATGCTGTTTAACAGATAAAAGACCTGTGGCCAGAAAAAGACAAAGATTTACAGTGAAAGCAGATTCAGACGAAGTAGAACCTCTAAAGGGTTTACAGTGTGTTTTAAAATATACATAGGCTTGGGAGATAAAAGAAAAAACAATAAAGTGGTTAAAAAATAAAGAAATAGAGTAGCTGGATTGGTGGTACAGGTCTTTAATCCCAGCTCTCATGATGCAGAGGCCAACAGATCTCTGTGATTTCAAGGCTTACAGAGTGAATTCCAGGACAAGCAAACGTACACAGAGAAACCCTGTCTCAGGAAATGAAAGAGTGAAAGAAAAATAAATAGAATAATTTAAAAAGCCACTTAAAGATGGAAAATACACAGAGAGTCTGGATAGTGTATGCTATTGTGTTGTCCTTGAATTGTTTAATTGCTGAGGAATTAGCAACAACTGCTAACAGACAATTCATTATAAATGATGGTGGATTAATCCAGCTTTATATTTTGAAAATGCCTTGAATTCTAAATTTAAGTCCAAGGACATGTTACTTTGGAAAAGATACCTCTTTTAAATCCACAGAAATTACAAGTTGTGGATTCCTTCCAGAATAATATGGTTTGATCAAGCAAGACCCCCTGAAGCAGTGGCCCAGGTGATCCAATATGTAAAAACAGCTGAAACAATTCTGCCTCAGACTATTCCATCCAGGATTTGGCCAGAGCTCTGGGTTTTCTCGGGATTCCATGGTACTGACAATGGGGATGACTATCCCATAGAGTGCAGAGTCAAAGGTATACTGCCATGACAGCTATAGTTAGGTAGGTTACCTGTATATATATCCTTCTCCGGAGGCTCAATCCACAAGTGTCTGGGCCATAAGTGTATTGTTCTGATGAGCTTATGAGACTTCAGAGGAAGAAACTCAAGGCACCAAGGGAATAAAAATAGGAGGCAGTGAGAATAGATCTGTCTCCTGCCCCACGCACCACTCAGCTTGTCCCTTTGAAGCCTCACAGACATCTCTATCACCTTCCAGCTAAGAGGATATTCCATCTTTTAGAGCACTGATGAAGGGTTGACTAGGTGTCCAGCTGGGTTTGTGTGTCCTACAGGAAATACAGAGGCTCCCACTATGGTGCTGACATACACAGGGACAGGATACAGAAGAGAGCAGCCCTAGGGTGAGCTGCTGTTCTCTCAGGATGCAGGAATGTTCATCAGCCCTTTTGATCATTGTGCGGTCTGGAAGTGGAGCAAAAAGAGAGACGTGGAAAGGTATAAGGGGAGGCCCTGAGAGTAAGGGGACCGAGCAGTGTTTGGAAGAGACCCTACAGCACATGGAGATGCTCCTGCCTGGAAGGAGTCTCAGCTCATTTGGGGGAAGGGTAACAGAGCTTGGGAGCAGTTGTACCACAGAAGGAGGGTGTATCCGGCCACAGAGACTAGGATTGCACCCTTGTATCCCTCTGCAATGGGTCACTGCTCTCAGGAATTACTGCAGGCAGATGAGGACACCATGGGTTGATAGTATGTGAGAGAAGAGGACTGATCTACAGTTTGGAGTCTTCTAAGGGGTACAAGACCTAGAGGAGACACCAAGTTTGTAGGGGAAAAGGCACAGGGGAGGCCACAGGTTCAGGAGCAGGAAACTTAT